>NC_141285.1:4792500-5320000 GCF_037954325.1 Fistularia commersonii | reverse complement strand
TCTATCTATCTATCTATCTTTCTATCTATCTATCTATCTATCTATGATATTTCAGTATGGAATAAAAAAGTATAAAAAAGTGATATTTTATTATTAACAGTTAAAAGGTTTGAGAAAATGTATTAACTGCTTTTAATTCCTTTTACAATCCTCAATGTATTTCATTTTTTTCTTCAGTCGGAGTTTGTATGAGGATTGTAATTGTTTTAACTACAGAGTATTCACTGCTCTGCATGTTAGCTTTTCCTTAGTAGACGGCATGACGGCATTTTTTTCTCAAGTTTTCTTCTTCAAGTTCAACTATGGTCTTTTTCAATCACATTGCCCTCGAGGGGAATACTGATGAAAAAAATAATATGTCCAAAACCCAAACTAGTTTATGCAGGTTATGGCACAAAGTGACTAAGACACAAAGAAGAGACTGCAGTGGATTGCTGTTAGGCTGTACGATACAGGTAATAATCAAAACCTATAGATGAAAATGACTGATTGTTTGGCAACTTTTCACATCTGTCAGAACTTCTTCAGATGCATTTCTCCAAATGTTTGTTCTTTTTCAAATGCTTCAAAAGCTTTCCTCCTTTCTCAATTAAGGGGACACTTTTTGTATCGTTACAGTATAGGGCCAGCACATGTTTCAAAATGTTGTTGTTGTTGCATGGTGAGAATTACCTTTTTTTTTTCTCACCCGCAGAAAACTTGGGGAGGTGGGTGGGGATCTAAACCGTGCATTTTAAAACCCAGAGATGTGAATGCAGGCGGGAAGGCTATAGAGGCTCTTGACAGGGAGAAAATAGTTCTCCTTCCAGGGTAAACAAGGTCCATTTCTTGCAAGTGGCGAGCGGCATGATTCACGTCAGGTCAGGTTCAGGCACGATTTAGAGCCAAATGCAGACTGACGCAATTTTTTCCTCGAAGGAGATGGCAGGCTGGCATACCTGTCTATTACAGACGGTCTCCATAATACTCCACCCTCCCCTTTCTTTTTCTTCCTTTTTTTTTTCCTAGTCTGTCTCTTTCTTTCTATTTTTTCCTTTTTTTTCGCAGTCTGTTTGAGATGGTGAGAAAAAGACAAAACAGACAGCCCTGGCTCAGTCTTATTCACACAGCATGTCAGTCGCCAGTTAGAAAGAGAAAACATTCAAGCGCACGGGAAGCCTCTCGCACACAAACACACACACACACACACACACACACATCTAACATTTAGGGTATCCTTCTCTTCCTCCTAAGCTCTTAATAATGCACAAGGCTATAATCACATTCATAACAGCTGTTAAGCAATCTTAGAATGATGCTTCCTGATGAGAAGATCACTCAACCTATTAGACAAACTTGCCAGCAAAATCCTGCAGAAGGTGGGAGTGGCGGCAGCGGGAGAAAGGATATGATTTTTATAGCCACATGCCACTACTTGAGATGGCGTGATTAACCGTATTTCCTGCTTCTGACTTGCCCATGTCTTCATTTTGATTTGTTTTCCCACCTGATGAGCAAAATAGTTTTCGTCATTTAAGTATGGGAAAGAGAGCGGATAGGCAGAAACAGCTGCGATGAAGGGCGTTAGCCAGAGCTGGGGAGGGTTGACCGTTGATGACGCTGTTGTCTGGATGCAAACCCATGTTACTAATAGGACAGCTTGTTCACACAACAGGAATAGATATGAATACCTTATGCAAATTTGATGCGAAGGTGGCTAAAAAAGGCTTTCCTAAACTTTGTACATTGGAGGGTTTAGGCACCATCTCTTTAAATATATTGATCAGAAATGTTTATCATTCAAAAAGGTCTGTTTTATAGAATTCGTTTCATGACCCTGTCAGTAATTTTGTGAACGTGTGTGTCGCAGGAACACTGTCCACCCCTATATGTAATGAATAAAGGCATGAAAGAAAAAACATTAAAAAAAAGTCAAGCTCTTCAGAATCCAAAACATTGTCTATTTTAATATCAGTCTTGAATTACTTGTGATATGGAGTGTGTTTCCAGCATAATGAAATATGGTTTAACAACGATAAGCTACAGTTTCTCAATTTTGCTAAACTAAAACTGTGAGAGTAATGGGAAAATGTCACAAAAGAAGTGAACTGCCAGTACCTGTATTTGCAAAAAAACTATCCGATCGCTCAATGGGATCATCTACTGCACGCCATTTTAAGTGCAATGTCCTCTTCACATTTTTGCTATTTATTTATCATGTTAACCAGCGAAAGGAATGCTAGAAATGATCAATAACCAGACAGTGATGGGACCCAGACGCTCTCATACTACTGCTGCATATCAGTCTCTCTTTTTTTTGGTAGGGGTGACTTTATTGTGTCGTTACAGGCACACACACCTGCCTCCACGATAAAACGGAGGATTTCTGGAAAGGCTTCGAATTGGCAGGGAACGCTTACATCATAAATATCAGAAAATCTCGTCAATGGCGTGGAAAGACAGAGAGAAAAGTGTTTTTTTTTCGTGTTCTTTTCCCCTGAAGGTACCTGGACTGTCAGATAAGATGGGCACTATGCACAGAGGAGATGTCCATGTAGATACAATGAACTCGCCATGTTCAAAGTTTGGTACTATATAAAGACTACGACAGCAGCATCACAATTACAGACTCCATCTCAGTACTGGAGGCTCTTAGTTGCACACATAACCATACTGTGATGTCAAAGGTACCACGGTTACAAACACCAAACATCCAATTACAAGAGGACCATTCTTCCTCTTGGGACAACCATCCTCAGTGGAGTAAATAGGCCTACCATTCTTGAAATGTCATGTTTCAACATCAGGAGCAAGTCTAATAAAACTCTGTGTTGACTTTTATAAGGCTGTTTTGTACATGCAGGCGTATATCAGTGTCACCGTCTAAAGTCAGATTCCTTAACTGCACTTCTCCTTACAGAGCAGCAACTCCTTGACCCAGTAACATCCTGCAGCACTTTGTGTTTAAAACAGTTATACCAACGCCATATTTCTCCCCGTCCCAGGCGTGCTACTTGTAAACTGTTTCCCCCCGCATCACTGTCTGTCTGTAACCCCCCCAATCCCCAACCCCCACCACTGTACTCCCCTTCCCTGCAGCTGAGCACTGTAAATCAAGTTGAGACATAGCTCTGCATGCATGCGTATGTGTGTGTGTGTGTGTGTGTGTGTGTGCATGCATGCATGTGTGTGCTAACCACAGCCAAAAAAATGTGTCCCAACTGAACACACTCTCCCTCCACCCTCCCTATACATCTGCCTATAGGAGGAAGAAGAAACACAGCGGCTGAAGGTGTGTGCATGTGAGTGAATTTGTGTGTGTGTGGGCGTGTGCGTGCAAGCGTGCGTGCATGTGGTCTGTGTGTGTGCGTGTGCGCTTGTGCGTGTATGTGTGTCTATGTGTGTGTTTGTCTGTGTGTGTGTGGTGTGTCCATGTAAGCACATGTGTTTGATGACCCATATGTCTTGTCTTATAGGTCATAGGAGCCTATGAGCACATCGTTGCTGGTTATGTAAAGTTTTGTTTGAAAGACATGTCAACAAAAAGACAGAGAAAGAAAAGAAGAGATAAAATTGTCTAACTAAGACATTAAGTGAGACAGAAAGGAAGAAAAACTGAAAATTAATAAAGAAAGCGAAAATAAATAAATGGGACAAAAAAGTAGCGGTAGAATGACAGATAGGAAGGAAGAAAGGAAAGAGAGCAAAGTAAACTGCAAAATGAAGAAAGAAAAACAGAAAGAAAAGGAAGACAAAATAGACAGGAGGCAGCACAGATCATATACTTCAGTAATAACACACTGCCTCTTATCCAAGGATAAAACAAACAGGCTTTTTCCATCAACAAACCAAACAACTACACAAACTGCACCATCAATCACATTAAAGGAACCGCAACGCAAAGATATGAAGGAGTAAAAACATCCCGTTTTAAATGACCCATTTCACCATGGTAGCTTCAACCTGAGCACTTTTTCCTTGTGGCCTTTGGTTGGAGTTTTAGTGGAATCCCAGCCGTGGATGTTATGGAGTGGCATCTGGATGGAACCACACACAGAGAGAATTGGAACAAGAACAACTTTTTTGAAAGAGTGACAAACACCAACACATCCGTCCCTGACAGGGGATACAGTAAAAACATTTTTCGCTATGTAACAACTCAGTTTACTATTTATTTTTTTCAGCAAGATATTAAAGTGTGAGTAATTGTGTGAATTGATGTACTGCAGAAAAAAAGGAAACAAAAAAAAACATTAATGATGCCGCAGCCTGGCAAAAGTATTTTCCTAACCATCCACTTCCTCCATTTTTGAAATAAAACACTGATTATCTAAAGATAAGATGGCATGTTCAGGCTGCATAAAACAGGTCCTCTCAAAATTCAAATTATCTATTCATTTTAAGAAAAAAATATGGTTGGTGTTAAACCTAACAGAAAATCACCTCCAGAAAATGGGTATGTATTAGGAAGTATGTGCCAAATAATAAATAATAATAGGTAATAATTATAATAATAAATAGTAATATTAGTGATAATAGTAATATTAGTGTGCCGAAGTGTTATTGAGGCGCTGGCGCTGGTGGACAGCAGCCTACTGCTCATGGTTCATCTATGATCGCTTAATTGCAGAGAACAAATTTTCCCACGAGGGATTAAGAAATTATAAAAGGTAAAAAAAAAACAAGATTATCATGAGAGCACAATAAAACGTTTTATTTGACACAGCTCCACATATTATTTCTGATACTATATCAAATATGATTTCTAATTTGGGTAAAATAAGAAAAAGGAATTACTTTTTGGTATTAATATGTCAGTGATGAAGTAGATTTCTTGCATCTCCAAACACATAACATGGACATGAGCAGAGCTATGATCAAAAATGTAAGGGTACCAGGTGAGAAAAAGTAAAAATAAATAACATTTGAAATAGGGGTCTTGGTTTGAATATGTTATTCAAAGCATGAAAATGTTTAGAACTTTTGGAATAGAGAGAAACTGGTTTGACCATAATATCAGGTAATAACAAGTAGTTAAACTAACTTTTTTGAAAAGATTCAGAAAATCAAAACTATTAAAGCCATCGCAAACATTATAAAGACTAACTTGCTTTTCACACTTATTCATTCCACCATCTGCCACAATTGTTCCCTTTTTCACCGCTCTCCTATTTGTTTGTTTTCCTTTCCTTTCCGTTAAAAGTGCATCAAGGTCTTGAACCAGGAAGTGGCACATCTCACAAGTCTCACCCAAAAAAAAAAAAAAAAAACGACGGCCATTTCAGTCCTGCCAAAGCATTGTCTGGCCTTAAAATGGCTCCTATTTGAATACAGAAAACAGTGTGACATCAGAGGTGTGAAGCTGCGAATGTGAGCACCAGGATGTGTCAGAAAGTCGGGGGAACAGACGAAGATGCAAACCACCGTACACAAGATCACACACACGTACACACACACGTACATACCTTTAGACATTTACACAAATCATCGAGCCAAGAAAGATTCATCTCACGGTGTTTCCCACTACCTGTTTTTCTCAGGCCTGCCTTCAGTGTGTGTGTGTGCGTGTGTGTGTGTGTGTGTGTGATCTCGTGCACGGGGGTTCGCATCTTCGTCTATTCCTCCCGACTTTCTGACACATCCTGGTGTACGACCTGTGTATGACAACTTACAGGTGCATATGTGGGAGCCATTCACTGTTTTGTTCCAACTGTGACTCAATGGAAACAGTTTTAAACACAAATATTTTTTATTTAATAAATCACCCATTCTGCTCATTCACATGCCATAAGTTCGCGTTATCATAAACGTGTACATTTGCTCATAATTCCTCAATGGTGATTATTCCATTGAACACATCATCTCTGGATATGCAGATATTTTTCCCAACATTTTCTAAATTATCCAACTTATTTGGGACTGGAAGAATATAAATAAGTATCTTCCACAAAGGATTGGTAAAAAAAGAAATAATTAAAACAACAATGCTGCCCTCACATGCAGAAAATGTGTGTATTACTACAGTAAATACACATAACAAAAAATCTAAAACTGATATTTTATCACTTTGTGGGTAGGATCAAGAGGTTACAGACTTATGAACAAGATGAATCTATAGAGTCTGAATCTTCTCAAACAAACACTTCTTAATAATCAAACCCTTAAATTGCATTTTGTTGTTGTTTTGCCTTGTTTTTTTTTTTTCTTTTTGTTCTTTTCTGCTCTTTTCTTTTGTTTTAAAATTTCCAGACTTGGAACTGGCTCCTAATGTTTGTCTAAGTAAAAAATAGATTTTTTTAATTTTTTTTTAATCACTTATACCATCATGTAGTAAGTGTTAAGAGTGTTAACAACCTAATATAAGGTGTCCTCGTATAAGAATATTGGGTTTCAGCTGCTCAACTTAAGTAACTGGATAGCTTAAAAATAAATAGAACATAAAGTACAAGCATTGTGCAAAAATTTTAATACAGGCCAATGTCTGTTGTATAATACTACAATCACTACTACAAATATCGTCATTTTCTGGCTAATATAAAGAGTTTCAATGGGTAAGTAAACCGTCCACCATTCTAAAACTGTCTCTTTCCATTCAAGTGATTACAAGCTGATACTGATAGCTCTAATAATCACAAATAAGGTGATAAGTCAAACTAAATTTTACCTTTGTAAACTGCGCGAGTATATTTAGCTCATTAGCACTGAGAGACTCAGGCCTGACCTTAGCAGCTTAAAACAGTCCACACACAAACCACTGAAGTTACTGTAACCCCGTCCCTCGGCCTCGACCAGTTCTGGGGGCCGTGTTGAGCTAATTAACCTCGTTAATCTAAGTGGGCATTAGGCAAGTATGTGTGACAGTGTGTGTGTGTGTGTTTATGTGTGTGTGTGTTCGGGAGCATGGCTGTAGCAAGCTAACCCCAGCAGATGAGTCTTCACCCAATTGCAGCCCCTTTTTCGCTGGCAGCCTGCCGTCCAACTTGGCAGACACACACTCGCAAGGGGTCTGGTGTGCATGTGCACGTTTGCACACATGGATGTGTGTGTGTGTTTGAGCCTGTGTGTAATTGCACAGGGGAGGAAGGATTATGGATGTTGAACATACACATGCAGATGAGCACAAGGCTCGACTGGTGTGTATGATGTGTGTGTGTGTGCGCACATGGACATTGTAATAATGTTTTACTGGCCCGCTGACACAGTGCACAAAAAGATCAGTGGGCCAAATCCATTAGTGGTATAATTGCATTACATGCTAAATATTCCTAAAAGGTCAATATCTAAATCATCGCAGAGCGCTGCGGTGGAAGCAACCATGCTAGGATCGTATTGAATCTGAGGGAACAAAATACAGAGACACTTTCAGGCCTTTTTGGATGCAAAGATCCAGAGGAAAATGCACACACACTCGTGGTAGCCCTTCATTTCTGGTGAAATAGCCTGGATATAAAAATGATAAACAAGTTGTAAATCAGATGTTATGTCAAATGACTAAATTCATCTTTTTTTTCCATGTCATATTTGCATTGTAGTTCTGAAGTTTGATTATTTATTCATATCATTGGTGATCAAAGTGACACGTATTATGATAAAGCATTGTCAAAGAACACTAAATGTGGAAAAATCAAAATCCGCTAACTGCACATAAAAACCCTTGCAGCACCCTTCTCTCATTCTCTCTTTTATGAAATTTGAGATGATATTAAATCGCAAATATTTTTCATTCCAAAACAACATTACTTAACTATTATGTCTCATCTCTGCGATTCTGTCTCGGATTCCCCGCCACCGTCAGTTCCCAATCAGTTATAAAGTACTGGACCGGGATCAGTTTGGAATTTCCAGTGTTTGGAATCTTGCTTTTGGACAAAGATGTTTTTGGTCCTTTTTTCATTTTGTGACAGGGAAAATCTATATGTGGATCAAAGAATGATCAGAGCTTCTGTTGGTGGAAAAAAAAATATAAAAAAAAAAAAAGGAAATGGTTGAATTTGCCAAGCACTAGACCCCATTGTTACCTCTGTAGATCTCTTGATATTACAAATTGGGAAGTAGAAAGATCAGCGCGCTGAATGCCTCGGTATCCATAAAACTTCTGTCAGGTGCAACTGGACACATTGTCTCACATATCGTTTCACTTAGCAGTATCTAAGCAGGTGCAAGGTTTCACTCTTATTCACTCATCTTTGAAATTTCCGACTCAAGGTGCGGACCACACAGAAAGCTATTGAAAAGGTGCTATGTATTTAAAGAAACGCTTTGCCAAGCTTAAAAAAAATCTATTTTATATGAATGATCCGAGCCTGGATTGAGTTTGTTTGTGTAGAAAGGTAAAGAAAGAGAGAACTGTGGGGCTATACGGGTCATTATATGGCTCAAGGGTGACAAACTGATACCCATCCCCCATAAAAAAGGGGCAAGATCAGATAAAGTTGTATTTCTGACCTAAAGGAAAGATCGTGGCAGACAAAGAGGAAAACTAAAAAACCGGAACACACACAGTGGAAGGAAAGAAGTCAACGCATATCGTACAGTACACACATACACACATACACACGCACAGGCCCAAGGCAATTGTCCTCCACATTTAGGTCAGGCAGAACTTAACAGGTATGCACACACACACACACACACTCACACACACAAATGCACACATGCCCATGCAAGCACACACAAACAAACTCACGCCAGGAGGTTTTCCTCACCTGCAAAGAACCCAGTTTGGACACAGTGTCAAAGATTAAACCTGTGTTTTATCTCATGAAAGGGGGCTGCTTGGGGGGAGAGCGAGTGAGAGTGTGTGTTCTCTCAGTCCTTTCTACCAGAGGGCAGCGGGTCACTGGAGAATACACTGTTTTACTCACACATACACACACACACACACGTTCTCTGTGTGCACGGTCAAGTAGAAAGGTGGATCTGTGTCAGGTAGCAAGGGTATTTACTGATACTGAGACAAGCAGGCTGAGAAAACACAAACACAGCAGAGGGTTGGGGGTTGGGGGGAACACAGCGTGAGACTGGAGGAAGAAGAAGACAAAACAAGGAGAAACAAACCTCTAGTGGGAGGAGGGAAAGTGTCGAAGGCAACAAGACGCAGCCACGTGTGACATCGGGCATGGGGACGGAGTTGGACGAGTGTTAAAAGGTCAAAAAACGAAGCCGATCCTTTTTTTTCCAACTAAGAAAATGCTGGAAATCCCACAGGGAGCACTATGTTAGAGAAAACACAAGGAGGAGATTTAAACGAACCACCCGAAATCAAGACGTCAAACTCAAGTCTCAGAGATCCCACTGATGCTGACTTTATGTAATTGCCGCATTACAAGGACAGTTCAGTCTACAATGGGAAAAAAAAAAGAAATAATATTTATCATCCCCTGATGTGTTATATATCTATCTAGAACAGCCGGGTCTGTTTTTCCTGGAGATTTCAATTTTCCATGCTTGTGTTGCCAAATATCAGCTTCAGGTTATTTGTGACATCACAGATGGACCGGCCTATTTAAATCTGTTTTTTTTAGCAAGGAGAAAAATAAAGATTGGCGAATGAACAGGCACAATGGCCCCCGATGTCAAAGTTCTCGACTCGGATCGAAAGTCCTGGTTTTCCACTCCTTTGACAGAGACAAACTCTAGTACGGAAAGGATTTTTTTTTTTTGGATGATGATTCATTTAGATTGATTGATAAATGTTTTCTGCTATCAGCGGCACACACTCACTCGCCCGATGGTAGAGGCATTATCTGCCAATCGGAGCTTACCAGACAAGAAAAAACCTGCTACTTCAGAGCTGAGACAGAATCTCCTCAGTCAGCATTTAGTCAACTTCATTAGCAATTTACAAAAGATAAACCAGTGACTAGATGTCCAGGAGCGCCTATGCAATTCTAGCAGGAGATGAGGAGTAGACATAAAGGACAGAGGAAATTGCTATATTTTTATTTTATTTTTTTTTTATGATAGTGGACAGAGTTTTTTAAATTTTCAAAATGATCAAGCCACTAGGGAAATTAATTAGTAACAATTTCAAGGATCGATTCTTAGTTTGGATTTTCATGCCAAATCTGTTAATTATGCAATAAAACTTTAATGATAAAATTAAATATACAGAGAGATATTTGAGAGAATAAAACTATAGACACTGCAATTGAAACAATCCTTACTGTGAAGTCAATAAATGTGTAATTCAATGTCGATGTGCGTGGATCCAAACATTTTTCTTTCTAAATCCTGGAAGATACAAAACGTTTCATTTTTGGCCAGGCTTGATGGGTGCGACAAGCTCGGCTTCAAGCAATTCTTCTGATTGCAAAGTCCTCATTTTATTTCAACCTAAAGATACAAATTAAAATAAATTAAATAAAAATGCCTGATAGCTCTTTGATTTAATCTTCTGGAATGAGAGAATTTCCTCCTTTTACTGTTAAGCATAATCATAAATTCGAGCATCGGGTATTTAATGCCCACTTCAGTCTAATTAATTTTATTTTATTTTGTTTTTTCCTATAAATAGGAAGAACAGAGTCCACACAACTTTGTATTGATTAATTTACAAATTATTGTAGGTTTAATAACTAAATTAATAAATGAATAGAAAAAAATGCATTAAATCATTTCAACATTTTTGGCAAAAAGGCATCAAGGCAGCGCAAGAGAGAGATGTGTATCTCTTTCTTTGCTTATTCATTTTTTATTCCTGTTCTTGTGCCACGCAACCAGGAGAGCAAGGGACCACAGGTGCTAGGGTGAATCCGACGGACATCCGCAATTTATCATTCATACGCCAGTGATGGCAGGCTCGGCCGAAATATGGCACAGTAAACACAAACCATAGATCATTCACAGACACGGCTACACGCGGACGCTGATAAACACACGTGCATGCACACATACGTAAAACACATCTGAAGACAGATGCCTTCATACGCACGGAGCCGGACACGGGTCACATCACGACATGCAAGACATTGTTCGCTTTCCCTCCCTTTTCTTCTGCTTTGTCTCTGTCTCTCTGTGTGAGCTGAGTCTCCCTTCTGTGAATTCCTGTCAGATTTGACACTTAAAAGACACGCCACTTTACTTAAAAAATAGATTTGCGCTTTCACCTTGCAAATTCCTTTGTTTGAACGATTATAACTTCTACGATGTCTATTATTAGGAAGAGCCAAATCACCAACCTGGTTTGCAATCACTTTAAGACATTTCTGGTCTTTTTTTTTTCAGTCACAGGTATAAATACACTGACAGCTGCCCCTCCGACTCCTACATAAACTACCCCCTCTTTTAAACTCCCTGTGCCTCAAAACTTTAAATCCAGGCTTTAGAGGATCTATCACAGTGGGACATCACTGCTGGCCTGCATCTGCCAGAGTGAGCTCCGAGCTGATTTCTGTGTTTACATAAGATTAGAGGAGCAGGGAGGAAAGAAGGTAGACGATATAGAAGCTTCAAGCCAGGCAGCTCCAATTTTTAATGCTGCCACAA
This sequence comes from Fistularia commersonii, assembly GCF_037954325.1. NCBI lineage: Eukaryota > Metazoa > Chordata > Actinopteri > Syngnathiformes > Fistulariidae > Fistularia > Fistularia commersonii. Next base: position 5,308,534 of record NC_141285.1, on the reverse strand, counting down.
ACAGCTTGTGGGAGTGGGGGGTGGGGAGGATGAGATGTGGCCGAGGGTAGGAACAGTAAGTTACACCACTTACAAACCTTGAGGGCTGCATGTGTTTGTGCGTGCGGGTGTGTGTATGTGCACGCATGTGTGCATGTGACTATAGAGGATTGGCAGGAGCAGTCAAGGATTCTCAAAAGACTCGAATGCTGCATTTCCTAAATTTCACTTGGACAAATTTCAACCCCTGCTTCTACATAAATAGTGCTTTGATATAAATGCGCATGTTTTTTGCATTCATGTGCGGATATAAAAATTGATTTTATTGAATCGCCCTCACTGAGCTGACCTTTAGTTATTCATTTATTTGAAACCAATTTATAGGCCATTACTGACAATTATCTTTTATTTTCCCAATGTTTTATAATTAAATCAATGTGCATTTTCAGTGAGACATGAAATTATCAAATCCAAAAATGACAGAATAGTTGAAAAAAATGAAAAATAAATAAACAAATGTGGATATAAGTGGCTAATATAAATCCAAAAGATCATAAACAATAGCAAATGAATATGGAAAAAGACTATATTTTATTATTTCAGGCCAGATAACTGATGTTGGATCAGATTTCTTGTGTTTATAGTCTGGTAAAAGGTATATGTGAATGTCAACCAAATTATCTCCGGATATGACAGGAGCCTCAAATGGGGGAAAGGACTTCAGGCGGGTTTCTGCAGCTTATTCAGAAACACCTTGGGGGTCCGGATGATAAGATGGTTAGAAAGCCTCTGTTCTAGAATGTAAAATTGAGTATGAGAGCCACCGTCATGAATGCAAGGCAAGAAATCCCAATAGTTTCCAATAACAACGTTCACTCCCCCCCCCCCCCCCCCCCGCTCTCTTTTTCTTCCATGCCAGAGCCCCTTTTCCTGGGTTCAACATTGTACGACATCCACAGTTGTCTTAGTCAGACACCATGAGCTGCTGATTAGAGAGGATTTAAGAGGGTCAGACATTTCCAGCTGCTATTTCTGGACAGCAGAAGTTGCTTAAAGGGGTGTAAAGCTGAGAAATTTCAAAATTGACCTCGCTGCAGGTTTCAAGGTGTTGTAGAGAAGACATAGTAGGAAAGTGGGGGGTGGGGGGGTGATGCTCCCTCATTTACTTAACACACCGATGAAATAAAAACACACGGATATTGCAAGATCCAGGAATCTATCAAAATAATTGGCCAGCATGAGGACGACTCAGCTACTCTGGTTGCGCAACAGCTTTCAATATGATTCATCAACACAATAGTTAAAGGACGATGTAATCTGCTTTGTAACATTCTTTTAATTCTTAAAATGATAAAATTGTAGGAAGGTCTTAAATCCCACAGGGAGAATCTAGCCTATTTGTCATACAGTTATTATCTGAGATAATATTTCAGCGCGTAAATGAATATTAAAATCAATGTATTCATCAATTAGAATTGATTAGAATTGTGCTTTTCAACCAAAAACTTGCTGATACAAATATTTCCTTTTTCCCCTATTTTGAGCACATTTCCAGTGTTGTGTTATATATGAAGTATATCTAAAACATTAAGCAAGGGATTTGCTTTTCTTTTATAAGTATTTTTGATGTAAGCATTATTTTTCAGGGAAGTAAAAATGCATTTTTGTCACAGTGGATCCTAAACATTGCCCCTGTTGGATTTACATTTTGTGAGCTCTTAACCGTATCAGATCAAGTGACGAGTACAGGTACAAAGCACAGTTTAAACCCCATCTCACCTTCAAGGGGGGCCATCACATTGATTGTGAGAAGAACGATTGCTTCTATCATCTCGCACTTGGAAAAAAAAAAAAAAAGGCACAAAGACATCAAAAATTAAGATTCTGGTGATTAGGTCAATATTACAGGTTGATTTGTAGACCGTTGATACAACAACACTGGACAATAAACTGATACTTTGCCAGTGATGTTGCTAGATTCTGGTTATGAATGCATTTTTTTGAATTTGATGTTAATTTAAGATATCAATGGATGATTTCAAAGAGTCAAAGAGTTGTGCACATGTATGCCTTGCACAAATCAGGGACACAGTTTAGGAAACTGTTGGGCGGGGGAGGGGGGGTTACATAATGCGACCGTGTTGTACATTCTACATGCATCTCTGTCTGAACTTGCAGGTCATCATGTCCAGTTCGGAGTTCATATTGCACGTACTGGAAAGAACCACTCCACAGACATTAAGTCCACATAGCACCTGCCCTATCATATGGCAAACTCACACACACACACACACACACACACACACGCCCACACACATTCACACGCACAGGCCCCACGTGCAAGTGACAGGACATGTGAAACAGCCAGGGAAGGTTATAAAACTTGAAAAAGGTGTGGTACAACTGCTTTTTATCCTGTGTTGATGAAGATCATTTTGCCTTTTTTTCCAAGACTCCAATTTAAAAGATATGATTTGTGTTTGCGTAGCAATATGTTCTCCCCAAATTGTTGTAAAATCTCGAATATAGAATCGAATCAAACTTGGTCAGAATAAAGAGACAGCCGAAAGCCTTGAAAAAAAAAGCCATTTACTACATGAAATAAGATGTACATCAATGTTCCCATGCTTGAGAAATTGTCTAAATTCCACACTAAAATCCATAAATGATTTAATCCCGAAATGGAAAGTTTATAAATTGAATTCTTCTGTCTATTTATTCTGTATTTCATGATGGTTTAATATACAGTAAGCCTTATATCATATAGAAATAGAAATATATAACAAATATAATATAATATATCATATATATACACACACACATATATATATATAATATTTAGTATAGTAGCTATAGTATAGAAATATATAAATATTATATCTAAATGTACCATTAACAAATACAGTTTATCAGTAAAATCCTGATATTAATCGACTATCACAAGGCTTGAATTCTACAAGTTATTAAAGAATGGAATGTATATTATACAATCACCACGTAACACAATGGTTTAGTGATCTAATGCTGATATTACTCCCGTTTATAATGATCGACACAGACACATGTGGCAGACAGTCACACAACTCTTCCAACCTTCCTGCAACCTTCGATCCTTGTATTTTAAACAACATGACAACCATTATGTGCGAATGCCAATCAAGTTTTTATGATATCCTCAATGCAAATCTAAATAAACATATCATACAAAGAAATGAGTTTATTCTAATTAATTTGGAAGTAATAAAAGCATGTCCATCAAGAATATAATGATGTAGGCCGGTAGATTAAGCTGCAATAATTTGTATAAATAAAATTTCAAAGTAGGACACGGGGACATAGCAGGTGAGCAAGGCATTAATCCTGTCAATCACATGTACAACAGCGTTGACAGCGATATAAAAGAAATGTGCAAGATGAAACGCAGCATCTGTTTATCGCCTCCCTCTGTCACATTCTAACGTAAAAGTGCCCTTCAGCAAGGCATCAAACCCACTGAACCTGTGACAAGTGTGTAAATTTACAGCTCAAAGAGGAGTGTGTGCGTATTTGTGAGCATGTGTGCGTGTGTGTGTGTGTGTGTGTGTGTGTGTGTGCGTGTAATGTGCTTCCTCCCTCACTCCCACTGCACCTCCTGACCCTGCTGTAAAAATATAAATGTGCTCCTGCACATGGTTACACAAGCGCAGTTCCACAAAGGTTAAAAATATGTATATTTTACTTCCTCCTTTTTCTTCACCGCCTGTCCATCTGTCTCTCGTCAATGCTTTTTTTTTTCTTTTCCCCCTCCATCTTGAAAAGAGGGATCTCCGCAGGTCAGGGGTGCCATGAGATTGGTTGTTCTCTTTTTTTCTGTTTTAACTTTTTCTATGTGTTTCCTATAACCCTACGTGGCACTCTTACCATCCCAGCCGACCAGTTTAAACTGGTGCTGCAGAGCTGCAGTACGTGGGTGTCTGTGTGCGAGAAAAACGCAGTAGCGTGTGTGTGTGTGTGTGTGTGTGTGTGTGTGTGTGTGTGTGTGTGTGTGTGTGCGTGTGCACATGTGTGAGTGTGTGTGCAGGTGGATGAAAATGTGACTGAGAGCGAGGCAGATGCTAACAGTGGGTTAATATGCAGAGCCAATGAATGAGCAGATACTGTATAATTGTGTGGATGGGTGTGTGGGCTACACACAAAGACACAAGCGAACACATAACGTGTATGCACAAACACACACACACACACACACACACACACACGTTTGCTCAGCCTTCATCAAACAGTTGGACGTTGGCCAAGTTCATCTGTTAATGGACAGCCACCATCAGGACACAGCCTCTCCTACCCCCACCCCCACCCCTGCACCAACAGGGGCACTCTACCCCTATGCCCTCTCTCCTCCTCATCACCCTGTCTCTCTTGTTTTCTGTCTCATTTTTTGTTGTCCCATCCCCCCTTCGTTTCTCTCAACATCTCTACCAGCGTCGAGACTGAAGCCTGCATTTTCTGTGTACTGCAAAGATAATGTGTGTGTGTGTGAGTGTTTGGGGAGGGGGGGGCGGGCGTTATGCATATGCGTCTTTGTCTTTCTGTCAGCTCAGAGTACATGCGCAAGAAAATACACAACCGCACATATATTTGCATTATGGTACTTTTTCATCTGGTTATGAATAAGAAAAGTGAGAAAAGGCAGGTTTTCTTAAATTAATAGCAATAGGAACAATGGATATGTGTTTGTGTGTGTGTGTGTGTGTGTGTGTGTGTGTGTGTGTGTGTGTGTGTGTGTGTGTGTGTGTGTGTGTGCAAGGGAATAGATCAGTAGCATTAACTGGAGCCCGGAGCATGTTGAAACACATCCATCCTCCAGTGGAAAAAAGAAAGACAGATCAACAAAGAAGGAACAGAGGAAGACGAAGAGGGAGTAGTTGAAATAGGAAGGGAAATTCATAAAGTGCAGGTGAGGGGGCTTTAGGAGGGCTTAAAACACACACAGACAAACACACCACACCAACACCTAGATACACACACACACACACACAAAAGCTGGCTTCCTCCTGGCTTATTTGTTACAGGGCAGCAGTTCAAGGGAATTACAGTTTTTTTTTTTTCCCAACACAAAATTTATTTAACAAGATGCCTTTAAAATACATTTCCACATGGGTTTCTATGGACTCGAGTGGTTAAGTTGAACAACAAAATAATATCAAGTTGTTTTTTTTTTTTTGAGGAAAATATCATCAGATTCCTCGACAAATTACACCAAAAAGACTTATTTTCCTATTTTGCTTAGATATTATAGCTATAAAACTGCATGATTTAGATTGGCATTAAGGACAAAAAGTGGACTATTTGGTCATTTTAAAGGCGAAACAACAAGCCAAAAATAAAATCACTTGCAGTCAGGCCACACACAACCTGACATATTTGTGAATAGAACAGAAAGGACTGAAGGAGAAAAATGGCTAAAAAGTACATTTTAGCGCTTCCATTTTGGGAGGATAAATTATCCATTAGATTTCATCATATCTTACCGGGGCAATTACATCAAGAAAATGATAGCGGGCACAGGATCAATTATGCATGCTCTTGGCCAAAGACCAAGCACCAGGGCAGAGGAAGAGGGCATGTACACGCTCACACATACACACACAAATGAAGAGGAGGATCTCATAGATGTGCCCCATCAGTTCATCTGACTGCCTAAAAAGTTCATACACTTAATAATTTAGCTGTGCTCTGGATACAGTTTCCCAGCTGAATATTAACAACTTTCAAGTGAGTAACATCAGCCAGAGGTATACAGTCTATGTATGTATGTGTGTGTGTGTGTGTGTGTGTGTGTGTGTGTGTGTGTATGCGTGTGTGTGTGAGTGTGTATTTATAAGGGGTAGGTGGGGGCAGAAAGAATGAGACCTCAGGAAACAGGCCGTGTGTGTCCCACTGGAGAAAACCCCTCAAAACACACACACACACACACACACACACACACACACACACACACACACAGACATCCTTTGCAAACATCCATTACAGCAGCGTTTGTAACATCACTAATTTCTGGCCAATTAAGAATTCTTTTTCATGAGTATGTAGGTTCACATATCTGCCCCACAACACAAACTGGTAAGGAAAGCGGAAGAGGAGTGTGTGTGTGTGTGTGTATTTATGTGTGTGTGTGCGTGCACGCAAACAAGGGAAGGGGTGAAGACATGATGGGTAAAATATAAAGTAACAAATGGTACTGGAAGGGAAAACATAAAGATGAGTACACTAGTTGTCGTGTGGCCGTGTGTTGTTACTCTTTGTTCTCATCATCTTAATTGTCAAGCTTTATTATGATGTGAAAATTGATTTATTTTATTGACTCCTTTCCGTTTTTTGTCTTCCACAGGGAAAAAAAAAACCTGTTCCTAACGGGCCTCATTTTTAGGATGTGTCCACATGCACGCTTCCAGTGAAGTGAGTGGTGATGCACAGGTGCCTATTTTCAGTGACACGAACACACAGTGAGAGACGCAATTTTCTGCCGCGGGCAGAACAATGGAATTCATTTTCTTTTTTTCTTTCTTTTTTTTGATGAATTCTTTGTCCTTGTTTACAGAGAAACTCACTTAGCAAGACGAATCACTGTCTCCGAAATGGGAGACTTAGATTGAGTCAGGGAGGGAAAAAGAGAGGTATTTGACATCTGTTTGCTCAAGGAGAAAGAAAAAAGGAGGTTGACACTAAAAATGAATAGGCTGACAGAGAGAAAGAGAGAGAGAGCGAGATGGGCATTGAGAAATGATTTTACCATGTCAACCGACCCGCAAAGGAGAGAGCCAGATGGTTTGCATTGGGTATATTGTGTGTGTGTCTGCGTGTGTGTGCGTGTGTTTGTTAATAGCAGTGTAATGACAGAACAGACGAGACATCATGTAAATTAAATATATGCAATCTCTCGCGTGGCGCTCAATCTTCTCATAATTAAAAAAAAAAATGCAACTTTCATTTATATTAGCGAGAAAAAAAATCCACACATACATACATACATACATACATACATATCTCACCCAAGGCACAAATGAGAAGACATCACACACACACACACACACATACACACATGCAAAAGAATGAAAACACCGCCTGACATGGCGGCTCTGACAACCGTAGCTGATGTGCACTGCGAATGCGCATAGTAATAGGCCAATCAAAAATGCAAAACAATTGGCAATTACTGTGAGGAACTAATGGTCATTAGAATTTACAACTAGGTAATGAACTAAAGTCTGCCCAATGCATGCATATTCATAAAGCCATTTGAGCTTTGAAGATTAAAGTAGTGCTTAAAATTCAAATGAGCGTCCGCAAATTATCGGGAAAAGTCAGCGGTGCCGCTGGTGGCATTGCAGGGGGGGGTTGAGGAGGGGGCTCCTTTATATGTGTTTGTGAGTGTGATTTTTCTTTTTTTTTTTTTTTTTTCAAAAGTGTTATTAAATGTTGATGTTCCTCGACTTCCGAGGAGGGAATGATTTGGGGTGGGGTGTGTTGTGTTGTGGTTGCGGGGGTCCAGAAAATGTTTATAACACCATGCAAGATTTTGTTTTCGGCAATGACGTTTCTTTTCGGGCCAATAAAACAAAATTGATTCATTGTCTTGAAGGATGTTATTCCACAGTAATAAAAGGAATGGATATATTGAATCCTATGATACCAGGGATTGTAATTACACAATATTATAATGCAAGTGTATGACAGTCTTGTCTGTCTGCTACTCAGAGGTAAATGACACAACTTCATATGTCAAAGATTACAGTAAATAATAATAACAGATTAATCTAATATGGTAACAGTGTAATATGTTCCTCGTTCTTCTCATGATATTGTATTTTCAAGTGTTAGTTTGCTCGTGCTTGAATTTTACGACAAATAAAACTGTCCTACGGAAACTGAGCGTCTGTCACATCCGCTGCTTTTGTCAGAAAGGGAGTGTTACAATCTGATGGAGTCAATCCTCCGCAGGGAAAATCCTACAGGGGAAGACATAAAAGGAGGTAGCAAAAATCACATGCGCTGACACAGAGCTGACCATTTTACAAATTAAGTACGATATTATACCTTGTTTAAATGGTCTCAGTGGGGTTTAACCTTTGACCCAAGTAAAGAGAAATCAGATAACAAATTCAGGCCAACTGTGGCATGTGAAAATGTGGTCTTGAATTTTCATTTTCAACGACACAATTCAACTATTTTTTGGAGTAGAAATATCGATTGACGTCACAAAAACAGAAAATTAGATTTTCACATAAAAGCTGATTAATCACGCTGATTAATGAATGACATTCATTTGAAGTCATAAATATAGGCAGTTTTAGGACACAGGATAAAATAGAAACCCTGACATTTGAATAAATCGTGGCACCAAATGAACAAAAGCTGATGATATGGGTTGTGCAATTTGCTGAAAATCAGCGTGCTAGAATTAAACATTTTCTTCACAAACCTCTGTAAATAAATGACTTCACTGCAGGCATCACAGGTTTAAAGCAAAGAACCCAAACCCTGTCAGATATTTTTTTTTGCCTGAATTCCTACCAATTAACAGCCAACATTTCTGAGTAAGAAGATGTGTCACTCTCACTCGCCTGGATCCCATGCCCAGGCAGGGCCTGAAACAATTTCCCCTGTCGTCCACTTCAGACAACCGGCCTGGTTGGATGAGTCACATAAACACCAGACTTTGGCTGGGGATAGCGCTGTTAGGTACCTAATGCCAGCTGAGACAGTATTTCAAAACCATGTCGGTCCCCAAACTTTAACTAAACTGCTTATGGGAACTAAAAACCAAGATCGTTGTTTATAGTTTGGTTAAGTTTATGCCTGAAACTAACCAAACTGTAACCAAGGCATGACATTTTCCTATAGCCCTCTTAGAATGCAAATGAAACAGACGGTCAGAACAAATCGACTTATATGGTCATTTTGGTTGGAGGACTTGGAGACCTTACAAATTGGCAAGAAATTACTTGAAAATGAGCGTGAAATTGCTAAGGAACCTACAAGAAAAGGGCAGAAAATTTCCCTAAAACATGATTGGGACATGATTGGAAGCAAACTTTTTTTTCAGGGGGAAAACTGTAATTACTGCTGTCGTTACAGATCTGTCAGTGGTTGTGTTAGTTGAAAAAACAGTTAAAAAAAAACACTTCTTTTTATTTATTCACTGATTAAACATCCCACAAAAATGAAGGACAGATGCAAGTTGACGCTAGAGTGGCTGTGAAATAATGACTTACTATTACGACTTCCTTCCTGTTAACTGAAAGGTTAGTGCTATAAGAAAATACTACGCAAATATTACTACTATTGCCTGGATATGTGAATATACGAGCACGAATGAACCAAAATCTCTTTTAGAGATAAAAAAAAAAACTGTAAACTAAAAATTTAAATTAGATGACTTTCAGTACACTGATCCCAGACTTACAAACTTGTACACTTAAAAAAAATGAAAAATGAAAACTAAAATACCTGAATGCTTAAGACATGAACTGCATGTGTTATCCTGTTTAAAAGACAAATCCTTCTTAAATGCGTTTAATTTAATGCAGGGGAGAAGAAGGATGTAAAGTGAAGGTGGGAGTTACACAAACAAACACAATGCCAACATGAAAGATTAGAGCTGTGCAAACACAACCGTGAGTTTACAATGTTCTACTTATCAGTGCAACACTGTTTTAGGGTGGCTATATATGCATGCGTATGTCTGTGTGTGTGTGCATGTGTGTGTGCGTGTGTGTGTGTGTGTGGGGCGCAGCAAAATAGGGACACAGAGTGGGGAGGAAGGCCCTTCCACACACAAAACACACTGCAAAAATATTGCCAGGCTTGGCACACTAACAGAGGATGTTCTGGATCCACACTACCACTTCACACACACACATACTTACACACACACACATTCGTGTTCACAAACCTATATGCAGTTGCTTGACATGATGTACAAAGAAGCATTAATAAATGAGCATGTGTTGTCCATATCAGTATGTGCATGTGCGTGTGCCCGCTCGTGTGTGTGTGTGTGTGTGTGTGTGAGTGTGTGTGTGTGTGTATGTGCTTGTGCATGTGAGTGTGCATGTGTGTGTGTGTATGCGTGTGTGTGCGGGCGGGCGCACGTGCGTGTGTGTGTGTGCGTGCGCGTGTGTGTGTATAGAACTGGTCTGTAATCCAGTGGCCTATATAAATAAGCTTTTTCATGTATAAACAGTTTTATGAACAGGCCTTCAACATAATAAGAGAGCTGAGTAACATGTGCAACCCCTGTGTAGACCAGAGCAGTGTGTGTCAGTGTGTGTGCACGTGTGTGCACACGCCTGTGCACACGCCTGTGTGCCCGTGCACATATGTATAGGAATAAACACACTCCCAGTGAGCAGCATGTGAGCCAAAAACAGCAGCTTTCCCTCTCACCACGGAGGAGTAAATGTAGCGTGGATGTCGAATGGCTCAGATAAACATAAAAGAGCCAGATCAATAAACAGTCGTCCATCATGCACCGAGTACAGTAGCCTGCTTTGACGTCATCTGGTGCTCTGTCGCCGCTGTAAGCACTGCAAAGCGGGAAACTAACGGCAGTATTTTTAATCTTCCCTCTCCTCTGCTTTTCGGTTTGAAACAGTTAAGTGACTGCAGTATTGTAGGAGATCTTTTGTTTTTTCCCGCAAATCAGTCTCCATCTTTGCTCCTCGCCGCTGTGGTGCGACTGCGCTGCACCTCCCAAGGGTCAACTGTCAATCAGAGTGTGTGGGCGGGGGTGACGTCTTTCTGTCTGATTTTTTTCCCCCCCTCTTTGATGTTGATGTTGTCAGTTGAGCCGTGGCGGTAGTGATTGCAGCTCCTACCCTGCTCTTCTTCTATTTATTCCAAACTAACCACACATGGAAAGCATCCCTTCCTGTGTGACCACATGACCGACTAACTGACTTGCTGCTGCGGCAGCTCTCAGCTTAAAACCTTGTTAGAATTCTAATATCTCAGTTATAATCATCCAGAGATATCAGTTCCCAATCAGAAAGTCAAAGTCGAATCAGCCTTCTCTGATGACTACTTATCATGGTTAACTACTGTTAGGCGCTTCTCTTACGTGGTATTTTTTTAAGTATTTGATGCATAATTTAACCGTGCAGAAAGTACTTCCACATGAAGGAGGTCAAAGATCAGCTGAGAACCAGAGTGCTAAACTAGGCATCCCCTGTGAAAACAAAATTTTCACACCAGGCTGGACTTTCCCATCACAAACAACAGACGAATTGCATCTTAAACTCAGGTGAAGCCCCCATATTCCATTTCCAGACACACAATATCTTTGCCCAAAGCGAAGATGTTTTCTTTTTATAAATTCCTCATCTGAATGCGCTAGACTGTTGATACGTAAGCAAATACTTTAGCATTTTGTACTTTCTTTTTTACTACATTTTACTGGCAGTCACACTTTCACTTCTAGGAGGTCATGGATGAGTTAAAAAACAGAACTGTGAACTGATTATCAATAGCCCATCTGTTAACACTTTCTTAATATGTGGGTTTTTTTTTAGGCTTAAATATACCTGCAAAAATCAGTTGTTTTATTCCCTTGTCTTTCTTCCTGGGTACCGCATGCTGTTGCATGCATTCTCAGCATGAGCATGTAAGACTGTAGACAGTTACCTTGTTGAACAGGTGACAGGTGTGGTAGCAGTGTGTCTGGACAGGAATCACAATCAAAACCGAGAAAAATAAACACATCAAACCGGGTGTCCCGTTCGCTTCACTGCTGACTGAATTACTACGGTTATTTTACAGGGAGATGAATGTGAATTGCTTGCTATTGCAGTCGAGAGGTGGGCTTTAGTCAGCTATTTGCCCAGAACAATGGGGAAAAAAAAAACTTCACAGCATCCCGTTCCCTTAAAATGTAGAATCTGCTAATCCTGGCCATTTGCTTTCAAAAATAAAATGGAAAATAATTTAGAATTTACAAAAGCAGATGCTTTTTTGTTAGATCTTATCAACAGCAACGTTATTTTTTTTAGATTTGCACTGACACCTCTGTTGGGGGCCAAAATCCAAAGGCTAGGAAAAAAACTAGATATAGGCCACCGGTTTACATGACAAAACGTGTGTGATTGTGTGTGTGTGTGTGTGTGTGTGTGTGTGTGTGTGTGTGTGTGTGTGTGGGTTTGTCTCTATAGACCGAAACAGGATAATGCGTAAATCAACAGACTGGACTTTCCCTGCACAGGACACTGAAAAGTCACATCTTAAATTCAGGCGAAGCTCAAGATTCTATTTCCAGCTACACAATACCTTTGCCCTAAGCACTATTGTCCATCCTTATTTTTTGTAAAATGTATCTGCAGAAAATTCCAGTTTTTGTTTTCTTTTTTGGGGTGGAGGGGTTTGTCTGGATAGTAGACACTCTATGCAAACACACACCCACACACTTGCTGTATGGCGAGCCATTAAACATCACTAAAAGTCAATATGCATTTTTTCTCTTTGTGAGTACAGAATAAAAAACGCAATACAGCTTGCCGTCCTTGGCAGCAGATTATTAGCTTCTCCTGTCATTTCTCTGGCCTTCTGTGTGTGTTACCCTGCTGCTGATGTTTTCTGCATACAGAGAGATGTTTACATCCACTAAGCCCATTCGATACCCTGTCGCAGTCCGATTCTCTCTGCACTGGAAGAGGAACCTTGGAGTTCAAATGCTGCACTTGAGTCCACTAACTTAATCTTATGTTGGGAATGAAAGACAGAGAGAGCAGCAAAAGATTAGTGATGGCAAGGTGCGTGTGTGAAATCTCTTTGTAGGCTCTGCGGGATCACAGACACACAAGCACACACTCACACACACACACACGCACATGCCAAAAATAATGTAATTGATTTGGTATCAATTTTCTGTCCTGGATTTGCATTAATGTCGTGAGGAGAAGGCCAAAAGAGAAAATAAAATAACAAAAAAAGAAAAAGAAATAGATGAGAACTGAATAAGAATGAGATTGAGATCTGACACCAAGCCAGGAAATCAATGAGTATTAAAAATGGACTAATATGCATTGTGGTGGGCACAAGCCAATGATGATAAGCTAATTGCTAATCACTAGATTATTGGTCACGATAGGGGGCTTCAAGCCACGATAACTCGTTGGCGAGATGACCATAATGATCAGGCGGAAACCAAATATCAGTGTGGCCGACGAAATGTATTTCAAGAAGTTCAGATTTCTCTTAATATGTGCCTTAATGAGATGATACTGATACAGCAACACAGATAATCAGCCAATAATATCAGTAGCCTATAACTGTGTTTTGGCTGCGTTTTAGTTTCCGCTCATTAACACACTTATCATCTGTGATTCTCCATAGAGGAAGGGATTAATGTCTTGACGCTTATTAAGAGAAATAAACTGGAACACTGGACAGATATGGTATTTATTGACTTTTATGAATAACTATAATAATATTAATAACGACCCACAAAAAAAGGTCTTATATATAATATCCAAGCAAAGAATTTTTCAATGAAAAATACTTGTGATTAATGGGGAAAAATGCTGTGAGAAATGACCTTTCACAAACACACACAAATGCACAAAGTACACACACCACACACACATACAAACAAAGGCACACGCTCACGCGCGCGCACACACACACACGGAGCCTTCTCTTTAGAGACATTAGCAATGCTGTTTCTGACTGAGGGGTGCCTCGGGGATTATAATCAGAATTTTCATCTCAGTCAGGGATTAATAGAATAAATGGGCAAGAGAAAGAGCTCAAACTGTGTGTGAGCATGTGTGTGTGTGCGTGTGTGTGTGTGTGTGTGTTTGGGCAGGCACGCTACTAATTTTGCTATGGTTGATCGGCATTTGCTTGTATAGCACTCTCTTTCCACATCTCACACCCACAGACACACATGCACACACACACACACTCACTTACGCACAGGTAATGTCTCAGCTCTCCACAGCCAGGACTCTTTGATATGTAAATAGCGGCGGTCCAGCACAAGTCTGGTGCTTTGTGTTGTTGTGAGCCTCGCAGCAGCTGGAGCAGCTCTGCTTCCCTCTGAACGTGGGTGCAGATACACATTTCACAACAACAAGCAATCACACATCCTATAGGCAGATCGTGCAGAAAAACATCATATAAACACAGGGAAGGAAGTATGATTTCTGTCCAGTACAAAAAAAAAAACAGATTTTTTTCATGCAAATACAATAATCGACCAAAACACACATTATAACATAGAAGAAAGGAAAAGAAAATAATACTTGTTCTGTCGCGCGGATATATATTACTTTTATGTCTGACTGGCTGAGGACAAGTCTTTGTTGAGACTCTTCTCCTCCTTGTTTTGTCATTATGAATTTTTTTTGGACAGCCATAATCACGGTTTGAAGTTCCAGCAGAAATTTTCTCTGACATTTATTTCACCGTGACAGTTTTGGGTCAATTGGGATGAAAGCAAGAGTCGAGAATGGAGAATACTGGGTTTATATCGGCCGGGGATGGATGCGTTTTGGGGGAATTCGCTTTTTTAAAAGAAAATGCATAAAAATATGCTGATGGAGATTTATAATATATGATCCTGAGCAGGTAATAAAGCCTGGTCTGACACAACAGACGAAAAAACTATGACGCTGTTTCCTCCACTGAGTGTACAGCTGTTCTTACCAAGAGGTTCCCACACACAACACCATTGAAGCAATCAGACGCCTGTATTATGATGTAAATCACTCTAATAACCCAGTTTAGTCAGTGAGTGTCTGTGAGAGAATGTTTGCTGAAATGTATAGTTCGCGCTTAGCAGGTTAGACAAAAAAAAAAAAAAAAAAAAACACACTCTTCTCACTCACACTTCATCCACCAAGCCAAGGATGATCAAAGGTCAAATCTACATCTGTCTGTCAATAATTTTCCTCATCTGTACTTCTTGTAAATGTTCATTGCGGGAGCTGAGATCAATTACAAGAGACGCGCTCTTCGGCTGCATTCTGTGATTATTTCCACACCAAGACGGAAAAACAAACGGGGAACATTTTGGATTCCTGAGAAGCGTTCAACGAGCAAAATGATAAAGTGTGTCCTTTTTTTTTTTTTTTTTTTTTTTTTTTGCTTCTGTGTCTCTGCTGCTCTGTTTCATCTTCAACCCCTTTTCTCTCTCCCTCTTTCCTTCCATCTTTCTCTCTCTCTGCAACAGCTAATTTAGTACAGGCAACCCGCCACTAAAAACTACTGCTAATTAAAATGCACAGGAAGGAAAAAATGCCACTGCAACAAATAATTAGTGGTGTTAAGATGCTTTAAATAAGCGACTTTCCCTCTATGAGCAAAACTGGCTTCTCCCTCATTCTACTTGCCTCTTGTTTTCTGGCACTGAGAAAAGGTGGATGGACACACACACACACACACACAGACACACATGCTTGAGGTAAAATGGTATGTTTTACCTATGGAGTTTGGTACAGAGGTAAACACAAGAGAGAGAGTGAGAGAGGAGGAAGAATGAAAGGGGGTGGAAGAGAGCCGGGCTGCATTTAGTTGGGTAAAATGTGGCAGTGGAAGAGGGGAAACCACACCGCATGGACACATCTGTTAGGGCCACATGAGAGAAAGACACACACACATACACACACACAGATTCAACAACACACATTTGTGTACCGAATCCCAACAAGAGGCTGCAGTTACTCCAAAGAATTTACATTGCGCACACACATTTTGCTCTTCAATCGGCCAGTGATGTACCATATGCACACACGCACAATTACACACATACACACACACACACCGCATAAGTTCACAATTTCCCTGTCCACAAAGTAATCCCCCTTCCCTATCCTACCCCCTGCCCAATTTCTCTTTGCACCTGGATACGGTCATCATGGCATAAAGTGTACACCATTCAATCATACACACTTTCTGCACAGGGTTTATGAGGTCAGTTACACTCTGTTACTGTGCTACACACAGACAAACAGTCTTCTTGATCGCGGAAAAACTAATTTCTACTCATACACACACACACACGCACGCACGCAGAAAGCTACATTTTAAATCAAAGTAGCGTGAAGTATTTATTCAGTGGAATAAAAAAAATCCTCGTTCTCAAACAACACCTTTGGAAATGAGAGGCATCCCCCCCCCCCCCCCAAAATCCTATGCTCTGCGTGTTTCATCACACGGAAGCACTAAAAAACATTTACTGTGTCACATAGCTGAACGACTCAAACAAGAATTAGAGCCCACCCGGGGCAAAAATACACAACCGCATACCCGGAAAAGCTGAGCACCAAATATATATCTGCTTTGAACAAGAGTTTTTGAAAGCTGACTGTTTATTGTCCACTTTTTAACTCTCTACTCTAACACACATAGATAATCTGACCACCGCTGCACGATAGGAGCTGCTGAGACAACAATTGTGGTAGGAGCCCAAAACAGGAATGATGCATTTTGGGAAGTGTGAGAGCGGTTACCTGGGAGGGGCTCCTGTTTGGGGCATATCCCTCGTGGTGACGAGAACCGATCGTCGTCGTCGTCTGCCAGCGTGGCCTGAATGCCCACTTCCACGGGCCTTCGGCTGCGCAGGGAGCACAAAGCGGGTGAAGGTGTGAGGGCCAAGCCCGGGGAGGGCGAAGGGGGCTTGTCCAGCCCTCGGCCCACGGCCAGGCAGGGCGGCCCGTGGCATCGCTTCCTCTTGTGCTCGATGAAGAGCAGGATGTCCGCCAGGGGGAAGGTGGCCTGGCACTGGCCACAGGTCAGCAGATCCTGCTCCAGCGAAGAGTGGGTGTCATGACCCAGCCGGACAAGCCGGCCCACAGCTGAGCCTGGGTGGTGCCCATTGAGGCTGCTGCTCTCCTCCGATTGCTCCGAGCAGCGCTCCGACAGCTCTTCCGATGAGACTATAGCCGAGGCGAGGGGCTCAGCTGCTGGAAAGGCAGAAAAGGGGGAACACAGGGTACGAGAGAGAAAAAGAGAGAGTTGGGAGAGGAGAAGGAAATTAGAAGCTGATGTTTATTCGGAGCGGAGCAGCAAGTTTTTAGCTTTTTTTTTTTTCTCTCTCCTGTTTTTCGCACTGATGCAAGTAGGAATTGAGGATACGCGAAAAAATATAGAAGACGTCTTCCTCTGACATGGAGGGTTCGAGTGGAAATGCTAGACTCTAGCCTGGCTTCTAGACAATAACTGGGTGAGAAAATGTGCCTTGTAATGATAGAAAAAGCATGTAATGCAGGGGAAATAATTACAATGCAAAGTGATCTGGATCACACATCAGAGACACAAAATGGTGGGGAAATAATAGCTGCTGAGCTGAAATCAGATTCCTTAAAGACAACACTGTTTTTCAGCCAATGACAGGGAAAGCTCGGAGGCTGATGCTTAAATACAGCACAGAACGAAAGAATAATATGAGGATGACTTGTCTAACCTTGTTTGTACAGGCTTTGATCCTGTAATCAGCAGAAGGAAAAACTGTCACAAACATGTCCAACATGTGCGCTGGGAAAGGAGAAGAGAGCAGAGAAAGGGAAAGGCAGACGGCGGAGAGTATGTGTGCGCTGGGTAGAAGGAAAACTCTTGGCCTACATTAAATGTGTCTTACTTATAGTTCTTAGATACCGGCCACTTGTACGGCAAGAAATCATCCTAAAATGAGACATTCAGCGTGATTCCTCACCCCTTCAAGGCCAGATTAACTCCAGACTACTTTTTAAGAAGCCTTTTGTTAAAGCCAGACCATTTCGTGGTGCATGTGTGTGTGTGTATGTGTGCGTGTGTGTGTGCGCGCACGTGTCTGTGTGTAGGGGGGGGTTGGAGGGGTGAACAGAGAGGGCAGCTGAATTAAAGTAGCAACACAGGAGAGGATAATTCACTGTCCCTCTTTTTAAAGAAAATCTTTCAGTCCAAGGTGAAGAGTCTGACTCTGCGCTAGTCGCCTAATGCATGTTGACCTTCTTTACTCAGCTGCCCAATTTTACATTTTAATGAACTTAAAACCACTGAGAATCAAAAAATAGATTCTAATTTTCACCGTCTGGGTGATTGGTACAGATTTTGTCTGATAAAATGGTTGGAGTGTGTGTGTGTGTGTGTGTGTGTGTGTGTGTATGTGCGTGGGTGTGTGTGCGCACGGGCGTAGAGAAGGCTGAATGTGCACCACATCCCCTCCAGGAAATATCATTTGAACGTTGCAGTCCTGCATGACATCTGCGCGCAAACTGGGACGTGGAGGTAACACGATAAATTCCCCCCGATCCCAGTATCTCTTTTTTCCACACCCTACCCCCTCTTTGATTGTACTTTACGGTCAACACAATGACATGGTAATTACACAATAGCGACAAAGGAGGATGGGTGCATTAACAGATAAAAAAATATATATTCAATTGTAATGAAAGCTACCCCTCACCTCTAAGAGTGGCTATCAGGGGGATGGAAAACATTTAGCCAGACTTAATGGCATATGTATCTGTTCAGTTTCAATAAATTTCAATTGCCATATTTAATTTTTTCAATTTTTTTTTTGTCTTCTTCTAGACCAGCGCAGGTAGGTTTGGAGCAGAGAGGAGTGAATAATATCCAAGCAATTCTATGAATGTGAAAAAAAAAACACACACACACACACAAAACATAAAGCCTGTGATCAGATGAGACACTTTGAGATTAAACTTTCAGGAGTTGAACAGTAAATTGGCCAAACTAAAACAAAGTGCATGTGACCGTGCTGAATGGAGTACTTTAAATGTGGTAGTACTGAAGGAGGGGTAACATGGGAATCATTGAGCAGGGTCAAAGCATTGAACACCACTCAGCTTGAAAAGCGAGCCATGCACGTTAAATCCAGCCTGATCATGTTGTGAAAGAGCAGAGATTAAACGTGATGTAAGTAATAGCGTTGAATAATACAAAAATAAAAATAAAAAAAAATAAATAAATAGGGCGGCTTCTAAAAAGGAAGAAATAATCCAGGGTTGTTGTTTGCTGGAGAGTGACAGAGTGATAATAAATCCGAATGCAAAATGAAATGAACATTTTTTTTTTGTCTGACTGTGCCTGGGCATACATTTGTGTTAGTGTGTGTGAGAGTGTGTGTTTAGAGGGGGGATGAGGTCTGCAGACATATTACAGTGTTGCTGCATATGCTGATAGCTGCCTGTACGTATGTGTGTGTGTGTGTGTGTATATGTGTGTAGAAAAAAAATCAGAAGCACAAAAAGGGGGTAGAGAGGGGGGTGGGATAGTGTTAAGAAGAGGTGATGAAGAGGAATTGTAGATTTTGGTCGTGGGTGGGGATCCTACCCCCCGTGCCCCCCGTCCCCCATGCCTCTCCCGCTCTCCCTTTTATTCTAAACAGATCGCCAAAAAAAGTACCCCGTGTCGATGTAGTGCGTCGCTCGTGAAACCGATCCGGTTGAGGGCTGGATTTTTCTGATCGTGCTCTGCCTCCTAGCGACGGCACATGGCCATAGTGACTGTCACCCCAACCGGGAGCCCTACACGCACGGACGCGTACCCCTCAGCGCACACTGTCTCTGAAATAAATAAACAGCTGCAAAGGCGGCCAGTGGAGTAAAACGTTGTATGCGTAAAAGACGCACAAAAAGCGTTTGGTTTTCTTTGTCGCGTGTGTGTGTGTGTGTGTGTGTGTGTGTGTGTGTGTGTGTGTGTGTGTGTGTGTGTGTGTGTGTGTGTGTGTGTGTGTGTGTGTGTGTGTCTTTCTGGGCCACTTGGAGTTGCCGGCTGAAATGTCGCGAGGTGCCAGAGAGCGTGTGCGGATACACATGGTGCCGGTCAGTCAGAACCGCGGTTTCAAAAAAACACATTTTCCACCTCGCGTTGACGCTTTTACGTCGCTTGTCGGAAGAAAAACGCACGCCGCGGCTGATCAATAAAAGAAAAACGACATGCGTAAAAGAAAAAAGAGAAGATCTCCGGACTTTTGCAAAACAGTGTTCAAATCTCCGAGTTTTTTTTTTCTCCCTTGGCACGACTGTTGAAAACACAATCTCAGTTTGAAATCAAATGCATAAGATGTTTTTGTTTATTTTATTTTCTTAGTTTGGATAGCACAGGCACGGGGCAAAAGTATATCAACGGTGCGTTTGAGGAGCAGCGGTCTGGTCTACGATGGATATCAATAAAGTGCATTAACATGAACGGGATGAGGATATTAAAAGTGCGTAAAACAGAAATCGATTTGTTTAGACGCGACTGCCAGGTTGCTGCAAGAACGAGGCAGTTGTAAACAGTCGGATATGATTAGTTAAAACAAAATGAAAAGTAATCCATCTCCAAGTTTTAGTTTTTATTCTGAAAGATAATTTAAAAAAAAATGACTGGGAGATGGAGGGAGAAGATGAAAGTTGCCCACAGAACTATCAAAAAAAAAAAAAAAAAAAAAAAGCGATATTCCGTGGGGCTGATCTCTCCGGCGGACAGGACGCGCTCTGGTGCGGGAGCTCAGTGCGTTTCCACTGACCGGAGTGATCGTGCGGGGCACCGGACCCGAAGCGAATACACGTTTTCTCGTCGTCTAACGCCCCCTCCCCCCACCACCACCACTCATCTCCCTCCCTCTTTTCGGACAGAAGAAAAAAAACAGGGTACACGCCGGCACTCAAAACTTTCTTTTTGTCTCTTTTCGGGCTCCGGACGGCTTTTTTTTTGAACGCACGCAGGCGTCGCACTTTTCCGGTCACGCCGTTTAAGTCCAGTTGACCGCGGGTCCGAAAGGTGCTTCCGATGTCCAAGGGGCTCCGGTTCCGCTGTCCTCCCACCCGTCCCACCCCCTTTTTTCAAAGAGAGACCCATAAATGAACATTTTTCCCGTTTTCTCATCTCTACTTACGCGAAAAATCCCGTTTGCTTAAATGCTGGGGTTTGCCTTGCTTGCGGCGAGACATGGTAGCTGGCGGCGGCGGCGGCGGCGGCGGCGTTCAGCGCGGATCACATCGGGAAGAGCTGGGGTTAAAGAGGAGACTCCGGTGGGGTAAAAGAATATCTTCATCCAATGCCTTTGTCATCCACAAACAAATTAAAAAAAAAAAAGACCAAAAAATAATTAAAAAAAAACAAAAACAAATTAGAAATAATACAAAGATGGCGCGGATGCGAAGATGGATCTCGGGATCGCCGTCATGGCTTTTTTGAGAAAGGAGAGCAGAAGAGGAAAAAAGAGAGAGAGTGTGTGTGAGAGAGAGAGAGGTGGATGGAGAGAGAGAGGGGAGAGAGATGGAAAAAATGGCAAAAGCCCCCCTCCCCTCAACCCCCCCCCCCCAACGCCACCCCTCCCCTCAACCCCCCACCCCCACCCCCACCCCCCACCACCCCCCACCCCTCTGTACTGTGCAAGTTCAAGTGCACGGACGTGACGTTCCCGGCGAACTTGAACGTCAGGCGATGGACGGACACCCGACATACAAAAACATGGGCTGGGCCGAGGCACCCGAGTGGGAGTGGGAGTGGGAGGAGGGACGGGCCGGGACGCGCAGGAACAACACCAATGGACGTTCATTATAGAGGGAGAGAGAAAGAGGGGAGGAGGATGAGGAGGGGGAGGAGGAGGGCTGGACATGAGAAATAGACCCGGGTGGAAGCCAATGGACACAGGGATCGGGGGGCCGGACGAGAGACTCTACGAGGAAAGGAGGAGTGTGTGTGTGCGTGTGTGTGTGTGCGCGGGAGTGAGTAAGAGAGAGAGAGAGAGAGAGAGAGAGAGAGAGAGAGGAGAGATGTCTAATGAAAGCAATATGCAGAGAGAGAGAGAGGGGGGGTGGACGCAAAACAGGGCAAGGGAAGCCGCGGACAGGAGCTCACCGAAGGGGGGCGGATATAATACCGCTGCACATTCCGTTTGCGTGCGCGCCTCCGTGCGTGTGCGTGTCCACTCTTGCGACGCTCGTCACAAGACAAGATCACAAACGTACGCGCGCGTCCCCAGCCCCAGCCCGCCCACCCGTTCCGAGCCATGTGCGCGGCGCGCAGTGGCCATGAGGTAGACGACACGGTTAGAGCCACGCCGAACTCTCCGGTAACGGCGGACCGGGGTGTTTTTTTTTTGTTGTTGTTGTTTTGTTTGAGGCAATCAGCCGCGTCCGGTTTTCTGTTATGTCAAACACCGGGATTTCACGCAGTACATGAGGGGGAGGCGAAGGGGTTTGAAAAAAAGGAACGCAACTCGACATTCGTCCGGTCGCGTTTCCCGGTCATGCCTTAATCTCAGAGTGGATTATGAGGATAATCCCTATAAGGGGCGAGCACTGATAGTTTATTCAGTCACTACATATTAAAAATAATTAAATGAAATATTCTGAGAAAGCATTACTTATTTCCGATTTAAACATATTAAAGGGGAAAACTTTTTTTGGAAGATTAAAAGTGTTTATTGCCATGTGCACAATAGGGTAATTTTATTGTTGGAAACTGGTGCTTTATGGTGTACCTGTGTGTGTGTGTGTGTGTGTTAGGGGATAGTGACGGTGTGAACGAAGCGCTGCATGGTCGGGGGTCCCGCTCTCTGTGGCCGTGGGTCCCCGTCAAATAAGAACTGCAGACCGAGCAAGAAAAGCAGAAGAAGCAGTAGAAGTGCGGAGCGGGCCCAGAAGCGACCGCGCGTAATAACTTTCAGATGTGCCTCAGGTTCGAGCTGTGCACGCGGAAGGGGGGAGCGAGGGGGAGGCGAGGGGGGGGGGGGGGAGTGAGAAGGAGGAGGATGAAGAGGAGGAAGACGAGGAGGAGGGGGGAGAGATTGTAAATACTCTTGTAATAAAGGGGGTTTGGTAATATAAAGACGCGGGGCTTAAAACCGGCGAACGCGGTGCGCGGCGCGATCAAAACGCCGGCGGAGGAGAGATGGGAGAGAACCGGGGGAATAAGGAGGAGGAGGAGGAGGAGGAGGATGGGATTTTTGCGAGAGGAGAGTGACGACTTCGGAGCGGCAGCGGCGATGACACGGGAGAAGTGAGCCCGGCTGCAGGCGGCGGCGGAGACTCCGGTGGCGCCTGACAGACTTGGAGATACGCTCACTGACCGGAGAGGACGCGCACTTAATAGCGGGGGGGGCAACTCAGGAGGAGGAGGAGGAGGAGAGGTTGATGGGAGAGAGAGAGAGAAAGGGAGAGGGAGAGAGAGAGAGAGAGAGAGGGAGAGAGAGAGAGAGAGGGGAGCCGGAGGAGGAGGAGGAGGTTCAACGTCAAGGGGGGAAAAATGCAGGACCAGTGAGTGAAATATTTTGCAGGTTGCTACTTGCTGCATGGCTTTACAGGAGGAGTCGCCGCTGGTGTGTGTGTGTGTGTGTAATGTGTGTGTGTCAGTGTCTGTGCATGTGTGTGCGTGCGCGAGAGCTCGGGTGACGATTATCCCCGGTCGTGGCCGTGCGTTCAAGTTGAGGCAGGTCGCGTGGTGGATTCCGGCTCATGGTCAGAAACATTATCTCCAAATGATCTGACAGCTTCGGCGCGCCGGTGGTTTCGATGCACTAATTGAATTTATTCATTCATTCATTGTGTTTTAAACTATAAATCCTATGCACGGTGGGTCTAAATTTTTAACTTATCTTTATCATAATTAGGATCCTCAAAATAAACCGGAAACAATTACGCGCAAGTGGTTTAGATAAAATACATTATTATTGTTTTTTTTTTGTTGTTGTTTTTTGGAAGATAAACATATCGGGACGGTTAATATATTCAGTTTTTACTGGGAGGGTGTGTTTAGTTGCCATTAAGTAGAGGATTTAAGCCTTTTTCTTTCAACTTCCACTACACCTGTCGTGTGTCACACGGGCACTTCCGCTCGTCATTATAAAGAGGCGTCGGTTTTTATTCAAAATGACAAAGATTCTTACATGAAATTAAGAAACAAAATTATAAAAAAAAAATAACAGTCAGGCGCGCCTCTATTTTGTTATATTCATGGCGGTAAATGTATATTTTATTATCTTTTTTTCGGGTGTCCCAGGTGGCCTCTACAAAGAGGCACCGACCCATGCAACGAGGTGTTTGTCCTAACATTCATATGCGTTATTAATCTATTATTTCAGGTGTTCAGAGCCTTTTTTTCCAGCTCTCGCGTTCTTTGGCTGATCCAAACGCGGTGTTGCGCGTCTTTATGACGGAGGGTGACCGAACATCCCCGGTGAACTTCCACTACTGACTTTGAAAGAGTCCGTTCTTTACAAATTGGCACCAACTAGGATTATAAGGGTGGGTGTGTGTGTGGGGGGGGGGGGGGGTGTTTTACACCTTGCACACACGTACGCGCGCACGCACACACCGAGAACACTAACCTTGACCTCTCTCTCCACCCCGCTCCATCTCTTGCCCACAAAGGTTTTTTTTTTTCTTTTTAATCTGTTCTCCTCCTCCCTCCTCCCGTTTGACCGTATGCAAGCAGATACACAAGCATGCACATTGATGAAAGTCCGCAGAGCTGCTGGCCGCAGGGTCTCTGCGCGTAAAAAATAAAAAAAAAAAAAAACGGCTGAGCGTCCCCGCCCCGTTCCAGGTCGTTCTTGCTTCGCTTAAACGCCACGGAGGCGCAGCAGAAACGGGCACAACCGTGTGCGCGTTTTCGTATGGATGTGGCTCTTTTATTATAATTCCAAATGTCACCGCTTATTTTGAAGTTGAGGGGAGGGGAGGATGTTAACCCTAACCCCTATACAGATGTAGATATATATATTTTTAAATGGTGTCGTGTAATTCCTGGCTCTTACAAAGGCCACATTCTGATACCGGTAACTTTCCCGTTCAAGGACGTTTATTTACCGTTAAGGCAGAAACGCACCGAGCGGATGGCGCACAGTGACGGCGGCTCGTAAAAATGAAGAGAGTTGAGGGGGTTGGGTGGGTGGGGAGGTTTGCAAAAGAGCGTGAAAATAGCGGAGAGACCCACTGGGCATCGGATCGGACCGGCGACGGTCACATGCGTTCCTTCTCTCGGCACGCACGATGGCTCCAGGGAAATTGAGTGACTGGGGGGCCGCATTTCAATATATGGAAATTACTTGGGGGCGGGGGTCTCCTGACATAAATCAGCTCCACAAAACCCAAACTAACACTCCCTTACCCCAAGCCGGCCTCTCCGTGATCCTCTTCATACCTCCACCTACCCATCTCTCTGTCTCACCCTCTCTCACTCTTATTCTTTTCACTCAGTCGGCGCAGATTTGTTTTCTCCCGAGCCGCTGGTGCATAAAAACGCTCGGCGTAAACCGACGGCCACGGCGTTATTAGGGAATTGAACGTCAGGACGGAAAAGTGACTAAAATTATTGGAAAATCTTACTTTAACCTACCCCTTTAATTTTACTTATTTGAATTGCTTCACTATTTTTTATATGTCTGTTTACTTATCAATCCATTTTCTATGTAAAGTGAATTGATCATCCGCATGGGGCTCCGTAAAAGATATCTTAATAAAACATATTTTATGAAGGAAAAAATAATAATTCGACAACGGCAAAGGAAAACGTGAAACGCGTCTTGGTTGTTTCTGGCAATTTTAGAAACCTCGTGACCCTGCGAGGTCGTCTGATCGTTCTCCACGTCAGGAAATGTCGAGGTTACGCACGTTTCTGCCACAACCTTCTCTATTCTGTATCATGGTGCGTGGATAAAGTTTCGTGGGTTCCCCACCCACAACCCCAGTCCCGCCGAATACCACCGTTCCCACCCTCACTGTGTGTGTAAACACAGTCGTAATACTGGCAAATACAAATTACGCACAACAAAATACTACTTTGTTTTCCGGTACACAAACTCGTGGGAATGCTGTCAAATTGAGTCCGTGGGTTCTTAGCAACCGAGGGATTTCAAGTCTGGCGCACGCACACACACACACACACACACACACACACACACACACACACACACACACACACACATACACACACGCACACGCACACACACACACGGGGCTTTACAACGAGGAGAAGGTTGGATTTCACAACGCACCATTATCACATCGGGGGATGTGCGCACACGCCGCTGAGTCGGGCCGGAGGTATTACATGAAATCGTCGGGATTACACAGCTATAGCCCAAATTATCACCCCCATCCCCCAACCCAGTGGGGGCCTCCATCGCCTTCCCTGCCACCACCACCAACCCCCCCCACCCACCCACGATGCGACGGGCGCGTTTAAAGAGACACACGGTTCGCGTTTGTCACATGGAGCGGCACCGAGAGTCTCCCTCTTGCCAAGCCGAGCCGCGGTGCGCAACGCTGGACAGGACCGGACAGGACCTGACCAGGCTAGGGCGTGCGTCATAACCGGCCCTTCACGCTATTTCACGTCAGGCTTACTCTCCTAAAGTTACTTTTTCAAATTTCGCAAGTGACCCACGCACACGCGGCGATGGTTTAAATCACTCACTTTTTCGCGTCATGACCCAGAAGGGCCCTCGGAGCCACATAGCAACGCTGGATACAAAATGACGGCCGGTGCCGTTGCAGTCACGTTAAGTCCCCCCCCCCCACACACACACACAGACACACACACCCACCCCGCCCTCCCACGGTTCACCCATCTGCCTGTAACGCACGGACACGTTTATGACCACCGTAGTTAAGTCGTTGTTAATTTTACACAAACGGGTTGTTATGAAGATGAATGGCCAACGAGGAACGATCCACCCGGGAGCGGAGCCTGTAAGTGCGGGTGTCTATAAATGCGCGGGTGTGGGAGGGAGCGTGGGTGGAGTGGAGGGTGGAGGGGAAAAATTCAACACGACTTGATATTAGACACCGGAAATACGTTGAAAAGCCGGAAGTGCTCATATAAAATATTTGGCCAGGTATTTTTGATTCAATACCTGAACTCTTGGTTGGAAAGGACGCCAAGATGAAGAAGGTGTGGAGAGAATATATATATATATTTTTTTGAAAAAGTTTACTTTATTAACGTCATGTCTTCCCAAACGAATGAACTCACTAATACGCACGTAACCTTTTTTTTTTTCTAGAGGAATCCTTGGTGATAAAGACTCGTATCAGAAACCCCCGGTACCTTGTCGGGTCGCTCATCGTCAAACGTGGACTCCAGCACCCTCTAGCGGTCGCTTGTCGTCGGTGTCCAGTCGGCGGAGGCCCCGGTGAACTGCTGCAGCCTCCGCCGCCAGCGGGCCCGGAGCACCGAGCACGGGGATCCGAACGGCAGCCGGTAAAGATAGAGACCTCAGATCAAAACAGCAATGTTTGAAGAAAATAATTATCGTGGAATTTTATTTAAATCGAATTTATAAATTCCGACTGAGGAGGGAAAGTCTTTTTTTTTTTAAGAAGTGAAACGCGATCGAAAACCAAATGATTCAAGAAACCGGAATTCAACATTAAATCACATGTCATGCTTTATCTAACTGATTCTTTTTTTTTTCCTTTTTAAATTTCCCTTTTGTTTCAGATGTAGTCTGATGCATCCGGTCTATCGGCATCACATTACATAACCCCACATAATCCCCGTCGGTTAAACCTTGGGCTGAAAGTGATTTAAACCCCCACCACCACCACCTTTTTTCATCCGAAGACGTTTAACAGTTGGTAAAATATAAATTCACCACCGTTATCTTATTTTATTAATTTTCCTATCAAGGCCAAAACTAAAAATATGGAAAGGTCACCTTTATGATAATAATAATAATATTTCTACTATTAATAATAATAATGTTATTATTATTATTTGTAGTAGCAGTAGTAATCTTCTCGGACTTGTCATTCTGTCAGTAACGGCGACGTCGGTCATATTAAATATCACGCGGCTGATTGAGTCTATAATAACGTCAATCCAGCGGAATAATTCCCCGATCATTTGAGACCGGCGGCGGGAAATGAAGTCGGATCCGGTTAATCTCGGTCCGTAGAGGATCCCCCCCCCCCTCCCCACACACACACACACCCACCCATCCATCCATCCATCCCCACCATCGCCTCCACCTTTCGGAAGGCTGAGCAGGCCGCACCTCGGCGGAGCTTAGTGATAAATCATGTATTTTTAATGAATATCAATAGAAGAGACCCCCCCGTCTTTGCCACACACACACACACACACATACACACACCGACCCACACACCCACCCTTCCTGCTCCTTAGAGGAAAAAAAAGACAGGAGCGCGGCTATCTAATTAGATTAAGCGGCTGCAAAGGGGGCGGGCGGGGCGGATGGGGGTAGGAGAAGGTGGGGGGGACATGCCGACTAATGACGGCTGTATCGCGGCAGCCACTTTCTAATGGGCTCCGAAGCGCTGCCACGCCGCCAAACTGGGAGGCCCTTTCAAACCATTAACACCGAAGGGGGGAAATAACAAATCTAATGTGACATGACACCCTTCTGTTCCGGGCTGCCTCCATTACGAGCCGCCGCTGCGTCGCTCCGCGTCACGCGTCTCCACGACTGGTGCGTTCAATGCGCTGCGTAACCGGGGGACAAAGCGGAACTCTTCTGTATCGCAACTCACACTGCAATCAATCACCTTTGCTTCGTTTAAGAAAAACATAGTACTTTAAACTGTAAATAAAACGCAGAGTATTTAAACAAATATAATAACATTAAGTTTTCTTGGTGTAACATGGTCAGGATAAAGTTGGCTACATGGAGAAAGCTATAAATAGAATATTCAGGAGGAAGGTTAATCAAATGTGACAGTTTTTAACTTCCTAAACTTCTCATTTTTCTTTCTCTCTCTCTCTCTTTCTTTCCTTCGCTGATACATGTGTAGTATTTTAAGCATATTTGTTTATAGTGTATCATAATATTTGTGTCTACTATCATTCAGTCAGTCAAGCTTGAGTTGTGAAATATTTATGAAACCAATCCAGATGTGAGAAAAAAAAAAGATTTATTCATCTGCTCAAAACATGGCAAAAGGAGAACCAAATAATTTCCGAATTCTTGTTTGTCTTAATAATTCTCAAAAAGTTTGTATTGTGTTTAGTGGGTCAGTGCAAGAACATCCACATGGGAAGATTCAGATCTAAAAGTGGCATTTTATAATATTTCTTCTATTATTTGAATCAAATATGAAGTAGGAGAGAGAAGTGTTTAGTTTCATGTAATAGCAGTTGAAGCTGGAGTTTCCTAATTATCCAGCAGGGGGAGGCTGTGATGAAAAAATGAATAACACTCATACACTACTAATTTTTCCAAGTAAAATATTCAGTTCAGCTCCTAGTAGAGTAATATAGAGGGTAACAGCAGGTGAACTTTTTGTTATGAGCAGGTGTGTGCTTTCAAATGAGTGAACTTGTAGGCACATCGTACATACACATACAACACGCTTTGCGCTGAGGATTGCCAAAGTTAGTAAAATGTAAGGCATTCAGTTCCTAGGAGGATAAAAACTCCTCTACTCTATAAATAGATTAATTCTTAATAACAGCATTATGGATCACATAACTCTTATTCTGTTAGTACATAAATTTCATTTAAAAATATCCCTTGTTACTCATTATTCGAAATATACTTTTTATTAATTTAGGAAAATGATCAAATCATCAATAAAAATGGTTATTATTTTGTCTATTTAAGAAAATATATGCATTGCTCTTCATGGGAAATGGATTTGCTGTGCGTCCATGTGCTTGCATATACAGTGCATGCTTGTGCATGTCATAAACACTGTCCTGTGAAATCACCCAAACTTTTTTTTTTTTTGGTAAATAATTCAATTAAAAGCTACATTGCTTAGCAACATGTTGCAATCTTATCATGCAAAAAATAAAACAAATAAGAGGAATAATAATGATGCTTATCATGATTAAAACAGCAGAAACTGTATTTTTAAAACATATTTCCAAATGTGATACACATAATTGGAGGTTGACTACCAGTACAATTCAACATATATTATTTGAAATTTTCAACCATTCCTCTAATAAGGATACATTATTAAATATGGTTTTTATCAAAACATTTTCAGTTTCAAGTTCCAGATGAACTGTATCCAAGAAACAAATTGTGAATTGTGAGATAAGGGGTGAGTAATCCCTTTCCTTTGCAGTTAGTATAATGTTGGTCTTTATATCCAGCAGCATTTGACACACCTTTGAATTATTAAATCTTATTCAATGAAATTTACAGAGGCAAGTTATTCATAATGAAGAGCGTCACGGAGTGGGAGTTGTTGGAGGACATGGGTAGGGAGAAAAATATTGGAACTAATAATAATAATAATTGAATAATTTATCCTTTATTACTCACTCGTGGGGAAATTCTTTATCTGCAATTAAGACATCATGGATTAACCATGAGCGGTAGGCTGTCGTCCACCAGCACCAGGGGAGCAGTTAGGGGTTCAATGTCTTTCTCAACAATACTTCGACATGTTTGGTGCCATAGACGATAGCTCTACCTCCTGCGCCGCGCCACCCTTAAAAATAAGGATCGCTTTACGAATTTGCGCGTCGTCCTTGCGCAGGGGCCAGGTTAATCTTCTATTTAACATTCCAATTTCAGTCTGTGTGCTAGAGAACTAACACTAACACTCGAGAACTGATGTTTTTAGGTCATCAAGTAAGTACTTTGTTTCACTGACGCGTCCCCTCTTTCGGTGAAGGACAACACTCTGACTGAAATGATGCGATGAGGCTTTAAATCTTCACTGGATGTGACCAGTCAAATCTGGCTGGTGGAATCTTTATCATGTCATAGGTGGGAAAAATAGATTGCGTGGTAAATTATACTGAAGAAACTGCCATCACGGATTGGTTTGAATTAATGTGCTATACAGTGGTTATATGTATTTGATCATAACCAGAAATTCTTGAACATAATTGATTGATTGAGGGGAAAATGGTCTTAGTTACTGTGCCACAAGTAAAATAATTTCAAGTGCGATTAGACTAGATGATGTTAAAGAGCGCCATCGGACCAACAGGTGAACATTCATATGCAAAGCTGAGCTGGAAGGAACTGACTTTAAAATACAATAAAAATTTATATGCATTGTATATATACTGTGTATATATTGTGGAATATACATATATATTTACTCTCCCTTGCATTCTGTGACTGAGATAATTTGTGTGAAAGTGTTAAAATCAATATACTCTTGTTTGTATTGTAAAATGAATCTGCCATCAGTGAAAGGCAGTGTTACTCATAACACAAATAGAAAGAAAATAGAAAAAATTGATTTTTATATGAGAAGTGATTAAAAGTGATATTGATAGTGCCAGTTTGAACAACTCTGCCCATCAGAAAGAAGTAAATTTAAGTTGATTTTCTTTGTTCTGGCTTCTTGTCAGCTGCGTGTCATAACAGCTGGTGTCAAATGGGTCCAGATGAGCATTTGGATGATTCCAGAAGACATCTGGACTTTTGCCGATGTGATTTATTTATTTATTTTGTTCTTTTTCTTCTTCTGATTGATAACTCGATTAAAACAGCAGTCTCAAGTGCATAACTTTCTTTTTGTTTGAATATAAATTCAAACCTGAATCATTTTCGCCCCCTTATCCAACATTAATCAACTCCCAATGCCGGAATATGCATTTCCTGCAGAAAATGCAATATGAATGCTTTGAACTTAATTGAATTGCTGGGCCAGAGCTGAAAATGGTTCTAAGACAAAAGAAGGATGGGCGTCCGAATAGATTCAGTCTCAGAAAAATGTGCAGCAGAAGCAGAAATACTTAAATGGCAGTCATGTGGTGCGGCTGAAATATTCTGCTCGGTACAATAAAAACTTGGAGGCTGAAATAAATGTCGAAAGACAACAATTCATAATTATATATGAAATCTGCATCTATACCTATATGCTCTGTATATTTCTAGGTTGACAGACCGCATTATATAGAAGTTAAATTGTCTCAACCTATATAGTACTTTAATTGACTTGTTGTTTCAAAGCACTTTACACTGGATTACAGTACATGCATCCATTTTCTCTCTCTCTCTCTACCACACACACACACACACACACCAATGGCAGTAGAACTTTTAATGCAAGGTGCTGATCAAAACATCTGGGTAAACTGGGAGTTCAGTGTCTTGCCGAAGGACTCTTTGGCATGCAGGCAGGAGGAGTCGGGAATCTACTCACCAACCTTGTGATATGCAGGATACCTGCTCTACCAAGTAACTATCTCTATCTCTATAGTTAGACAGTCTAATAGATAGATAGATAGATAGATAGATAGATAGATAGATAGATAGATAGATAGATAGATAGATAGATAGATAGATAGATAGATAGATAGATAGATAGATAGAGATGGACAGCATAATAAATAAATAAGTTAATATTTCTATCAATATATTGATAGACAGTTTAATATATAAGTAAAAAGATCATCTCTATCTATAGACACTGTTATAAGTAAGTATCTATAGATCTCTATATCTTCCAAATCAATATCTGGACTGATAGACAGGGAAGTTTGTAAGTAAGTAGATATCGCTTTATCATCTATTTCTACCTACAGCCAGGCCCATAAATATTGGGACAGTGACACAAGTCTCATATTTTAATTATAATAATGGATTTGAAATTAAACGAACAAGATGTGCTTCAACTACAGACTTTCAGCTTTAATTTTAGGGTATTTACATCACACCCAGGTGAATAGAACATTCCAGCATCTTTTAAGGGACTAAAAGCAATAAGGAAAAACTAAAAATCATAAATCAAACTTTTTTAATACTTGTTTGCAAATCCTTTGAGTCAATCACAGTGAGAAGTCTGGAACTCATAGACATCACAAGACACCAGGTTTTATCCCTGGTAATGCTCTGCCAGGCCTCTAACTGCTACTGTCTTCAATCCCTGCTTGTTCTTGGGGTATTTTCCCTTCCGTGTTTTATCTTCAGCGAGTGAAATACACGCTCAGTCGGTATCAGGTCAGATAGCATTCCACTTCTTTGCTTTAAAAAATTATTTTGCTTTAGCGATATGCTTTGGGTCATTGTCCATCTGCACTGTGAAGAACCATCCAAGGACTTCTGAGGCATTTGGCTGAATATAAGCAGATAATATTGCCCTGAACACTTCATTCTGCAGCTTTACCCTCTGCTTTGCCAGCAGTCACATCGTCAATAAATCCAAGAGGACCAGTTCCAGTGGCAGTGTGCCCACCCCATGACACCACCACCACCATGTTTAACTGATGAGATGGTATGTTTAGAACATGATCGGTTCCTTTCCTTCCCCCGAACCCTTCTCTTCCCATCACCCTGGAACTGAAAAGGCGTTTTTACAGTTTTGCAAACTCTAACATGGTCTTCCTGTCTTTGAGCGTTACCAATGATTTATATCTTATGGTGAACCCTCTGTAGTCACTCTGGTGAAGTCTTAATTGTTGACTTTCACACACATACACCTACCTCCGTGAGTGTTCTTGATCTGGCCAACTCTAGTGAAAGAGTGTTTTTTCTCCAGGGAAAGAATTCTTTGGCTATCTACCTCAATTGTTTTCTATGGTCTTCTGGGTTTTGCTAAGCTCACCGGTGCATTCTTTCTATTTAAGACTGTTCCAAACAGTTGATTTGGCCACACTTTATGTTTTGCTACCTCTCTGATGGGTTTGTTTTGATTTTTTAGCCTAATGATGTCTTTTATTTATGATTTGTAGTTTTATTTATTACTTTTGGTCCCTTAAAAAGTGTGAGTGTAATTCCCACACCATACACCTGATTTGGATGTAAATACACACAAATTAAAGCTGAGAGTCTGCAGCTGAAGCAAATTTTGCTCGTTTAATTTCAAATTCATTGTGATGGTGTATAGAGGCAAAAGAGGAGAATTGTGTTGTTTTCCCAACATTTATGGATCTTACTGAATATCTATATCTATATCTATATCTATATCTATATCTATATCTATATCTATGTCCATAGAATTTTTAATTCCTCTTCCTTCAGCTGCAGGGAATCTTCAAATCTTTGCACTTGAGACCTTAAAACACTTTATAGCCTTGATTTTGACACTTTATAGTTTTATTTGTATTTCTTATTCTCCCCCCGTTTTTTTTAATTTTTTTTTACGTTTATACAATTTCCTACTATTATTTATTATTGTTAGGTTTTGCTTGAAACTCTGGCACAACAATTTCCTTCGAGATAAATAAAGTTGTTCTTATTCTTATTCTTATTCTTATTCTTATTCTTATTCTTATTCTTATTCTTATTCTTATTCTTATTCTTATTCTTATTCTTATTCTTATTCTTATTCTTATTCTTATTCTTATTCTTATTCTTATTCTTATTCTTATTCTTATTCTTATTCTTATATCTATATGCTAATATTGATCGTCCTCCTGGGATAGACAACGAGGCCTGGATGCGGATAGATGCTCAAACACACCGTTAAGGAGGCAAACTATCGTCAAATAAAGTATAAAAATAGCTTCCCCTATGACCGCCAAGATGAGCTGGTGTTTAAGAAGAATAAACCAACCTGCCCTCAATGTTGAGGGTAGGTTGGGCAATCTCAAGTATTATTATGTATTATGACCATTATCAGCTGCTCAAAACTCACAGCGCCCTCACATACAGATATGATATTTTCGACAATAATCCCAACCACAATTCCTTACACCATCTGAAGCAGCCTGCTAGTAGCCTTACCTCACCATCTTCATTTCTTATCAGTGAACTAATATGTTGTATAATTCTGGTCTCCTCTAATCCCCAAATAAATATTTGAAAGGATGTTTTCGCATCCTAAAACCAAGAGCCATGTCAAAATCAAGCTTTTATTTACTTTTCTATTTCAGTATGCATCCACTTTGCACTTGCATTTTGTAAGTGGGCTAAAGAATTTCGGTTGAAGCACCCAGAACCTGTTACTATTCCTCAAACGGTGCACGTCTCTAGCCATTTGACAATGACTGGTTTTCTGAAGGGTGTGTGTCAGAAGTCAGCAAGTTGTAGACAAGAGAGAGCAGCTGTTTTTGAAAATAAGCGAAAATTTCTTTCAAGCTACAAGCTAGATTTTGTTGAATTTCTATATAACACCCCAAATAATTGAAAAAAGGTGATTGCAGAGGTAGAGCCAGCTTTGGCAATAAAGGCAAATGCTGATCCCGTTTATTCAAATGAAAAAAAAAAAAGCCCAATTAACATGACTACAAATAACAATACCAAATAAGTATGCCCACCCTAACTCCCTCCTCCTCCTCCAGCTGTTCAGTACCTGCTTGCTCTCTGTGGGGGGAGGGGCAAATGTATAGATTGTATTTATAATTTATCACTATTATTTTTATCATTAATTCACTTATTAACAGGATTTTTATGTTGGGTTAGGGTATTTACATTGAGTTGAATTTCAGATTTTTTAGTAATTAGTTGAAATTTGTTAAGCATATACATTTGGTGATGTGTGTGTGTGTGTGTGCGTGTGTGTGTGTGTGAGGGGGGGGCAGAAGGATATTGAAAGTAGCTCAATGGTTTCCCCTGCAATGACAGCTGGTGTCTTTTCTTCACATAGCCTCTCCCCCTCCTCTTTCATATGGACTCAATTTTTGTTGCACAATCAAACACGATGGGTCTGCAATCAAATACTGATTATGTGGCAGAGCACTGCAATCAAATGCAGGATTTATTGCAAGTAAAATAAACTTGTGATTAAAAATGTATAATTTTGAAGTGGAACCAAATTCATGTTTTTTTTTTTTTCATTTGGAAAAATTATGTTGGCCAAGGTTTTTTTCCAAAGTGTTGAAGTGAGTCTCATAAGTGGGGTGAAACATGTCCCTGTGAGTGACAACTTGGCTTGGGACATTTACAAATGTTTTGGTCTCTCATTTGTATCTATTCTAATCAAGTTTGTTTTGTAAGCAATGAAACATCTGTATCTGGTTTTACTATCAAATTCTCTCCTGTAGGTATTGTAAATATATTCGGCCTGATTGCAATATATATAAAATAACCAGCTCTATAATTCAAATCATCTGTCTTTCCTGCCCCTTTTCAAACAGGATTTACTAAATGTGTCTCAGGGTTTTGCTTATTGAAATTAAAGCAATTATATAAATTATGTATTTGTCTGATAATGTGATACTCTCTGTTATTTCTAATGAAAAAAGGGCTTAAAATGTGGTCCACTGCAGGTGAGAAAATAAATCTGTTCTATGCCTGCTCTGATACATTACACACTCACAGACATACATTTAACATTTAATACATAATTTTACAAGCAATTCATTGTTTTTTTTTCATTTCTAATTTTTTCACTAATTATTTTTCCCCAAACCTTTGGTCAAAGACTGACTTGCTTGAAATCCTTAAAAAAACACATGTAGTTATCACATTGCACCACAAGGTGATACTAAACAGCTAAAAATATTCCTGTGGAAATCTTGAGCTTCTTTTGAAGGAAGTTTTTTTTTTCTTTATTTGCCTTGGGTTAGTATTATTTTTGCATTTTTGGCACAGTTTTTATCATGAATTTTCCCACCAATCATCCATCCAAAGCTGTGTTCACTTTTTGTTTTCTCTCCCCTGGACACAATAAAGCTGTATTTATTTCAAAAATTGACACAGCATTGGTTTTAAATATTACTAGAAAGAGTGTAAACAGTCAATACACATTTTGAGGATACTTTTCAGTGCAAGTAAAAATTGAAGTGAAATTGATATATCAAATAACTGATATATCAATGAAATGGCTTATGTTATAAAGACTGAATACAACAACATGTTCAAAGCAACTTGACGGCAGGTCCAGAATTATTGAATACAGGCTGATATGATAAATATAGTAGTATTGAGTGATGAATCCACTAACTTCAGTCATTCTTTCGACAGAAAAAAATAAACTCCATTCATCTTGCCAAACATCGAGCTTGTGGCTCATCCTGGTTCAGCGTTACTTCAGTGCTAAAAATACACTTTCTCCTCATGTAAAATTGCAGATCTTGAAATGGGGCTTGGTTTTTAGTGTTAGATCTGTAAGGTGCACTGGTTTCACAGCTCCAGTCTTGTAAGATGTGTCTAAATGATTGTACATACTGTATACAATATACCTTTGTGTGTGTGTGTGTTTATGTGTGTGTGTGTGTTTGAAATAATCCACAATAGCAGCAGCAACAACTAAAATAACGATTTATATTTATATTTATATTTATATTTATATTTATATTTATATTTATATTTATATTTATATTTATATTTATATTTATATTTATATTTATATTTATATTTATATTTATATTCATATTTATATTTATTAACACTACTACTACTAATGCTTTTACTATTACTACTACAGCTAATAATAATGATAATAATAATAATAATGATACTACCTTCTTTTCCTTTCGGCAGCAACACAGCAAATCAACATCTTCCATCTAAACCTATTTTCTGTATTCTCTCATACCAACTGACTTCATGTCCTTTTTTACTATCTATATTGTGCATAATAGTAATAATATAATAATGATGATAATAATCACAATGAATAATTAGTATTCTATTTATGTTAGATAAGATGCAGTTTACTGCATACAGTCCATAGAAAGAATGAGATCTTCCTTCATGTTATCCCCAGTCTGACCACTCGGTGACAGCAGAAGCTTAGATGGACAAATATTTGAGTGCAGTACACGTCCTAAATAAACATGTCAGGTGTTATTTGACCGCAAATATAGTGAGGCAGGTTTATTTTTACCATTATGTAATATTAATATTAATTACCTTTTTTGTCTAGTATTTGCTCATCTGCACCCCATTTCCTGTGCTCTGATAAATCTGGATTCAAGACACAGCAGGAGCCTGAGAAATATTTCTTTTTTGGGCACTTGAAGGTAAAAACCCTGCCCGCTGTCTTTGAACCCAAAAATAGTGATAGTGATAGTGATCTTTCAAACTGTGCGCATGTGTACTTTTATCAACATTTCAGCAGCATATTTATGTTCATATAGTCCAGCTCACTTCAACACATGAAATAAAAAAAACTGTTACAAAAAGTTACATGCAACTACTTTTGAGAGATTGAGTTAGTAATGGACTGATAATCTTCCCGTCTGACCTAATTCAACCCCAGGAGTTGATCCAAAGTAGGGTCTCCTCAAATTCATCACCAGTTATTCATGTTTTCCTGGATAAAGATAACTTCTGAACATGCTTTTAGTTTTGTAGCTTTAATGTATTGAATTGGTACGCTTCGGCAATAGGCTTTCCAAGAATTGTGACAGTGGAAACTTATTAATATTAACTCTAAAGTTATAAAACAACATTAAACCTGACAAATACCAAAAGCAAGTAAGGTTAGATGGAGAAGGTTGATTTGCTGTGGCAATCCCTGAAGGGAAAAGTCAAAGGGAGATGAAGATTCTTAATCCTGTCATACTTCCATCTGGGTACTGGATATCAGTCATACCTACCCAGGTACTTTCAATCCGATATGGCCATTATTCACTGGATGCCTGCTGGGACGCACATAGAATAAATGGTTCCATCCATCCATCCATCCATCCATCCATCCATCCATCCATCCATCCATCCATCCATCCATCCATCCATCCATCCATCCATCCATCCATCCATCCATCCATCCATCCATCCATCCATCCATCCATCCATCCATCCATCTTCTGGATGCTGAGGCAGCAGCCTAAGCTGAGAGACCCAGGATTCCCTCTCTCAGGCCACTTCATCCTGGTTTTCCAGGGGAATCTTGAGGCATTCCCAGGCCAGCCAAACGACACAGTGTTGTCTTGGTTCTTCCTTCCTATGTGGTGTGGTGCTCCAGGCGACAACCCTGTTTTTTTTTTTTTGCTAAATTTAATGTTGATCTGTGATATTTTGAAAACTAGTCAAAAATACACCTCTGGATTAATCCATCTGGTCAGCGTGTCTTAAAATTTCTCCCAAATATATCTTTTACACTATTGTGAAATGTGCTTCACAATGACAATTAAAAAAACAAGACCATTCCCTTTTAAAAATAAATAAATAAATAAAATAAAATAAAGGAGCCATGATCTTCTTCCACATAGTCTTTTTATTTGTAAATAATAAAAATGAACTCTTGAATATAAAACATACACATCAGTAGAGCCACATCTGTTATACAAACAAGAACTGTTGCAGTGAATACTTCCTCTTTCGTCTGGGGTCGTGGTTTGGGAGTGGGGAGCCATGGGCTGTAAACAATCAGTATTCCTGGAGTAATACTGACAAAGGAAAGGGCAGCTGGCCAAACTGCCAGGGTTTCAACAGAAACATCTGCAAAATATGTCTGCAAAACCAGATGTCTCATTGGCTTTAGAAGTCCAGTCTAAACCAATAGTAATAACCGGGTTGGGGGGGTTAAGAAAAAGAAATTAATGCTCAATTGTTTCTGCATTTTATTTTCTGAGGGAAAAAAAATAAAGGCCTAGTATTGCCCCCTTGTGGCCTGGTGCCGCTCAGCGGCTCAAGCACATTGACAGGATGCAGATTCTCCTCAACAAGACCAGGAATGTTTGTGTGTCAGCAATGTTTTCATTTGTTCATAACTTAAATTCAAGCCGATCATCCTGATTTTGTATGTACAAAGTGTGCATGTGTGTGTGACAGGTGTACAGTCAGATACACTCCTTTTATATTCATATATCTATATCTTTATATTTTCTGTCAAACTCATAATGTTACTTCATATACATTTAGCTGTTATGCGCACATTCTCTATCTTTCTGTGTCTCTGCCCCGTGGGGTCAAACTACACTTTAGACACCTACGTCCTTAGTAGTACCGGGGGGCTCGAGGGTCCTCAGCACTACACAACAGCACTGTTGTTCAAAGGGTCCAAAGAAAAAATAACAAACAGAAAAAGACTATTTTTTCTTCTTTTTTTTTTTTTTTTTGTGGAGACTTCCTAATATGGATATTAGACCCAGAGTGGTAGGCGTGGCCTCGGTGGTGCTGATCCTCCCCCGCGTGTCCGCTCATGTTCAGGGGGTCGGGGGATGGCTTGGCTTTTTCTCGGTTTTGTATTCATATTCAGTACGAGCAAACTGTACAAGAACATGCAACATACAAGCTGGCCTAAAAGTATGTGGAACTAACACACATAGTCTTTTTTTCTGGTTTTTGTGTTTGTTTTTTTTTTTTTTGAGAATTGTTTGATCGTCTTGTCTTTTACAAAAAAAAAAAAAAAAAAAAAGAAAAAAGGAAGTGAACGGAACAGAAACGAAACAAATGGAACAAAAGAAACGTGCATGCAGCTTGGGGTCAGGGCAGAGCATCCCCGAGTCATGCTGCTCCCTCCTTCAGGGGGAGTTTGAGGGGTAAAGGAGGTGGTGGGGCGTCGGGCAAAGGGTGTTCGGGCGAATGCGTCCAGACTTTGGCATGGCATCGCCCGAAAACCAAACATACACATACACAGAGGGAGTTTGCACCATTTGGTGCCTTTCTGAACTCTAGGCAAAACAAAGACAGAAAATAATATCTCAAATGAAAACTAAAAAGCAAATACCAAATTTGGCCTCTATTTTTCTTTTCTCTTTCTTAAGCCAGATCATTTTCACCTCTGACTCAAGCTATTCTTGTGCTTGCTTTCGTGTCACTTTTACAAGGCTGAGAAAATGCACGTGTCTGTCCAACGTTGCTTTCTTTTAAGAGGTTACATCCCAAACTGCTGCCCCTTGTGTATGTTTACATCATTACCAGGGTATCGCTCATAGAAACAACAGCCGACCTGGTGTAATGGTACAGCTGCGTGACGCCGCGACAGTTTGCTACTTCATCTGCTAACTCCTACACAACGTTCAGACCACTCATCCCTGTGGCCTCGCAATTAGCTCTTCTCTGATTGGCTGGAAGGCTACTGGCTGGATAACTGAGATCCACCCTGATTTTTGGGGGAGGGGGCCTGGTTGGGGGGTGTTGCACCAGAAAAGAAATAAGGTAATGATGAACATGGACAGAGACCTGCATCTCAGAAGAAAAGCAAAAAAGCTTTGCAAAAAAAGCAGATCAAGGAGGAAGAAGAGGGAAGGTGTGAGACGTGATTGTCAGACTCCAGCTAAGCTTTGATTGGCTAGTTCTGTCTCTCCCTCTCTCTTATTCTCTCTCTCTCTCATTCCCTGTCTCTCTGCCTGGCTTTTTTATTGGGTGGCTGAGGCCTTCTTGCTGTTGTTCTCGTACGCCCTCTGCTCAGTTGTGGTCCAATAACTGTGGTCCATCGTTTTAAGGGGCGTTGTGGGGGAGGGTTTGCGGTCTTCATCCGGGCACTAGGACCGGATGCCCGGCGGTGGTCCTGAGCTGTCCAATGACGTCTGAGACGCCAGTCGCGTGAGCGGAGCTAGAGTAGGGTCCACCAATGAGGACGGCGGAAACAGTTTGTACCAGCCAATCACCGTGCTTGAGAGGTTCAGCTCCTCCAGTAAGATCTGTGCTACGCCCATAAAACATTTGTGGTCCAGTCGTCCATAGTCGCCCCACACTATCACCTGGGGGGGAAAGGAACACACAGTGGCTTCTCTGTTTAAAAACAAATGATGTGAAGGATTGTGGGTATGATAGTGATAGCCAGTCACCATCCAAGTTCAACTGAACAAAAAACCTCGGCCACTAGCCACATACCTTGACTAATCAATATTCAAGTCCCCAAAGTGGAGACAGATGAGACAGGTGCCAACGTAACTATCTGAGTGCTTTGATTTTTTTTTGTAAAATAGTCTAAATGTTCTGTTATCCTCTCCATATTTGCTCCACATGTTTCAATGTATATGTTCCACATGTTTCGATGGGAAATACCCCGTAAAGTCAGATTTCTGACTTGGAACATCAGAGAAGACTCACCAACCCCAACCTACCTGAAAGTTTGCTGATCTATCACCCTTTTTTTGCGATATGATCGGACATGCCTTTTCATTCATTCATAACCCATACCAATTATCCTGTAAATCAGGGTTGTGGAGGAATGAAGCATAGCCCAGCTGTCATTGGTCAAGAGGCAGAGTTCACTGTGGACAAGTCGCCAGTTGATGACAGGGCTACACACAGAGACCAACAACCACTCTCTCATTTATACGTCTGGGCATTTGAAGGTCTCTAATGAACCCATCCTGGGGTATGAATCTGGAGAAAACCCACATTAACGTGGGGAGAAGGCAAAACACATTCCACTGTTAAGAGTCAAGGACCTTCTTGCTATGAGATGGAAGGGGAAAGAATTGTGCAACCACGCCACCATAAATGTACGTCTTCTTCTTTTCCTTTCAGCTTGGCCCTTCAGGAGTCGTCACAGCGAATCAACCTTCTCCATCTAACCCTATTCTTTGTATCCCCCACTTTCACACCAACTAACTTCATATCATCTCTCACTATGTCCATAAATCTTCTCTTTGGTCTTCCTCTCGACCTCCTGTCTGGCAGCTCCAATTCCAGCATCTGTCTACCAATATATTCACCATCCCTCCTGCGTACATGACCGAAACAACTCAGTCTGGGTTCTCTGACCTTCTCTCCAAAACATCTAACATGTGCTGTCCCTCTGATGGACTCATTCCTGATCCTGCCCATCCTCGTCACTCTAAAAGAGAACCTCAACATCTTCATCTCTGCGACTGCCAGCTCTGCTTCCTGTCTTTTCTTCAATTTCGCAGTTTTTAAACCATACAGCATCACTGGTGTCACCACTGTCTTGTACATCTTTCCTTTCATTCTGGCTGATAGTCTTCTATCACATAGTACCCCGGACACTTTACTCCACCCATTCCAACCAGCTTGAACCCGCCATTAGTATATATATATTAATTCAATTTTCTCCAAATGTAATTAATCGAAAATTAAAAACCTTTGGAAAGTAGAAAAACACCAGCTGACCATCAAACATTGTCATTTCACCTTTCACCTTCAGGGCAGAGAGAAGAAAAGTACAAAAACCCACTTTATTTTTCGGACACATCATTTCATTCATGTGCAGAGAATCCATTATTGCATTTTGAAATAAAAATAGAGATGTTCCAAATATTTAGAAATCTCTGAAGACTTGTCATTCAGGGAATAACAGTGTACTTTGATTTTCATCCTATTTAGAACATTAATTTTTCTTATTGAATTTTTTTTTATTGTACTTGTTTAGTTCTGTAATTTTGTAGTTAGTTTAACTGAATCTTGTATATTGTAATGAACATAGTGTTGTTTTTGAGTCAATATAGTAAAGTATGAGATTAACTTGCTGTTCATTGAATAAAACAAAATTAACAAAATAAAGTACCTGTCTCCATCTAGTAGATGTGTTAAAATATATTTTTGTCACAATTATCAATCTCAGACCATTCTTATATTATTGAGATAATGTTGCATCGGTCATAC
Source organism: Fistularia commersonii (assembly GCF_037954325.1). Taxonomy (NCBI): domain Eukaryota; kingdom Metazoa; phylum Chordata; class Actinopteri; order Syngnathiformes; family Fistulariidae; genus Fistularia; species Fistularia commersonii. The sequence continues at coordinate 5,265,300 of NC_141285.1, read as the reverse complement.
ATGACACTGAACGCCAAACCTAACCACTAATATGTTTTTAATTTGAGTACCAACTAATCGTTTGTCAGTTACACATTAAGAATATGCGGTTTACCTGAAGCACCTTGCCCTGGGGACTCTCTTCAAAGAGCAGATGCTGCTGGTAGAGGGGCTCCAGGGTCTTTCGTGCAATCTTAGTCTTCTTTTTGGCTTTGCAGGTTCCGTTATCCAGCAGGTACACCTTAACATATGGAGCTGTATATGGAGAACAAGGAAGTAGTGGAAGAGAGGTATGTGAAGTATTCATTTCCAGGAAATCCAAGAGCAAAAAATTCCAATGATGGAAGCAGGACACTTGATTGGTCAAGCCATGTGGCACCTCTTTTCTTTCCCCATACCTGACCACAAACATTTTCAACATACAGGGGTTCCTCGAGTTACATTGGAGATCCGTTCCAGACTGACGTAAGGTGATGCTTGATGCAAGTCGGAACAGCCATACCCATTATGTCACCTCCCTAACCTAAAGTACCCTAAATTAATCTGTATAGATAAAGAAAAAAGGCTAGACCATAGGAAAATGAAAGAGAGAGCTTAATTAGAGAAAAGAAAAATTAGCAAAATGAAACAAACATAGAAGTGCGAAAAATGTATACATGGACCCGAGAAACACTACCTCTCCCAATCAAATGCCTGTAACGATATTTAAAAGCTGCAAGTCGAGGAAGACAAAGGTTGAGGACCCCCTGTATTTCAGATTTTTACAGAGTCAAAGGGGACTACTCAAAGTATTATGGCTACGCTATCGAGACATGCTAACAATCTGTGCAGATCTCTGATTCTGACCAAGCTTGTACTGATTTAAGTCTTTGATGCCACTTGAACATAAATTTAACTAAAGTGAGGATCTAAAATACAATGTAAAATAACTTTCTTTTTTTGCTTTTTTGTTTACATTTGTTGTTTAATAATTAGGCTCAAAAAGTCAAGACATGATGACACAAAGTCAAAAAATAATTGAGAATCATGTCCTGTCATCCAGTGTTGTGACAGAGATAAAGCACCAATGCTTTTGCCCCAGTATGTTTCTTATGTTAATTCTATCCCCACTCTTCACAGAGAACATGAATGCATGCTTGTTACCTGGGAGGGATTTGGAGCCAGGTTTGGGAGTAAGGCCTCGTGCCCTGATCACCTCCACCTCCAGCTGGCCTTTCTTATCCATCAATGCAATCTGAACATCACCTATATGTCCAGGAAATTGAGGTTTGTCCATAAAAACAGTATTTGTCTAAAGAAGTAGGTATGCATCTTGTGGCATAATAATGATGAACTTTGAAAATACACTATTGCTTATTTATACTGAAAACAAATATGCATGTTATTTTAAATCAACTAGTGGGCCACTCACCCATGGCTGGTGTGGCTAGAGTTTGGCGGCCCACCAGCTGGCCCGGGCCTAAACCATCCAGGAAGTCACTGAACTGACTGTCCGCCCCAAGCCGCATCCCTGAGAAGATCAGACTGGCAAACAAACACACACGCACACACACACACACACACACACACACACACACACACACACACACACACACAAACACGCACACACACACACACACACACACACACAAAAGAACATGTTAAAATCATGGGCATACTGCAAACATATTGTATGTGACAATAAAAAAATGACACGCTATATTTGTAAATATAACACCCATCTTGGCCAGAAAATTAATCTTTTAATTGTCATCAATTCAATAAAAAAAAAAAGCCACAAAGCTAAAAGGAAACTAAATAAAGCCAAACTACTTCCCATTTAAAAGTGTTGTAATAAATTATTAACTGCTTAAAATTCCATGTAAATATGTAAATCAAAATGATAAAAATTGAAAAAAAAGAGAGAACAAGAAGTAATTCAAGTTTAGTTGCCAGGGCAGTGAGGCCCAGACCGCCTTCTTCCCTGACACATGGTCCAGCTCCTCTGGGGGAACCCCAAGGTGTTCCAAGACCAGTTTGAAGAAATAGTCTCTACAGCGTGTCTTGGGTCTTCCCTGTGGTTCCCCTCCCAGATGGAGATGGCTGGAATCCGAAATACCTCCTCCGGGAGGCGTCCAGGAGGCATTCTGATCAGATCCCCGGGCCACCTCATCTGACTCCTCTCAATGCAGAGGAGCAGTGGCTCTACTACCCCGAGCTCCTCCCAGTTGACCGACCTTCACACCCTATCTCTTAGGGAGAGTCCGGCCACTCTTTACATTTCATTACATTACAGTCATTTGGCAGACACTTTTATCCAAAGCGACTTACAAGAAATGCAATTCAGTCACCAAAGATCCAAAGTACCAGTAGTCGGAAGTCAGACGTGACCACTAAACCCAATAGCCATCTCAGAACCATGCACATACATACATTCATTTCATCCTTATTTATTTATTTATTTATTTATTTATTTATTTATCTATTACCTATTTATTTATTTGTTTATTTATTTGGTAGGAGGGTTGGGGGCTAACTCTGCGGAGGAAACTCATTCCAGCTGCTTGTATCCGCAATCTTATTCTTTCAGTCACTACCCACAGCTCAGGGTGGGAATGTAGATAGCCCGGTAAATTGAAAGCTTCACCTTTTGGCTCAGCTCCCTCTTCACCACGACAGACCGGTACAGAGTCCGCATCACTGCAGATGCCGCATCGAGCCGCCTGTCGATCTCTCACTCCATCCGACCCTCACCCGTGAACAAGACCCCAAGATACTTGAACTCCTCCACTTGGGGAAGGACCTGTTCCCCGACCCGGAGTGGGCATTCCATCCATTTCCAGTTTAGCACCTTCGGATTTGGAGCTGCCGATCCTCATCCCGGCTGCTTCACACTCGGCTGTGAACTGCTCCAGTGAGAGTGGGAGATCATGGCCCGATGAAGCCAACAGAACCACATCATCTGCAAGAAGCAGAGACTGGATCCTGTGGCCACCAAACTGGGTCCCCTCGATGCCCTGGCTGCACCTAAAAATTCCCTCCATAAAAGTTATGAACAGAATCAGTGACAAAAGGCAGCCCTGGCGGAGTTCAACCCTCTACGGAAACGAGTCCAAGTTACAACTGGCAATGTGGACCAAGATCCGATACCGATCATACAGGGACCGAACAGCCCATATGACAGGGTTTGGTTCCCAATACTCCCAGAGCAACCCCCATTGGATTGCCCACAGGATGCGGTCAAATGCCCTCTCCAGAACCACAAAACACATGTAGACTGGTTGGGCAAACTCCCATGCCCCCTTGAGGACCCTGCTGAGGGTATAGAGCTGGTCCACATTTCCCCGGCCAGGACAAAAACCACGCTGCTCCTCCAGGATCCGAGGTTCAATGACCCAGCGGACCCTCTTCTCCAGCACTGCTGAATAGACCTTACCAGGGAGGCTGAGGAATGTGATCTCCCTTTAGTTGGAGCACACCTGCCAATCCCCCTTTTCAAAAAGGTGGATCATCACCCAGGTCTGACAAGCATCCTACCCACCATCGGAGCCGGCTCACCAATGGTGATCAGTTGACAGCACCGCCCCTCTCTTCACTCGAGTGTCCAGAACACGTGCCCGCAAGTCCGACATACGACTACAAGGTTGCTCAATCAAGTGTGGCCTAAGGTGTGTGGGTGCCAAGTGCACATATGGACACCTTATGAACATGGTGTTTGTTATGGACAATCCGTGACGAGTCCGATAACAAAAAAAACTCGGGTTTAGATTGGGGGGCATTCCTCCCAATCACGCCATTCCAAGTTGAACTGTCGTTGCTCACATGAGCATTGAAGTCTCCCAGTAGAACAAGCGAGTCCGTCCCCAGTAAGACTGCCCTCTAGCAGCCCCTCTCGGGACCTCAAGAAGGGTGGTTAAACTGAACTGTTGTAGGGTGCATAGCCACAAACAACAGTCAGAACCCGTCCCCCCACCTGAAGGTGGAGGGAGGCTACTCTCTCGTCCTCCCACGTGCAGGGAGGAACGGGAGATAATCAATATGCCCACACCTGCCCAGCACCTCTCATCGGGGGCAACTCCAGAATAAAAAAGAGACCAGCCCCTCTTAAGAGGCCTGTTTCCAGACTCCACACTGTACGTTGAGGTGAGTCCAAATACATCTAGTTGGAATCTCGCAGCCTCGCGCACCAGCTCAGGCTTCATCCCTAGCAGAGAGGTGACATTCAATGTCCCAAGAGCCAGCCTCTGCAGCCGAGGGTCAGACCCCCAAGGTCCCCCATTCAGGACACTGCCCGGCTCATACTGCACCCGACCCCCTTTGGCCCTTTTTGTGGGTGGTGAGGAGAAGGGGGACCCATGTTGATCTTCGGGCCGTGGCCAGCTGAGCCCCATGGTTGAAGGCCCAGCCACCAGGCGTGCGCCATCAAGTCTGGCCCCCAGGCCTGGCTCCAGGGACTTCCTGGTGACCTGCGTCTGGGCATGGGAAAACTAGGGACGTGCAAACCCTTTTTCTTCAGTGTCACTGTTTCTAGACCATACAGCATTGCTCGTCTCACCACTGTCTTGTACTGTACCTTTCATTCTGGCTGATAGTCTTCTATTGCAAAGTACCCCTGACAATTTTCTCCACCCATTCCAACCTGTGTGAACCTGTGTCTTTGTCTCTTTTCCACACTCTACGGTGCTCTGGCCTATTGACCCTAAGTACTTGAAATCCTCCAACTTCTTGATCTCCACTCCCTGTAGCCTCACTGTTCTACCCGGGTTCCTCTCATTCACAAAAATATATTCTGTCTTGCTCTTCATTCCTCTTGCTCCTCCTTCTGGTATTTTATTTCATTTGAATTATATATTAACTGTCACTTTTGAGCATTCCATTTATGTTGTGTCCTGTTCTGATTGTGGCATTGTATCGCCTGGTTGCTTCGTGTTGATTATCTGTTGTCCTGTCCGTGACATGTCTCTCTTGAAAATTTGACAATCTGTCTTGATGGGATAACACGTTTGAATAAAGATTAAATATTTACAATAAAATAAAATAAAATAAAATAAAATAAAATAAAAAATAGCGATTGATTAATAGATTGAATTGTTTCTGTATAGTTATAACACTATAACAAGTAGAGTTGAGTGTTTTGTTTTAAAGATTATACATTGGGCTATGACATGGCAGTATCATGTACTGAGTAGCTGATCATTTAGAATTCAGTTAAATGCAGCGTATCATCAAGCAGGGATAGTGGTGAAGTGGTTAAGATGCACAACCCTGTAATTTAGCCAGACTGTCTTCTTTTTCTTCTCCTTTCGGATTTTCCCTTCAGGGGTTGCCACAGCGAATCAACCTTCTCCATCTAACCCTATTCTTTGTATCCTCCTCTCTCACACCAACAACCTTTATATCCTCTGTCACTACGTTCATAAATCTTCTCTTTGGTCGTCCCCGAGACTTCCTGCCTGGCAGCTCCAATTCCTGACTGTCATTACATATAAATATTCTTGGCAAGAAAATATCAACTTTGTTCTTCATTAGGTTAAAGATTCACATATACAATTACAAATTATTATAATTTCAGTGTAAACCACTTGAACTTTACCACAATCCTAGCTGAAAAATAATCAACTGTTAAATCCACCATCCAGAGCTACTTACTTCCCCTCAGAGCTGTAGCTGTTCATGCTCCCATCAGTGGACTCTCTGCTGGCTTGTCGGTTCATGGATGACCCTCCTCGAGGGTACTCCACAGCCATCCCAGTCTCCTGGCTCCTCTGGATGCTGCTGCTGCCGGCCTTTCCAATCTTCTTCCCGGTCGATGCCTCTGTGGCACACATAGGAAGTTATGGTCAGCTACTGTCATTACCGTGAGTCCTTTCAACAAGGGTCTGCATCAGTTATCAGGCGTCTCATGTCAAAAAAATCCACAATGTACTATTTTGAATTCAATTGGAGCTGTGTTGCGCACAATCGAAAAAGATGTCTATGGAAGTTTTTGGATTTTTTTTTCAGAGAAATTTTCCACACTTATTTTTGACAAGCCTGATAATAATGAAGATTTTCAACACACAGGCCATCCCATGCATTTTACCGTGATCTCATCAAAAAGTCAACACAATGCGTGAGATTCATATCAGATTCTCAAATATGTAGCGTTATCTATCTAAAGTGATGAAGTCATCGCAGTGAGGTGTGATCAGCAGGATCTAATGTGGAAGGAAGTCATGCAGCGTACATCCAACCTTAAAGTTCAGCTCTTTCTATAAAAGCCTTCACAAGCTTTAGAGCCCGCATGAAAAGAGCTCTTACATCTTCAGATAAGAAGCCAGATTGGATGTTAACAAATTTAAAATATGCGGAATAACTTTTGCCGGCTCAACCCGGCTTCATCCAGAACTGAACCATATGATGGTGACGAAAGAGGGTGGAGTAAGGAAGCGTATTGGAGACAGAGGTCAGGAAGGCTTGGATATAAAAATTCTTTAATCTAAATACTCCCTAAATGTCTTCCCCTAATTTTACTCGCGCTCCACTGTACTTTACTTGCAGCTGAGTCTAACGAAGTGTATTGTGAAACCCACAATGCACTTTCATTGTAAAATAAGTCCTCCTCTTTGTACTGTACATCTCCCTGGCCATCTGTCTGTCTATTGCTTTACCTTTCTGTCTGTCCACCGCCTTACCCGCTGCCTCTGAAATAACACACACAACAACAACACAACCAATAAACAACAACAAAAACAGCAGCACTGGATAACACTGGTAAAATGTTAATGTGTGATTGCCGGCACTTTGCTTCAGGTGGTGGTAGTGTATGTGTGTGTGTGTGTGTGTGTTAAAATGTTGAAGCTGTGTTTAATACAGTGTAATCAGAGGTGGACTATTTTGGTGAAAGAAGCTGTTGAAAAAATGGCTTCAGCATCTGGCGTCAGTCACTGGAGAACTAAACGTTTGAATGTGTAACCTCGTCAGTATACTTTCTAATCTTATATAGCATTTGCATATAATAGTCTCAAAGTCAGTATGATTTCATCCAAATTCTAAGTGATGATTACTCCTCAGGTCCAAGTGGACAGTGTGCCAGCTGTACTGAAACAGAAGTGCAAACCTAGGGAAAGCATCTGCTCCATGTTCACTAAAGGGAATGCAGTTGATGCAGTCCTGTCATGTAACCTCGGTGAAATCTTAGTAGATCATTATATCTTTCTTTTAGTATGTCTTTACATGAAGATTTCTGTGATGTTCTCCCACCTGTCTGGCTGAGTTGTGAGGTACTCCGGCTGCGTCTGGAAGGCAGGATGGCGACAACACGTTGGCTGAGGCTTGATCTGCGCTTTTTCATCCCGCTACCCAGGCTCCCAAGCGCAGTATCTGATTGGCTGCCGTCGGCGTGCTCCATGCCATAGATCTCACCACTCATGCTGGTGCTCTTCATCATGTGGCGGCCCGTCGCACGCATGGCTCGGCTGATCATAATGTTTTATCATACACATTACATTTATTCAAAGACGAGAAAACAATTTTGGTCGTGCCTGTTTGTTTGTGTGCGTGTGTTTGTGTGTGTGTAAGTTTACCTGAAGCGTCCCCGTGGTCTCTCTGACTGGATGGACATGTAGCTGGTGCTACTGATGCGAGAGGCACTGCTGGTTCGAGAGATGGCTGACACATCACTGACATCACTGTCTGAGGACTTATGGGAAACGTTCTCACTGCTCGCCCTCTGGTCTTTATAGAGCTACAGTGAATGAACATCACATATGTGAGATATCACAAAAAAATGCGATGAGACTCAGGATACGGTAAACTGTGAACTACTGAGATTTTCACTGTCTCTTGGTGCATTGCTTTGGAAAATTTCATTATTATTTTTTTTTTAATCTGATCAATTCAGCATCACAAGGTTAATGTATGCATTAAAACCCACCTCCCGTTTATTCTTGAGGGCTCGGTCCAGGTCTTGTTGGCTGGACGTGTTGCCACCTGACACCCGGTTGGAATGAACCCTCATCTGGAGTTGGCGAACACGCTCCTCTGCTACCAGGGCTACACACACATACACACACACACACACACACACACACACACACACACACACACACACACACAAGCTTTGAATGGAAGAAACTCTTTTAACTCCTCCTTAAGTGGACACCATAATGTACACTTACCTTGGTCATTACCAAATTCATTTTCAATAGGTCAGTATTCTAAGTCACAGGAGGTTAGACATTCAGAGAGACAAGGTTTGTCACAGTTTCTTCTGGAAAATTTCAGAGGCCTTGAAAATGGAACCCTTGCAAGGAGTAACCATTTTTTCCCCCATCAAATTAACAAAACCCAAAGTGAATACAATAATAAATAATAATTCAGTACATGATGCATTTGTCTACTGAGACAGGAATTTGCATTTTTAAAGGAAATTGATGACCGTCAGGGTCCTTATCATTCCAGCTGCTGTTTGAGGAGATTTCAATGATCACTGAAGTTGCGGTGCTCTTTCTTATATTTAAATCCACTTTCTGCTGCATGGAGTCTCTTTGAAATGTATGTACCTTCCATGTTTTCTGTTGAAGTCCAATACAGCTTTTGGAGTATTATTTCGATACTCTTGTGCTGTATTTATGATCTTTTTCATGCTTTTAGTGTTTCATGTCTTTTTTTGCGTATGAAGCACATTCCACGCGAAATGTGCAATACTTATAGCTGGGGTTAACCTAATGCACCAATTCAATATCATCACAACTTAGCATTACCAACAGTGTCATTAATGCTGCAAAGACCTCACTGGTGCAAAAAGAATGACATGTACACACATAATGTACAATAGTGTACATAGTTGTGTATAATTAATTTGATGAGTTGTACTACATCCTTACGGAGGGTAAATTTGAAGATTGCGATGTTGACAAGCCACCAGGGACACCTGTGCATGGTATAAGTAAAGGTTCAAAGAAAGTGTTTTGTAATGTTTCCTGTCAAGAATCCAATTTATCAAGGGCTCTCTAAAACCACAACAAATCCCCTTCTGGTATTTGTCCAAAATCTCAATGCACCACTTTCAATTTGATTAATCTTAGTTGGTTATGTCAGACTTTCTTGCAGTTCCCAAGGTCAGGTGAAACACACTGCACCACAACTCACTCATTAACATAAAGACCCTTTCAACTCCCCAATCTGAGAAGTTATTTAATAACAATAGTGTAAAAAACAACAATAATGTTGTTAATAATTACGATAATAATTATTCCATCCATCCATCCGTCATCTGACACTTATCCTGCACTCAAGGTCACGGGGGATGCCATCCCAGCTGCCATCAGGTGACAGGCGGGGTAAACCCTGGACTGGTTGCCAGTCAATCCCAGGGCCACATAAACAGACAGACAACCATTCACTCTCTCATTTGCACATCTAGGCAATTTTCCCAAATTATCATGCACTATGTTTTTGGATTGTGGGCGGAAACCGAAGGACCCGGAGGAAACCCAGGGCAGACCTGAGGAGAACATGCAAACACCACACAGAAAGTTCCCCTGTCAGAATCGTACCAGGATCCTTTGTGCTGTGAGGCCCAAGCCCTAACCCCTAGCGCCAGCGTGCTGCCCATGATAATAATAATAATAATTATTATTATAGAGGGTGGCATAGCAATTAATGCTTTTGCCCGACAGCAAGAGGGCCCCTGGTGCAAATTCCAACGGATGTCTGTGTGGATTTTCCAGGCTCTGCCCACAGTCAAAAAACATGCAGTAGCTTCACTGGAGACCCTAAATTGCCAAAATGTGTGAATAAGAGAGTGAATGGTTTTAAGTCTCTACATGTGGCCCCGGTGATGGACTGTTGACTTGTCCAGGATGAACCTGGGAAATCAGCCACAGTCTACTGGAACTGCCCGAGAATTGAAATGTCTAATTGCCATGATGACATTTTATGGCGATTAACAATGACCTGGATGACTGAGAACCTTCACGAACATAACCATAATGAGAATCACCTCAAGCCCCACCATAATTCTGGTTGTAGGTCAATTGATATAGAAAATGAACGAACGAGTAATTGTGAGTATCACTGCATCGTAACCATACAGGGTACACAAGCAGCGCCCTTTTTACTGGGGTCTCCCTTTAAACTCAGAATGTGAACACAGACCTTGCTCTACAGTGTTGCTCTTGGGGGGAAGTTGTGGGAGCTGCCTGACTTTGCGGGCTGCGGACGACATCGCTGAGGAGGAGAGACACGTACCACCTTTGGGATGGACCCTAGTTCAAAAACGATGTGATGGAGACAAAGATGGGGGGAGGGAAAAAGAAAACAGAGAGAAGAAATGAACAAGAAACAAGGATAAAAGCAAAGGGGGTAAAGTGGAGAGAAAGTTGAAATGCCATCAATACTCCTGTGAATCAAGTTGAAAATGCGGCACTGGCTTTTTTCACTTTTAGCTTTTGTCACAAAAAGTGCAGCATTAGTTAAGCAGAAACAAACAAAAAAAAAAAAAATAGCATGAATTAGCTTAATCAGTGTTACCTGCTCACATTTGACATGTTGTAGCTTGCAATGTCTAAAACACATTTTTTTGTTAATAACAGGACTACTCAATAATACAAAAAACAGTTAAATGGCAGATGGAAGAAAAATAATATCATATTTAGTAAATTAGCAGCAACAGCATCTTTAAAAAGAGAAGCAAAGCGAGGCTTGCTCTAGGATAAACAGTGAGATCCTGTTGCCAAGAGAAGCAAATTAAGACAGTGAAAACCCACACACTTATTGAAAACACACATCCCATCATGTTTGTAGACAGCCAGTCATTGTCATCCATTCTAATTTGGCCCACAAACTGTTTTCTAGACAAATTTTCATTTTCTAAAGACATTTTGTGAAAAAGAGGCGGCCTCTAGTAGCAGCAAAAACAGTATGTGCACGGTATTTACACACCCACTCAGATAACACAGTGACACCAACACAAACACACAATTAGATAAAAGCGTTTCACTACACAACTGCACACTACACACACACACACACACACACACACACACCAGCAGAATCTAAAGCTCTTTTGTCAAAGGAAAAACACACATGTACACACACTGAAACACACGAGGGAGAGAAAGAAAGAGATCAACCTTGATTGTTTTCCCTCTCAACCACAAAATGATCTATATTCAAGTTACTGGGATAATAAAAGTTAGGGATTCAAGGAAGGACCCCCTTACCAAGTGGGGCCTTCTTTCCCCTAGAACCACGTAAGATAGAGGTGGGTTTGATCCTGGTAAACACACACGTGCACGCCCGAGAGTGCCATACAAACCGGAAGCCCAATAACACAATGCGTAAGCAGCAGCATGCAAGAAAGGATGGAAGGAAATAAGAGGGGACAATGGAAAAGGGAAAAAAAAATACAAGTAAATAAAATAATCCAGATATGGTTAAATTGACCATTTTTGCCAACAGGAACCATTAGCCCTGATTACATATATATGTTCCCCTGAAAAATTTTGGTGAGAAAGGAACATAATTTTACAATGTAGATATTCATAAACCCTTATTAGCGGCAGCAGATACATTTTGAAATAAAAAACAGAGGCTCCTAATGTATCAAGAGGCTTCATTTGTTATGAGCAATCTTTAGAAAGTACTATAGATCTGCCACAATGACAGCTAAAGCCATAATCCACTAAAACTCAACTCGTGATGATACACACACTCACTTTTGTCTAATATGGCATGCTTTGCCATGCCATATTGTCATTAATCTCCCGCTGTGTTGCTAATTTAGATCATAATTTTTAATGTGCAACCGTGTTAGGGAGAACAGTGGAGGAACTCTGAATACCAAATGTCAAATGCAATAAGTGTAAAGAAGACGTAGCTTCGAAGACCACTGGTGATTTTAACAAACCTTGAGAAAAACAATTCTATTTATTTCAGAATTAGAGGCTCATCTGTGTTTTGAATTTTTGTTGGCATTGGTTGTCAAACCCAACAATTCCTATTGTTGTTTAATTTGGCTTGGTGTTTGTTTTCTGAACTAGAAGTTTATGATGATCTATTTTTTATCTAATTTAATTTTATTTTTTTATGTATGACAGGACTGATAATACTTGGAGATACTTTGAAAAATTAAGAAAAATAAAAATTTTAATAAACAAATTAAAAAAACTAGTTCGAACACAACCAAAGTGCATCTCAAAAAAGATGTCTTCTTCCATACAGGTGATAAAATGAAGTTAAAGGGACGGTATGAAGCTCTGCCTATCAGTGGATGCCGCGGTTTGACATGTGCTGAGTCTACAGTACATGCCTTACCTGCCACTGTCAAAGAACTTCATGCCAAGAGTCTGACATTCAGGTGTTTCCAGGGTCCGAGGCTGCCTGGAGAATAGTGGATGAGCAGAGGGAGCGATGCAGAGTAGAAAACAAGATGGATGGATGAGGGCACGGAGAAGAGCATGATGTAGGGTAAATCATTTAGATACTCAACCTGTCTGCCGCCTGTCATTGGCCTCATAAGTGGCCTCATAAGTTTATGATGTGGAAAACAGGAAATTGGAGACATGCTGTGATGGATGGTATGGTGGTGATATGAGTAAAAGCTGCCATAGTCTCATGCTTCATCTTTTACTCTGTGGGTGTGTGTGTGTGTGTATGAGCAGATGTGTGTGTGTGTGTACCGCTTCTTTGTACCGAGGTGAATTAAAGTCATTTGAGTGGGAGGTAGCATCCATACTCTCTTTTCATGGACATAAACATGACAAGGATGATACATGTGCAACACACACACGACACACACACACACATGTGCGAACACACACACACGGATGAATCCATTCAACCACACTGGTATGCATTATGGACATTGAAAATTCTAAGCCATTGCTGAGCACAACGTCTGAATAAAGAGATTTGTTCGAGAGTGAGCAGAGAAGGTCAAGCACACAGAAGCCACAGTTCCTAAGAACTAAATTAAATGCAGAAGAAACAAACTCCACAAGGAGGGTCGTCACACCAGAAGCGGCAAGAACTACCACAAGTTCAAAAAGTGCAAACTATAAACAGGGAAGAAAAAAATATCAGAAAAACTACCGGGGATAAAAGAAAAAAAAAATTGTAAAAAAGGACAACAACTGACAACTGGGGACAAAACTATGGATACAACTTTTGGGATGATTTCTAGAAAGCACTGGGCAATTAAAGAGGTGAACAAGAATCCCCTCACACAAAATGAGAGATTATTTTTCAGAACTTGCCCATTTTATTTTGACGTTCTGCATAGTATGTGAGACTTGCTCCCATCGCATCTACCACACTCATCCCCACATGGAGAACCAGGAATTTAGAGACAGCAAATAGAACTGAACCACAACAGAACTGGTTGTGGCTTTATTTAGTATTCTTTTTAGATTATTTGAAATAACATTACTGAAGAGTTGAAGTAGCCATATTGAAGGCCATGATGTGTTTAGTTGCCAGGTTACGTTGTATAAACACCAGAAACAGGAAACGGTGGCAGAACTTGTTTATCAAATATCTTATGTACCAGTCAGAACCACCTGAAGTTCGCAATGAATAGTTGTATGCGCAAAAAAAAATCCCAAACTATGATACCCTGTTCCCACTATTTAAATCAGTACTGAGCATCTCCTAACTGGTAGAATTTTAGTGTGATAATTTTTTTTTCTTATTTGGGATGTACATTGTGTCAGGCATTACAAGGAAATGTTTGTGGGTCCACACAAGGGTACCTGTCATCTTCAGGGGAAGCATGTTGGATAAGAATCCTGGGACTTGTGGGACGTCTCCGGGGCAGGGAATGGTACAAGGATTTTCTATGTGTACATGAAGAAAAAAAAGCACTTAATTGAAGAAGAAAAAAAAAAACATGGTAGAATGATCTGAATGGCTATTGACAGAAATCACTTCATCTGTTTACCGCCAGAAAGCCTTGTTTATTTTTATTATATATTAATATATTTAATATATAATGTCATCAAGGCTCAGGTAAATGTGTGTTCAGGCAGCCGGGAATGGTAAAAAGTCCCTTTTTTCAAATGTCACATTTCTGCAACAAAGAAACAGGGATAATGAATGGACCCTATAAAATGAGTAACTAATAAATGTTTTTTCATCAGTGTGTCAATTGACTTATTTCAATCAACAGTTGCTTGTAATGAAACAAAAATAACATTTGTAAATGTAGCCAGATGATGTAGCACAAAAAATGGACTTTCCCAGTATCACATAGCATCACAATGACTGAAGCTAGTGAAAATATATAGTTTTTTTTTTAACCTATGAAGAGATTTTAAGTATTCTATCACAAAAACTACAACTAGGAAAAAAAAAAATCACACTTTCCCATGTGTTTAGTCTGATTTTTCCCACTTTAGAGTTTGGGCCTTTTCCAGATCCCAGATGCTCATGAATGCGCCTCATGTAACCTTGAGTAAATTACTTAACACGGTTATACTAATAGATTGAATGGCACACAAATTGTATCACCTGTAGCAGTAGCAAAATCAGAAAGCCATGCCTTATCATGCACAAATAAAAAAAAGAAAAGAATGGAAATTTGTGTCTCATAAGGCTCCAGGTTCAATACAAAAGGATAGTGGAGTCAATCCAGCCTGGCGATCATTCCTGCCGGAACAATTCTTTATTTACCTAAATCTGTCATGACTTGAATTCATCATGTGAACATACTAAAATACATTTTCTCAGTCAAAGGCATTGCTGACAGTCCCCGAAGGAATGGGGTGTGATCACAGTTTGACTCTAGACAATCTAAATAAGGAATCAGGCTCCCAAAATATATCCCAATATTTTAAATCTTGAATTTGTTTGCCTCTCAGATGCAGCAGAACAAGCTGGAAACACCTTTATATGCATCTTATTTTGCAGTGTCCTAATTACTAAAAATAGCTTTGAGCCACATTTAAATTGATTATTATTTACTTTGAGTGCAGATGAATACACGGGAGAACTGCTGTCAGTCACCTTTATTCGAGTCGACTGATAGTCTCCGCTGTTATTGTAAAACAGCAATTTTAACTGATCAGTACTACAATTTGAGATTGACTGATGATTTGCAGCTATTGAGCGAATGAACCATGATGACAACCCTTTTTTGACCCTCATTCCGTTGGCTCATGGAAAACCACACAACTTAATGCTACGTTTCGATATGCTCGTCACGTAAAAAGTGAGTGACAGAGTGTGGTGAGACATCGGAATATTTAAATGGTGTTTCTCTCTGGATAGAAGGATCGACTATAAACTCAGGACACTGATACAAAACAAAAGAAGGGGGGCACTACTTTAATTTCACAAAAAAATAAAATGTCTTTGTCTTTGCTTCCTGCAGATCAACAGCATGAGCGGTTTTAAATTATCTGTGTGACCTAAAATGTTTTATCAGTTTTAAAAGGTGTCTTGTCCAACACTCAAAGGCCAGTTTCTACTTGATAAAATAAAATGAAATAATACAGAATCCCTCATATTTTTATGCTAAAGTCGCATGGAAGAGGTTTGGTTCCTCACCCTGATTTTTAGGAATGTGTTAAGATAACGGATACTAGTTGACAAAGAGAGTGGTAATGTCTTTGGGCCAAGCTTTTCAGCCACTCGTACAACTCAGTCTCACTAATCGTGACCATGACACTGGTCAAGTCTGTTCTGAAGAAATGAGACGCAGATCAATGAAGGCGATGTCTTCTGAAGGTTGATATAGAGCAGTACTCAGCAATGGAAGTGCCAGAAAGGTTGTTTTCTAATAAACCGTTCTAAATTTTGCTGGCGTTAATAGTCGGCTTATCGCACCTTCATACAAAATATAATCGTGCCATTAAAAAAAAAAAAAAAAAAAAAAAAAGAAGTAGCATGGGAAACAGCTATATAAGACATTTGCTAGTAAGGGTCAGGACGCTTTAAGCAGTTGAATCTCCAAATCCAGTAGGACGATTCAAAGGGAGTGGAACGACAGAGGCCGGCAAAAGTTAAGAGGATAACAGTCTACTGCAGCACTTCAAGGGAGGGGAGGGGGCACAGAGGGTTGTACCTTTCCAACTCAGGTGAGGGGGCATGATTGTCTGGAGTCAGACAGTTGGTGCTAGCGCTCCTAACCCTGTCCAGAGAAGGCTGGAGATCACTAGAGGCATCACAGCACAACATGCCATCCATTGGAGGAGAAGGAGGATAGAAAGAGGAGACAGAATGTGAGGACAAAAACAAACAGAAAGAGAAAACAATGGGCAGACAAAAAAGGTATTTAAAAAGAAATGTTAGATTCCCACCAAAAACTTTACAGCTAACCTGAGAACCAAACTACAACTGGCTGTTTAGGGGAAAGATAGAAGTGCCCTAACATTGCGTTGTCATGGAGATGGAGATCTGTAAGGCGAAGAAGGGTCTTACCTAGTTGTTAACCTATCACTGTACATTAGAGCGCCGTGTTTGAGCGAGCTTCTTTTTTGACATGCAGGCAGCGTGGAACTTTGACTAGCATGCAAAAAAAAAAAAAAAAGAAACAAAACAAAAGGTCAAAGAGCTAAGATTAGAAGATGGCGTGCAAAGCTTCCACGTCTGGAAAAACAATATACTCACATGTGAACTATTGTTTCATATTGACGATTATCAGATTGGATTACAACACGAGGAGAGAGTTCTTTTCCACGGATAGTGAGAGAAACATCACAGACATGACTAAAATGTCCCAGTATGGTTCAAACAAGTAAGATCCTTTTTAAAACACTGGAAAACAGTGTTAAATGTTTTAACATCTGATTGGATCTGGAAAACTTTAGATTTTAGATTATGAGAAACTTGGGAAGCTCAGGTGACGCTTCACTTTTTTCTAACCCCATTCTATAGTATATAACTAGTTATTACTTTTAACTCTTAAAATAGAGCAGATCACATTGATTCAAATGTAATGCATATAATGCAATATTTGATTGACATGACTTCAAATACCAAATAAGACCTTTAATAATAATTTTTTGTCTTTTTGACTATTTTTCTTTTTTTTTTTTACTGTTTGTATAATTTTCTACTATTATTTATTATTGTTATGTTTTTCTTGTAACTCTGGCACAGCAATTTATTTCAGGATTAATAAAGTTGTTGTTCCTCTTCTATTATTATTATTATTGTTATTATTATTATTCATTCCCTCACATGATTCTTTATTTTGTTGTAAGGGTGTTTATATTGTATTTTAGCTTGTAAATGCAGTTTGTTCCGATATTTTTGTTACAAGGTAGGGCTGGCTCCGCACAGAGAGATGCTGACGATTCCTGTTGTTTTTACGTATACAAAATTATTATTTTGATATATTTAAAATTTTATATTTAATATTATTGTAATTATTATTATATGCTACCCACTAAAGATAAGTAGAAAACTTGCCATCAATGTAAACCTGAATATATGATTGTTAAATTTACATTTTTTAATCAAAAGAAATTGAAAGAAAATGGAAAGTCTTGGCTTGTTTGAAATATACTGAGTCCTTGAACTTACCTTTTTTTGTTTTTATGGATATCGTTGAATAAAAGAGGCATCTTGGGTGGGAGTGATTTATTGTGCTTAGTTGATCTCCTGAATTTAACATGCATGCAGCGGACAGAAGTGGGGAAAAAAGAAAGAATGGACAGAAGAGGAGAAAAGAGGAAAAATGTTTGGAAAGCGAACTTAAAGCCCCAACATGGCAAAAGATGTGGCAACTGATCCAGTGATTTTATGCCATGAGGTATGTTATTAATCTTAGCTGAAACCGGTTAAGATTCATGTAATCCATGCGAGAGAGAAAAAAAAATAAAAATCACAGGCTAAGATTGCTGATTCTTGCAGTGTAAGCAAGGAGTAAAACTCCAGCAGAAGACATGTTAAATGTGGCTTTCAATTTTTTTAATTGTCTTTGTATAAGTCCTCATCATTGGCCAACTTACCTCTGTGGCCATGTGCAGCAGCGGGAAGCCGTTTAAATAAATCATTTCTAAACAGCATTTAGATTTTAATATTCAAAACTCAATTAGAATAACAAGACATCCGACCTTTTTAGGGATAAAACAAATCCAGATGTGTGTATCACAAAGAACAGGTGTGTATGATGAGCATGATCCTGCAGTGGCCTCTTGTGGACATTAAATGGCAGTACAGTTGAAAGAACAATAATTGCTATGGCCTTTCTTTCTAAATTACTGCTTTTGTTATAAATCCATCTTAATTTTTCTTGATGATTGACACCATCAAATAATGGCAGTTTAATTTCAAAAGAAATGATTAGATTATTGCAGTTTAACTTAGAGTAAGTATTCATGTGTAAGTTAAGCCTATTACTTTTATCAACAATTTTTTAGTCACTACATTTTATTCTTATTTTATTGAGTTTAATGTTTCATTTTAACTCTGTGGTCAGTGCTATTATCAGGAATGGTGATCATCCATAATCTGCCTCAATTTAAAAAATGCATGGTGTGATTTTTTTTTTGCAATCCTACTAATCTTACTAAAATCCTCACACCATTCATTTGGTTTTACAGTTAGGTTGAAATATGCAAATAATATGTAACATTGTAGCTCAATTTATGCACTGAGTATAAATTATATGTATGCCTGTGCATTATAATTAACCTAGGATTGAGTTTGTTGCATTTAACAATATTGTCTGTATTAAGACAAGCAATATAAATAAAAGGCACATATACTGAAGACATGTCTAGTAATTAAATCATTATCCAGGAGGCCAAACAATTGAGTCATGATTTGCCTATTTACCTGATGTGGAGGCACTCAGCACTTTTGCCTCGCATTGATTGGTGGATCATGATGACCTCACTGTGGTTACCAAGGGGATGGGATGACACATGAGGAAATCAAAAACGAGTCAAAAAAACAAAACACAAAAAATCAGAAGAGCAGAAGGAGAAGACAGTGAATGGGAAAAGTGGAAAAGAGTGGTTCACGCAGTGTTCACACATACACACACATACACATACACACACACAGAAATCCCATTTTTTTGCAGCCAGAGCCATTCTGTCTAAACACACAAGTCAACTTTTTTTATACAACATGTCAATCATCTGATTACTACTGCACCAAACAGCTCAAGGTCCAAAGCGAAAAACCTTGAAAAATAAATACTAATCAAAAAAAAAAAATCTTGAAAAATAAGACAGAACCACAAGACTTTACTGGAACTTGTAATCATATTTGTTAGCATTGAAAAGAGCATTGACCAGCATTGACAAGCATTCAATCTTCTCACATTTGTCACAGGAATAAGCCGTTCATGTCAAGTAGGTGAGTGAAGGGACAATTTTACTGTTAATTCTTTAAAAGGTGACACGCACCTGTCTTCCAAGTACTCGTCATCCTGGTGGCGGCCTCTGGCCAAGTCATAGCAACGGGTTGGGGAGCGGGAACGGCGAGTGTGAGGGAGTTCATCGTCCAAACTCCTGGGAAAAAGAAGTAAGAAAACAAACAAATACAGAAGAGGAACGTAAAGAACGTGAACAAGGGAGATGGGAAGAAGAAAAAGAGAGTTAGAGAGGTTGGAAGAGAGTGAGAGAGAAAGAAAAACAAATAAAAAAAGAAAGAAAGTTAGTCGGCGGCCAGGCCATATTGCAGCAGACTTTGGGTGGGGTTCATATTGGGTCGGCCGGTAAAAGCAGAGCTGGCAGCACGACCCCCTTTCTACTTTAGTGAGACATTTCATTAGTAGATGGACTCGGATTTCTGGCACCTTAAAAACTCCATTCTTCCTCTGCTCTCTCCCTCTATCACGTTGCTTTTACCTTTTCACTAATACCAGGCAGACGTCTTCTCACCGAGACGATTACAATCCTCCAACCAGACCAGGTCTCCATAGTTAAGCTCATGACGCGCCACAAACACGTTAACCTGATGCTGATTTATCATCCGCAACCGCTGACTTTAGGCATATTTTTCTTAACAGGTCATGCTTCAAAGTGCAGCTGGAGCTGATGTCATATATTTTGGAGGTGTCGGACTCAAAAAAAAACAAAAACAAAAAAAAAAACACTGTAAAGGTTATGTGATTACATGCTTAGGATGATTCAGTTCATTATTGCTGCTCGTGCAGAAGCCACTGACAGTTGGGATTCACCACTCGAAAAGATATAGATGGACGAAGATATCTGTTTCAATAGTAAAAAGGTAAAAATGTCATCACAAAATATTCAGCCTTGGATATTTCAGTCAGGACCAAAGTGGTGACTCAGTTTGCTGAATCATCAGCAAGGCCAGAAACCAACATCGACATCAGGCGATGATTCTTTCAAAAAATTGACGCATTGAACTCTCCAATTATTGGGGGGAGTTGTTTTGTTGAGCAAGATACTGACACTACTTCTTCACTTCATTTAGTTGCAAACTGGAATTTATTATTGACCTTGATGAGCAAAATTACTTTTTACAGCCCGCAATGTTCCTGCCCCTCACCTCTGGGTGGGAATATTGGGAGGCCGGGATCGGATGCGTCCCTGCTCCTCTCTGTGCGGAGAGACAGAGCGGGAGCGTATATGATGTGAGGGTGTCCTCTGTGGTTCGGGGACCTCCAAGGTAGATGTGGTTTCCCGCTGTCTTTCCCTTCCACGCCCTTCTGCTGCTCACCAACACACACACACACACACAGACACACACACACACACACACAGAACTCAGTAAACATTTAGGAATATCAATGTTTCCAACATTGGTGCAAGTGATTTAGAGCTTTTCAGTCAAATCGCAGATATTAATAACTTACAGGGCAACTAAATTAGCCTCTTGCAAGCTGAAGTCTCCAAATAAGACAATTTAATTCTAAGTTTTCTACATCACACGTTTTGTTTGACTAAACTTTAACTCGTTTTTCTCATGTATAGACACATTTTTTGACCCTGTTCATGGCAGTGAATGCAGATGACCACAGGATCTGACATAGCTCCAATGCAGCTCCTTACAATGTAGTGACACACATATAAGTGACTGTGCCAAGGACACCATGCTGCTTTAGCATCTGTTTTAAGGACATTATTGCCTCGTAGCGTTAACCAACTTGCCCTCCAGCAGACTATTTGTTGTGCTTGGAGGTGCATTGGATGGGGAAAAAAAACAGTAATACTGCCAGTATTGTTAAATAAAACAAACTCAATCCTTGGTTGATTATAAAATTGCCATTGTAATCTATGTATGTATGTATGTATGTATGTTAGTATGTATGTATTATTTATTTTATTACTAAAATTTTCGCTGAGCTTTTTTTAAAATTATTTTACGTTCTGATGATCCAAAGTAGCGAAGACAAATTAATAAAATGTCTGGGCTTGGGAGAATGAGGGCAGACGATACGAATGGCATATTTTTTCAACCAGTGTCCTGAGTAATATTATTTGATATCCAGGTATCTAAGAATTGAAAATTGGACACAAAAGAATAAGGCAGAACTGTTCCCAGATCCTAAACTAAAGAACAACATTAACAAAAGAATTATATACCGTATATATATACGGTATATAATTCTTTTGTTTATGTGGTTCGGTACGGTATATAATTTTATATATATATATATGTGTATATATATATATATACACACACACACTCACACTCACACACACACATATATATATATGTATATGTATATGTAGTATATGTATATACATATAATTCTCTCTATATATGTATGTATAGGATGTATAGGTATATACCTTACAACATAGTATACACACACAAATATACACACAAATATATGACATATTTTATTAAGCGTAGCGTAAGTTCAACACAAGTAAGTTAATGTAAGTTCAACATAAGTCAGTTATTACATATGGCATTGGATTTCCACTTGACTGAGTTAGTTCCTGGTCTCAGTGTAAACAGAGTGGGTCTATTATTACTGTGTATTTAACATCGACCAAATACAAATGTGTCTTGTTTTATGATGTGACGAGGGTCACAACCACTAGCCTTGGGGTGTTATGACATGGTTTGGATAAATGCCACCAACAAATATAAATATTTATGTGGATGTTTTGCATTTTCCATCACATGAATGTGAAACAGCTTTAAAGTGTTGACAAAATCAGCCGCGTTTGTAATGCAGACTCCAAAGTTTTCATGATTTTTTAAATGCTGTCAGGCTACGACAACCAAGTTGAATCTTACTAAGCTGCAGACCCTGATTAGTTCATAAAAGACCTTTATGAAATTACAAAAAATGGGTAGGTGAAAAATATGTTTAAATATGTTTGATATTTTAATTAGTAAAGACAGTAAAGATAACAGGGTTCTGTTATCTTTACAACACCAAACTGCAATCTTATAAACATATTACTTTCTTTCTTACAATAGATAGCTTACATCAGCCATATATTATTGGAAAAAAAAGTCATGATATTGTACAGTTTTTGTTGGTGCAGCAGAAAAATCTTTGAACATAAAAAAATACAAATAGAGAGAATGATCCGCCTTTTAAGGTATATGTGCAACCTTGTTAGGCTTCATTGGGATCTCAAGGTCCACTGCCTTCAATTCTAAGAGACCGGCATCTCAATGCTCATACAGGACCATTTGTTTTTGTTTTTTTTTTTATTTGAAAATTGCTACCTAGGTTTTGCTACCCGTGACTTTTATAAGTCAAAGATACACAAAGATACACACAAAGATGCACACAAAGATAGTTTGACTCATATATCTATCATATAAAAATCATATAAAAATCTCTCATATACCTCCTTAAAGGATTTTTTAAATATCTTAAATCAGAACAAGTTGAAAATGTTTGAAACAGTATACAGGACTGTCTCAGAAAATTAGAATATTGTGATAAAGTTCTTTATCTTCTGTAATGCAATTAAAAAAAAAAAAAAAACTTTTTCATGATATTCTCATATTCTGAGATAGTATTTTTGAGTTTTCTTAAGATGTAAGCCATTATCAGCAATTTAAAATAATAAAAGGTTTGCACTATTTCAGTTGATTTGTAATGAATCCAGAATGAATGACATTTTTGTTTTTGTAATTGCATTACAGAAGATAAAGAACTTTATCGCAATATTCTAATTTTCTGAGACAGTCCTGCACATGCTATTGTCATAAAGTTCTACCCCCGTTTCTACCCCCGATATGGGAACACAGCTTTAGGGGCTAATATATTCCTGAATGCAAGTTTAACACTCTCAAACAAGGACACAGATGCACAAAGAGACATACAAATATTGGACAAAAAATAAACAGACCAATAAAAATAAAAGCCAGTGCTTTAACAGACAAGGTAGCACCTCGTCTTTCAATCTGATTTCTATAAACTACATGTGCCACCAAAGTGAATGAATGTGTATAAAGTTTACACTACTTGTAACTAATTTCTGTAGTCATCCCAGCAACTTAACACCCGCGTGGAGCACGGAGCCTGGATGGTTCCCCCACATGCCAACATGCAGTCGACAACATGGCTGTGTTTCCCATTAAACCATTTATTTGTGGTGAATTGTGGTGAACTGTTTACAGACATTTGTTGGTTTGTTTTATCCTCTTTGTGTACACTTTGTTACACTTTGTGTAAGTAGTTAAAAAGTAAAAGTTAGAAATCACCACAAATAAAAAACGCAAGCCGTTGGAAATATATGAGGAAACGAACCCCACCCACCTTTAGACACTACTGAGGAACCCTCATCAAATTCAGGCTCTGTTACACGCTGAGAACCTACATAGTCACAAACACAAAGTTGTACATAGACCAAACAATCGCACACACACACACACACACACACGCACTAGACACAAACATGTATACACATGCATACATTCCAGTACAAATGCAGCATTAAGGTTAAGCAGATATTTACATTGCCAAATGTTTTGTTAAAAAAAAAAGCCCATGACTACTAATTCAAAAGCGTCCTCTGTCATGGTGACGCGCACACACACACACTCACACACACTGGGCACATAGATAAGTTGCAAAAGGGACTTACGCTGAAGCTTCCTGCCTGGGGTTTCTGTGTGTGTGTGTCGACGGGGCAAATATGGGGAAGGCCTGGGAAGTGGTATAGATGAGACATCGTGGGTTTGAAGTGGATACCAGTGAGGCTTGTCATCCAGTAAGGCCGTCTCCAGCTCTATGAGGATCTATTCAAAATTCAAATTCATAAATAGTCAAACTATTAATAAAAAAGTATTTCTACATGTAATGATTATTGATTTTTTTTTTAACAATATTTAACCACTTTTAAAAAACTGTAATGCTTATCATCTGGTATCAAGCATCAGTAAGATTTTCTTAGAGGGTAATAGTCTCTCATAAATTCCACCTTTGTTCACATGCCAAATTTTAATAAATTTAATAAATGTTAACTCCTTGCATAACCATACTATGATCAACTGATTCATAAGATAAACTGATTAAAATAATGTACGGGCTTGTTAAAAAGATCTCAGACAACAGTATAGGACTTACTATTTTAAAATGTCTCTTTTTTTATATACTAGCATATGGACACTAACAATATAAACATGCGGTTACATTTTTCAATATATTTCTGATCTCATAAGAATAATCAATTTATATATAAAAAATAAATGCAAGGAGTCCCATTTTCAATGCTAATGCACCATTTCAGTCATGCAAGCCTGAGACAGCATTTTGAATTTACTTCATCTAAATATTGCGTATTTAAGCACCTTAAGTTTACATGATTGGTAAAAATTTAGGTAACTGAACGTCTATTGGCAATTGATGGTTTTTGTTTTGTCCAAAAGAAGGTGATCTCGGATTGTCTTTTCCTTTTTTTCTTGATCTTGATGATGGCCTGACTTTAAATGAAGGTGCTGAAAAGTGTGGCACCTCTCCCAGAAAGATGCTGTCCTCTTCCGGTGATCTGGGCTGATCCCACACGGTCAGCTCCAGCATGTGATTGCGGAAATCTCTGCGATGGATGTGAGTGTAGACATATGTTTGGTTCCACTTGGGCTCGCAGGTTTTCTTCGCCGTTTTTGTCCTTCGTTTGCTCTTGTCACTGGGTTAAAGCATGACACATGCAATAAAATTCATTACCATCAAGACATTTCTGTCATTTCTGTGCATGCGCAATGAAAAGAAGTCCACACCTGCGGTCGGGGAGGAAGTACATTTTGACGTAAGGGCTCCTGGGCCGTCCATCTGGCCGCAGAGGAAGCTCTACAGCCTGCAGCACGTTGACGATTAACTGGTGTCCCACTTTATCAAACCACAGCTTCACCTAGGAGGAAGGAATTTATATAAAAACATGTCTGATATAGGGTCTCCATCATAAGAAATCAACACTTGCACACACACACTCACAGAGAGTTGCCCTGGCATTAGCTGTGGAGCATCTTGGAGCATCCCAGGACTGGAGGGAGATAGGAGATTTAAGGATGGTCTCTCCATCTTCTGGGACTCAAAAGAACTCGAACCTGCTATGAAGAAAAGAGAACAGATAGTGGGTTTAAGCTCCCATGAACTGGATCTCTTTCAGACAAAAAAAACAACAACAAAAGATTAGATAAAAAGCAACAGAAATTAAATTTACAGGCCTTTGTAAGAAAAAAAAATCTCCAGCGTTATTCAGTTCTATGATGTTCATAGTCTACCGGTGAACTGTTAATGGAATAAAGCAGTTAAAGTGCAATGATTTTATGGACCTATTCTCTGAAAACAGAAACGTTTTACAGCTGAAGAAGACATCATGAGAATGGCGAGTCAACCCATGCTCAAGTTGCAGCTAGACGATGAATTGAAACTCAACATATACCTCAATACAGCCTACAGGAGCTATGATCAATTATTTGTAGGACTTTTATTGTGGTACAACTTTGCACATCATCTTAATATTCACCCATCTAAAACATAAACAACGCAAAGAACTCCATAATTGATTCTAAGGTCAGGTAAGCATCTTTGCTAAAATAAAGGCAATCTGAATGGCTTCTTTACTCAAAACAGTTGCTGCAACAACAGTTTTACAACTAACAATGCTGCAACATTTAGAGTTACGAAAAATTAAGGGGAGAAAAACATAAATTCAATAAACTTAACCTACAGATAAAAGCTAAGGGAGAGAACAATCATCCACAGATATCAAATTGCTTTTGTTCTAGTTGCTCGTGTTTGTCTTACTCATGATTCTAATTGATAGAATCAACTAATGACCATTTGAAAGGTGAAATGTTCAACTCCATTTTTTTTTTAGTTCAGAATATATATAAATATATATATATATATATATACACACACACACACACACACACACACACACACACACACACACACACACACACACATACACACACACACACATATATATATAAACTATATATATATCTTCCTCTTCTTTAGGCTTTTCCCTTCTGGGGTCACCTCAGCGATTCAACCTTCTCCATGTAACCCTATTCTCTGTATACTCCTCTCTCACACCAACTACCTTATTATCCATAAATCTTGTCTTTGGTCTTCCTCCTGCCTGGCAGCTCCAATTCTAGCATCCGTCGACCAATATAATCTCTATCCCTCCTCTGTACATGACTGAACCGTCTCAGTCTGGCTTCTCTGACCTTCTCACAAAAACATCTAAAATGTGCTGTTCCTCTGAAAGACTCATTCCTGATCCTATCCATCCTTGTCACTCCCAAAGAGAACCTGGACATTTTCATCTCTGTGACCTCTAGCTCTGCCTCCTGTGTTTTCGTCATTGTAACTGTTTCTCGGCCATACAGCATTGCTGGTCTCACCATTGTCTTGTACACTTTTCCTTTCATTCTGGCAGATAGTTTTCAATCGCATAGTAGCCCGGACACTTTTCTCCACCCATTCCAACCTGCTTGAGCCCATCTCTTCACCTCTTTTCCACACTCTCCGTTGCTCTGGAATGTTGACACCAAGTACATGAAGTCCTCCAACTTCTTGATCACCACTCCCTGTAGCCTTACCATTCCAAACATTCTATTCACATACGTATACTGTTTCATTCTTCTCCTTTCCAGTGCATGCCTCCATCTCTCTAGATTTTCCTCTACCTGTTCTCTGCTCTCACTACAGATCACTATGTCATCTGCAAACATCATGGTCCATGGAGGTTCCTGTCTAACCTCATCTGTCAGCCTGTCCATCACCATTGAAAATAAGAAGGGGCTCAGAGCTGATCCCTGATGGAGTCCTACCTCCACCTTGAACTTCTCTGTTACCCCTAAAGCACACCGTACCACTTCCTCACAGCAAGCATACATGTTCTGCACCAGTTTAACATGTTTCTCTGTCACTCCAAACTTCCTCATACATTACCAGAGCTCATCTCTTGGCACCCTGTCATATGCTTTTTCTAGGTCTACAAAAACCCAAAGCAGCTCCCTCTGGCCTTCTCTGTACTTCTCTATTAGCATTCTCAACGCAAATACTGTATCTGTAGTACTCTTTCCAGGCATGAAGCCACACTGCTGTTCACAAATGCTGACTTCGGCTCTCAGTCAAGTTTCCACTACTCTGTCCCATAACTTCATTGCATGACATTCAAATTTATCCCTCTATAAGTTGTCCCAATTCTGCACATCCCCCTTATTCTTAACAATGGGCACCATCACACTGCGTCTACATTCCTCACGCATCTTCTAAATCTCTAAGATCCTGTTGAATAATCGAGTCAGAAACTCTACTGGTGCCTCTCTGAGACACTTCCACACCTCCACGGGTATATCATCAGGACCAATTGCCTTTCCACTCTTCATCCTCTTCAATGCGTTCCTCACTTCACTTTTACGAATCTCTACTACTTTGTGGTCAAAATCATCACCTCTTCTACCCTTGCCTCTCTTTCTTTTTCCACATTCATCATCTCTTCATGTACATTTACATGTACATGTACATAAATACATTTCCCTCTCTATCTTTAATCACCTGGACATCCTTTCTATCATTATCTCTCGGTTTCGCCAACCTGTACAGATCTTTCTCTCCCTCCTTACTGTCCAGCTGTGCATACAAGTCATAGTACGCCCTTTTTTTTGCCTTTGCTACCTCTATCTTTACCTTAAGTTGTATCTCCCTGTACTGTCTGTTCTCTTAAGTCCTGTCAGCATCCCACTTCTTTGCTAACCGCTTTCTCTGTACATACTTCTGCACTTTCTCATTCCACCACAAAGTCTCTTTATCTACTGCCCTTCCAGATGACACACCGAGTACTCTCCTACCTGTCTCCCTGATCCCATTAGCTGTAGTTATCCAGTCATCTAGAAGCTCTCTCTGACCACCCAGAGCCTTTCTCAACTCCGCCCTGAAAACCATACAACATCCCTCCCATTTCAGCTTCCACCACTTTGTCCTCTGCTCCGCCTTTGTTCTCTTGATCTTCCTTGTCACCAGAGTCATCCTTCAAACCACCATCCTATGCTGTCTACAGCATAGGATGCTGGCTACACTCTAACTTACGACTACTTTGCAATCACTGACCTCTTTCAGGTTACCTCGTCTATACAAGGTACCTCCGCTCTTATAAGTTACCCTATGTTCCTGTCTTTTATGGAAAAAAGTGTTCACCACAGCCATTTCCATCCTGTTTGCAAAATCTACCACCATCTGTCCCTCTGCGTTCCTATCCTGTATACCAAATCCCCTCTATTGCCTCCACCAACTAGCCCATTGAAGTCTGCACCAATTACCACTCTCTCATCTCTGGAGATATTCTGCATCACTTCATCTAACTCATTCCAGAACTTCTCCTTCTCCTAAAACTCACATCCCACCTGCGGGGCATAGCCACTAATAACAGTGAGCATCACACCTTCAATTTCCAGTTTCAGACTCACGAGTGTATCTGACATTCCTTTCACCTCCAGATCGTTCCTAACAAACTCCTCCTTCAAATTAAATCCTCCTCCATTTCTCTTCTCGTCAATACCATGATAGTACAACTTAAGCCTGCTCCTAAGTTTTGAAGCCTTACCACCTTTCCACCTGGTCTACTGGACACAGAGTATATCCACTTTCCTTCTCTACATCATGTCGACCAACACTCTACCTTCTCCTGTCATAGTCCCGATATTCAAAGTCCCTACTCTCAGTCCTAGACTCTTGCCTTTCCTCTTCTCTCTGCTTCTGAACACACCTTCCTCCTCTTCTTCTTTGACCTCTCCTTTGAAATATATATACAATATATATACAATATATATATATATACAATATATAAAAAAGATAATATTTATATATTATCTCTTCTATATTTCATTTGATCTGAAATATAAATCAAAGCAAATAATTTTTAAAATTGAACTGTATTATTTATTTTAACACACACGTTTCATGAACAATACTAGTACAACATCGTGATACAAAAAAGCAGCATGTGAATATCACACTGATATATAAATATAGACGATTATATTAGTAGCATTAACTTGAGTGGTAAAAGACCAATCAACATGATTGTAGAGAAATGGATGACAATGGATGAACAAAGACAAAGAAGTAGGTACTGAGGGCTCATTAGATAGCGGAGATGAGTGAGGTGAACATAACAAACTTAAAGTTGCAGCCCCTGCTCTGAGGAACCCCAAAGGCGTAATGAGTCAGATAACGATGGGCCAATCGGCGGAACTACATCCTAGGAGAGGACCATAACAACTGTGAAGAAGACACCTACAACTGCACATTTCATTCTTTTTATTATAAGAACACTGGGTCACGGAAACATAGCTAGTAAGACTTTGTGAACTGACACACTTTGTTGCTTGTCAGGGAATAGAGGATCATACCCAGATCTTTGTATACTTTATTTTAACTGCTGAATTAAATGCTGATTTAAGCCTAAATATCTTCTCCTATTGCTTCATCAACGAACACGCATGATCCACCCACACGTAGTGGTGAGGCAGAATGGGACAGGATCCAACAGGGCTGGTTTAAGTATTTCAAAAACTGCCATTCAGCTGGGATTTTTATTTGAAAACCATCTCTAGTGTTTAGTGAAAATAGTCAGGAAAAACAACATTAAGTCAGAAAAACAAAAAAAAAAAAGCATATTAAAAACCAGTGGTTCTCTGGGCAAAATGCCTTGCTGATGCCAATACTCAGAAGAGAATGTCCAGATGATCACAAGGTAACCGTAACTCAAATAACCACTCTTTATGGCCGAAGTTTGCATTCCAATGATACACTCAAAAGTTATCTTCAACCTTCTTTGTATTCATAATTGGTGGTGATGGTGCATTGTGGTTGGAAGAGAGTCTTGGCCACTTAGGTAGGCCACTGGAGTTTCAAATCTGCTTTATATTGAGTATATTTCCTGACAATGTCCATAAAACAGGACCTATGAATCATCCTCTGATGGGAACCTCCAGCAGGATGACGCTCTGTGTCACAAACCTCTCATCACTTCCAACCGCTGTCTTGACGGCACCATAATATCATTGGGTGCCGAAGTACCATAGTATCATTGGGTGCATTGGGACACCATAGTATCATTGGCTCCAATTGAATTGAGCATCCTCTGAGATGTGGTAAAATAGGATATTTCATAAAAGCGGATATACAGACCACAAAGCGTTCCAATCAGGTGCAACCAGAAGGGTTTCTAATGATTTACTGGCACAGCCATCAAGCCTCTGAATGTAGGGGGGGGGTGGCCTCATACCTTGCATCAACAAAACATCCCAGTTTTCTCTATCATGTCATGATCAGAAGTGACCTCTGTGAGTTAAGTATTCATTCACATCAAGTAATATTGGATGATCAGTGCAAAACTCCTGCTTGAGCTGTGAGTAAGACCAAGGACATGGTAGTGACCTTCTCCGTCTCCATTCTGGGTGAACCAGTAGAAACAGTGAAGGAGTACAGATACCTGAGCGCTGTCTTTGACAACCTCCTGAGATTTTCCTCAGACACAGAGGAGATCCTCAGAAAATGTCACCAGAGGCATTTGATGTGAACAATTCCATCCTGATCACATCAACTACTCCTTTGTTGAGAGTATAATGACCGTCTCCTTCACTTGATGGTTCTACTAGATCACCCTACAAGACAGGAACCACCTTGCGAGCACCGCCAAGATCTGCGCCAAAATCATTGGTCACATCTCTTTCCCTCCTTCATTACAAGAAAACTGTAGGGCAAACAGCAAACAGGATCCTTCAGGATCCATCCCACATCCTATTCTCGGTATTTGAATGGCTCCCCTCAGGACGAAAACTCAGCTGCCATGGCGGCAAAACCCAGAGGAGGAAGGGAACCTTCATTCCCAAAGCTCCACAGCTCCGGAAAACCCCCTCACTATCCCTACTTCCCCTCTAAGTGTAACACTGGGAATGTTATCATTTATTTGTATAGATGTTTAGCGCATCGCAAAGACATAAAGTTTTTTCTCATTCTACAGATGTACAAATATGTACAGTCTACTATACAGTTGTCCAGTTTTATTTATAAATGCTGGATCCTAATGCTAATGCTTCCCCATTGCTTTTCCGGAACAAATAAAGTGATTCTGATTTCTACTCTCAAACAAGCTGCCTCAATATTACATTATATCACAGATATTGAATCAAAGCTCCCTATCGTACAATAATTTACATATAAGGTCAGATTGTGTATCTACATGCACCCACGCTGGAAAGTTAAAGAAAAAATTATAAAATATAAAGACATTACAGGAAACAGGAGACACCTACTAGATTCTAAAGGAGGGTGGGACGTGTCGGGGATTCTTGGGATGTCACTGTAAAAGAAAAGGTAAAGACACAAGTCAGTTCCACTCATGCAGATGTCTGACAGCCCAACAAACATTAGTAATATTATTGATGCACAGCCATACATGCATATTGATGTAGTATTTGTCATTCATGAATAAAGTAGTATTTTTACAAGTCATTTATAAGTTGAGGCAAAATATCATTTAGTTTAGTTGACGGCTATCAAAATGTTTTTGATCTTTTCAGTCATTGTTGGAAAGGAGCGCCAAAGGGGTCCAGTTAATATTCAAATATCCAGAACAGAAAAAAAAATGTTCAAATAGGAAATGTTCAAATAGCAAACAACAGGATATGTTTCAGCAATTTTAAGTAACGGACCAAATCATGGCTGTGTGGTGGGAGCAACTTTATTTTGAGAATAAGATGTATAAGATGCATTTGGCCAGGCAGTCAGTCCATAAAATAGTAATGTATATCATTTGCAAAAATTGAACAATACTATTTATTGTAATACACATTTCATTATCTGTGCAAAACTAGTACAACATGGTTATAAAAAAAAAAGTAGCTTGTGAATATCATACTGACATGAATAGTAAAAGACCAAGCTAAACAAAAAGCTATGTTTTTAAAGATTTCACTATTAATACTGGTCAGAGCCGCTTGGTATTTAGTTACCACCATATATCATAAAATATACTATTATTAGGGTGCCATGTTTTAAATTTATTTAAATTTAAATTATATTATTGCTTTTTCAATTTGTATTGTATATGGCAGTAACAAGAATTGATAACAGCTCACAATCAAGCTTCTTATTAAGTGTTCAAGCAGATTATTCATGAATTGATCTATTGCACTTTATCACGTTAATATATTCAATCTATATTTTTATTGAAAAAGGTGGATTTCCGAGGTTTGACTGCAATAATAGCAACACCCACGATAGTATTCTATGATCACACAAACCCGTCAATACAATGCAATTGTGTTGAAGAACTTTTTTTATATTTAATTTTGTTTTTTTAGTTGCTTGTTTTTATCTTCAAATCAAATATTAAATGTGCAGTTGTTTCATGGACCCTCGGTTGCCTTGGAGCCCAATCCAAAATGAAGAAAAGTAATATAAAACGAGAAAATAAATAAAAGTGCATCCAAGAGGTTAATAATTGAGGAATAAGAAGTGCAGGAAGCGTTATAAAGATCTTCTCATTTGAAAGTGCCAGATTTGGTCCACTCCATCCTCAGCCGAAATAAACAGCGATGAAAGAATCCCATCGGCTTCACAAACGGTTTAAAAAAGGTTGCAAAAGCAAAGCTACATCGATGAACATTTCCTATTTTGCATCCCTTAACGTTACTTTGCCATTTTGGGGATGATGAGTTCCGGTGGTTTTCAACCTAAGTCGAAATTTTCGCTCCCAAGTGGCATCTCTGATCAGTAAAATTTAATCCATTTAATTTAGGGATGCAAAATGGCACCAGCGAAATGAAAATAGAATCCAAAAGCATGAAAAGATTGAAAAAAGATCCTGATAAAATGGGCAGATTACTTACTGATATTTTCTATACACCCTTCGTGAGTGTTTGGAGAGAAATTAATACAATCAACTTTTTTTTCCCATTTCATAAAAAAAGATATTCAAGCTTAAACTGTAAAAAAAAGTCCAGATACAGTGAATGCCTAATATTGAAGTCATTCATAAGTTAAATGATTATACAGAGGCACAATCACCAATAATTCTGATATGATTCTGCACAGATTTCTACAGGGCATCATATTCTGGGTTTAAAATCACGTGGCAATCAGATGTTGAAACTGACAACAAAATGCTTGGGTTTCTGTGGTTAAATCTAAACCTGAATTAAGAGAATAGCACTGACTTAGTTGCCGAAATTCCAGTTAACTAATTTGCTGAGCCACATTTACACAACACAGTTCAAATGCAACAATTCTAATTTCTCTTCAATGCAGTGCAGCACAGGAAAAGTAGCAGGAAAGAAGAGGTATATTCTTGGGTCCATCTCATGTTTCCTTCGTATCTGGGAGTAAATCCAAAATTAATCCGACAATGTGTCTCTCATTGAAGCAGCTCTGATAAAGTCCATCAGAGCAGACGTTACTGAAAAGGACTATTTTAATGGCGCAACCTTCACTGACTCACAGAGCTGTAGAAAGAAATACGGAAATAGAGGACAAGGCTCTATAGATGATTATGAAAGAAAGTGAATCTGGCTTTTGTGCTCCTGTTTCCTTCCAGTGCAAAATCTCGTATTTATTTGTTCACTTCTATTCTATCTATTTTTTTTAAATCACCTTATATACTAACTGTGACTATCTAGGTGCCAAATCAAAGAAAATACTGGTGAACAATCTGCACAGCTGATGAGCTGCAATACAACACAAATTCAATTTAATATAGTGGGAGTACAAACTTAATTTTAAGTGCATTTCTGTATTATCCTATGGATAGAACAGAAGCTGACTTTTAAGTGATGTTTTATTTTTTTTCTGTATCAAATAGGGGGGAAATATAAAGGCAATAAAATAATCACACGGAGGGGTGTCCATATGAAGCACTGACCTGTTTCATTAATTGATTGGTTTTAAAAGGTACTCCCCAAAAATATTTAATGGGATTTGCTCTTGTCTTTTACGGAGACTTTGTCTGATTCTGTAGGCTTAATACCCTACCGTCATTTGAAAAAAAAAAAAAAAAAAGACAAGTGATTTGGTGATTTGTTTATATCAGACGTATACAACAGAATGCAAATCCCCTGTTGCAAAACTTGGCAACGTTAGTCAGCAGGCAATGGCTGACTGTTTTTAATATTGGGAATTCGGCAGCCGGTGCAGACAGAATACAAATAGGCGTCTTTTTTCTCTTCTCCCGTTTGAGGTCAGCAACTATGAGTAAGAGCCTCCGTCAATTCCATGTTAACTCTCTCTGGCCCTGAGGGTTGTCTCGCTCACATAATATTTTGAACTGGACTGGTCAAACATGGCTGCTGGTGTATTGGAGTGTTTCATTCCTGACTTACCCAATAGGTCTGGATACCACCAGCTCCACTTGAGGCTCCGATTGCGACTCCAGGATGATGTTGTAGACTTCCTTCATGGTCGCTCCTGGCAACAGCTTCCCGTTCCACTGCAACACCTCATCTCCTAAAATCAGAAACACACGGGGGTGTAAAACGATTTGGGTTCCAACATTTGTTCGGGTCCCAGAGAAGCATTGGACACTCTTTACCGGTTAGCATATCAAAGTCCAAGCAACTTTGAAACCAATAAAGAACTTCCTCTATTGATACTGTTGGTCTTACTTTATTTTCATTGCTTTTTACAGTGCGGCATTGATGGATTTTACTATGATGATATAGATTTTAGTGAACCGATGATGCAGTTTATTGATGCACTTTGTGAAGTCTGATGGTACTCTTTATTGTTGATGGTGCACTTTATTCCCTATTATTGTTTGTTGTTATCGTTACTGTTCAACTGTTGCAGGTTGAGGACAAAGTACCTTAGATTTTTTTATTATTTTTGATGTGAATATGGCCGAGATGTAACGCATACATTTTATGTATGCATCAAAATAGGAAATGACCATATTATGAAAGCCTAACAAAGATCCCCTTTTGGAAATGAGAGCTGTTATGTGAATGATTTAGCTGATACTCACCTTATTAATATATAATAAAGCACAGGGTTCTTTATGGCTCCAAACTCTCAGACAGCGTACAGAAATATTTTCTGTACGAAACAGTAAATCTCAGCAAAACATTTTTTCACGTAGATAAATTTGTGCTTGAAATAGGTGATCTAGATTAAAACAGCCACACGTGTCATGGAATTTTACTTTGCTGACAATAGAATAATGGGATGAAACTAGTACACATTTGTTTACAGTCACGCGTCACATTTTCTATTGTGCTTATAATAAAGACACGAGTCCCTCGAAGTAATGCTTCATCCTAACCATTAGGAAACACTCAAAAATACCAGTTCAGGGCCTGGTTACTTTGGAAGTTGTTAGAATGAACACATACTAAGTAATTGTAACATTTGGCCGGGTTCATCTTCGGCCATCTTCAAAACCTGAGAGATCTGATCACAAGTAAACCATAATAAAGACCATCATGATGCTTTGATATCCCACTGAGATCCATTCTTCAGATCACGTTTTGACAGTGGTCTGTCCACGTTCTTTCAGAGGTATAAGTACAAACAAGCCCTGGATATCCGGATAATCTTTTTTTCTAGACATAAATACACGCTCACTTGGACTGCATCTCTGGTATTTTATTATTTACACCACAGAGAAAAGCCCACACGGAAATATTACAAACATTAATGAGTCGAGCCAGTCCATCTTATTTCTCCCTCTTCGTTTAAATTCAGTAGGAGGGAACGACTCACTGGACATCTCTCCAGTGCTGTGTGTGTAGTAAATGCACACTCCTCTCTTTTTTCCAAAAGTGAATTTGGCTTGTAAACATGTTGCTATCACCATATCCGGTTGCGCTGAATGGAAGTCACGCAGGTTTTATTTGCATACAAGGCGGGGAAGTGACATCGAGTCACTGATGGCACATGTGGAGAATCTTTTTTAATATCGGGCATAAAGACATGTGAAGCTTTCCGCTTGAGATAAGATCACTCAGGATGCATTTTAATACCCTTTCGTAAACTGGGCCTAAGACCAAACATGCTGTGCCAATAAACTCGGTTTCAAACATGAGGCATATCATCACTGTCCCAGTTTTAAGACTCGATAACGTGAGCGTGAATGAACCTGCTCTCAGATGTCCCACCACATCGGCCAGACTGCCCTTCTTGACTTTGGTAATGAAAGCACCTAATCTCCCTGACTCTGTAACTCTGCCTCCCACCACCTGCAAAAAAGACACAAACAAGCTCTATGAGACTGTATATGGACAGATTTTTCTTCACGGGTGTCTTGCGTTACATCTGTTCTTCAAGCCAGGCTTGACCTTTAACCCCAGCAGAGCCCCGGCTTCTTTAGGCATTGTGGCACTCCTCTTGCTGAGGGTGATTTGTCCAATCAGATGGTCGCCCTCCTTAGACGGCTGCCAAGTTACAGGATGCTGCACAGCAAGAGACACAATCATGGACACTCAGCAGAGGTGATCTTTTTTTTTGTTTCGAAATTAAAGGCAGAACGTTTGCATTCATGTCTAAAAATAGTTTGTCTCCACTTTGTGCTGCAAACCTAATCTGTCAACATTATTTGTGTTGAACCAACACATGCTATGGTTGCATGTGGTTGTTTGATTCAGTAAACATGGGTATTTTAATACAAAAAAAGTACTGACATGTCAATATTGACAAATATCTTAGTAACATTAACTTGATTTAACTTTCTTGACTCCTGAAGTTTAGTTTAAAAATAAACTAAACAGAATGTCCTTTAATATACTACTACTACAACAACAACTAATAATAATAATATGCTATTTTTAATATACTGTCATTATTCATTGTTATAATATATTAGTATAATACATGCATATAATATACATATTATTATAATACATAAATAATAACATAATAACAATAAATTATTGTTATCATGTATTGTTGATATTTAACAGGGCAGCTGTTGACTCCTAGTTTTTCAATTAATATTTCTATAGAAGTAACAAGAATTAATAAATTGATCAAAATATTTAATATCACAAATGTCCTGTAATGTACTCACAAATACATGTGCCTTTATTAAGATAAGGGCACCATTCAAAACAGGTTTACAATAAAAAAATGTAAAAAAATAAATAAATACCTCCAATGTGGATCTGATTGTACCACTATGTGAACAGTTGAGCATTAAGCATGGATGCTACAAGTTTATTGTTCTAGCTGCTGACAGCTGTCAACGGATGCTATAACTAGATTAAGATTAAATACTACTTTTAATCAAATAACAGAACAAAAAAAATGTACAGGCATACAATTTGTCATTTAACGCTTTGATCACCGGTCACAAATTACTTATTTTAGCAAAACACACGATATGAGAACTTGCAGACACACATTTATGAAGACTTACATGCCACACAGTGGGGTCATGAGGGTAACACTCCCAGTCCCCTGAAAAAGAAATGAATATTAATGCAAAAATATAGATTTGCATATCTCTGGATAATGTAAGGCGCAGGAAATCAATTTGATTTCAGTTTAAAACGGTAAAAATATTAAGGGGGTTTAAACTTGCAAGTGTATTCCCAGATTCTGTCACAAGCCTCTTTCAATACCATACCTATTCTAATTGTGTGCAACAATTTTAAATGCATCAGTACATCAAAGAATAATTAACAATTTGGAAATAGATTTACCACAAGTAAACTATTTTTTCTAGTAACTACTACTTTTACAAGTAGTGTGACCTGGTTCCCTTTTTCTACTAACCAACATGATATTTGAGAGACTTTGCACAAAATCCACCCAAACTTTGCATGTATAGAGGGCATCAGTCAAGATATTGCATTGGTACAGTTAAGTGCAGGTGTGTACAGAAATCTGAGTCTTTTGTCCTACATTTATCTGAATTTTTTGTTTTGTCCAAGTGCAGTCTACTCCATACACATTTTTGACGGGGTCTGTGCTGCTGTACAATACTGTTATGACATTGAGTAAAATACAGGCAGGCGCTCCTAAGAGCCAGGAGGCTATGAGGTTAATGAATTGTGACAACTGATAGTGGCGTTATGTAATTTTAAAGCAAACCCCTCCAACGGTGGCTACCGAGTTCTCAGTTTCACTACTCCAGCATGAGTTCGAGTTTGTGCAGTGAGTGGGCCATGCAGGCGACTTGATAGGTTAAGTCAAAAGAACAAAATATTAGAAAAAATATGGATATATTTCATTTTCAGATACATTTGTGTTCAAAAACAGATGAGAATAAATATCTATGCATGACTCCTCTATCTAACCGAATGTCGTTGTATGTCTGTTTTCATTGTTTTCTACCTCAGTCTCATAGTGGTTAAAAAATAAAAAATAATACACTTGAATCAAATAAAAAAAAAATAACGTTATCAACAGGACATTATATCAACCTTTTTATTATTTTACTATTGTTTAATTATTAAATGTATTTGTAAGTGGTAACATTTATGCATGACTTATTCAAGGTTGCCAAGAAAATACTAGCAATGAATGTTTGCTATTTAAAGTCAACTCCATTGGCATCACGATTAGTTGAACGCATCAATTTGTTTTACACCTAAAACCATCTCTGTAATAAAAAGTGAATCGGTATTCAGAGACGAAATTGAATTTTTACCACATTTATTATAATCACTGCATGCTCTTTCCCAAAATACAAAATGGTAATCACGCCTGCCGAAGATAAAAGCTATAACTGTAGGATCATTCAGAGGATATTTTTAGACCTTCTCCCAAATACAAAGTGAATTCATCATCAAGGGGTTCAGCATGTCAGCTCAATCTTTTTGGATTTTTGGACATTTTGACTTCTTTTTTCTGTGGTATCTTGAAAGACCCTTTGACGCCCGGTTTCCCACTTTGGCCTTCACTCTATAAGGTCACATAATATGTGACCTTATAATGTATATTATGCATTTATGCTGAGGTTTTTGAAGTGGGATGCAGGGTTCCATAAACAGCTTCAGTTGTGGATTAGCAAATGGAAGAAACAGAATTTTAAATTTCTTTGAAGACATGTCATCAAACCCTATAAGATAAACTCTGTAAGATCCTGTAAGATAAAGGTCCTTCTTTATCTTTTTTTATTTTTTTGAACCTGAGTGTTCATATAAGTAAACAGAACTCACTGTCTCCACTGAAACATGCACATTCCTTCAAATATTGTCATAAAATGAAAAAAAAAGTGTTCCATTTAGCTTTTTATGTCAAAAAGTTCAAGTTATCGTATGAAGCATCTTAAAATAAATCTCATCCAAACACATTGTTGTAATATCAACTAAAGTTGTCATTTTATTTATTTCAAATTATTAAACTACATTACCTGAATTTTGAAAACATCCAGGACATTTTTAATGATTATTTTCTTTTTATTTGGAGATATTACCTTTCAGATCTTACCTTAAAATTTCTGCACACAATCACTTATAATTTAGTCAAACATGTCTTTAAATATGCCAGAAATAACCTAAAAAATATCGAGGAAATTACTTTAAAAAATGTCAAATATAATGACACACAGGAAAATATTCAAATACAAGAAAGTCTCGCTTTATCAAAGAATGGATAGTGACGCCTCCGTTTAAAAAAATTACTGCCAAAGAAAATCATTCATGTCCAATGAAGTGATCTAGGTGTTTTGATGTGTTAAACTGTTTAGAGTTCAACACCAATAAATGTCAGATAATAAATCTTTGTGTAAATACTTTGTGGAGTGACAAAAAAGTTATACTGAAAAAAAAGCGATATTCAACGATATATATTAAACTATATTTAATTTTAGAATTGTACATCATACCCCCCAGTTTATTTTAGGAGACAGCATTGGTATCTAAAAATCTCAGCATTAATGTGTATCCACTTTGGGCCTTGTTTCCTTTTACACCAGAAGATGAAATGGTTGTTTAGAAGTAAGCCTTTACAGAGCATAACAGTAATACTGTATGTGCTTGACTGCACATTTGAGCATGCGTGTGTGTGTGTGTGTGTGTGTCTGTGTGTGTGTGTGTACGTGCATATGTTTCTGCACCGATCTCCCGATGATTTACATGCCTGGATGTGTGTAGGCTGCCAGCAACCACATCTCTCTGCTGACCTGGTCTCAGTCTCAAGCTAAAAAAGGAAGCAGTGTCTCGCAGCCATACTAGTGTTTAAAACCTGGCCTGACAAAACACTGTCACCCTAAACCTCTACTTGATCAATGCCTCTGCTTCTGGTGCAGGTCCAAGCTGGCTCTGAGTGTACCCTCCGCTTCATCTCAGCACTGTCCTTGAGAATAGAGAGGGCTTGTTAAGTTCTGCCACTGTTATTATTAATTATAAAGTCTAACAACAGGGCTTGATTCTATATTCAGATTTGGTATCCACTTTTAACTGGATATTTTCTACCAAAATCATGTGAAAAAGTTTTATGTGAAGTTACATAAAATCAGAATCATCCAGCAAAAGAATATTCATCTATTAATCTGGTACAAGTATAATTTAGCCATGATGTTATTATCAAAACATTACAATTATTTGAATATTTCAGAACACATATCATTAAGTAGAGACAGTTTAAATGTGATAAGTTAACTTTTTGGACTACTTTTGGGAAGGCTCCTAAATGAAAATGCGTCATTCAAAATGCTTAGACTAGGGGTCGGTCTGCAATCTTTCAATGGCTGGTAGTCAAAGGACCATTCTATTTTTTTTTCCCAAGACCAGCCAACGTTAAATTACTTACCATTATGTAACCATGGCTTCTCTTTTCGAAGTTACTCAATTTTATTTTGTTTTGTATTCTTCTGTTAAGCTGTAAATGTCAAAAAGTTTAAATTGTCTTTTACGGCTGTCAGGATACTACTACAACTACTATTGGCAGGACCATAAAAAAAATATCCAAAAACTTTATATTAACTAAAGCTGTCAAATATTACTTCAAATAGCATAAAAATACACTACCTGAATTTTAGGGAGGAAACGTCCAAAAAATTGTATAATTACTATTGAAAAGATAGACTGAGATTTCATCTTAATAATCTTGAAAAAAAAACAACATAAAATCACCTAAACGTCTAATCATTTCCTTAAATATTCCAGAAATAAACTGAAAATATTGAGGAAATTACTTGATCTAAATAGATTAGCTGAAAATTCACAGCAAAATATTCAAATATATTAAAATATAATCTTAGACCAAAATAGACTATAGTAGTTGTAAAATAAAACATTCCATGTCCATCAGGAAGCTTCCAACATGCCAAACATATTTCAAGATATTTCCATGTTGAAGCTGAAGTGGAAATAACTTTTATAATTAACAATCTTTTATTTATTTACACAACAGATGAATGCAAGTAGTGAGATGACATAACGCAGCTTGGTTGTGACAAGGTTAGAGTGTAAACAGTCGTGTGTTGCTGGGCTGGGGGACATGGTCAGCTGTGTGAAGCCACACAAGGTCAGATATCAAACGGGGTCAAACTGCCCCATTGCAGACACACACACACACACACACACACACACGCACACACACATTCACACACATACCCCCATCCCACTTACCCCAGGGGCCCAGCTGAAAACAATATAATATGACACAGAAGAAAACACTCGGACATCTACACGATCTCACACACACTTGTTAACATACATGCTGCTCAAAGGTGAAGCTGCCATTTCTTTCGCATATGCAAGTTAAAAACAAATGAAGGCTCAGTACTGCAAATGTTTGAATCGACATTTTTAAAATCTATGTTTTAGAATCGTTTAGTCACTAAAGTGTATTCATCCTGCCTTTTGCAATGGATCCAGTGCAGCCTTACCTCTGTCTCCAGTCTGAATTCAGATGGCTGAATGAGACTGAGGAGCTCCTTCCACTTCTTACATTCACATCCCATGATACTGTATTCAGATGGGAGTGTCTTAGCTCACATTCACATTCACATGCACACACACACATACACACACACCCACACACACGCACACACACACAAGGACAGCCTTTGACGCCATCAATTAGAAACACTTTACTGTAGCTATTTATGTTAGTCATTTGGTTGGTTACTTTTCAATTACTTTGTGTGACCTTGTTTCCTTACTTTCTTTATTCCTGTTGACTCTAGTGTGCCAGTTTGAACAACGAAGGTACAACGAAGGTGCAGGAAATAAAAATTCCATGCAGATAGTATTGACATTATCATTAATCGGGACTTGTTGGGAAAAAATCACACTACATTCTTTCCACCTCACAAAGGCCTGAGTATGAAGTTAGAATGTATTTTAGATTTTTAAAATTAACCGGAGACGCTAATCATGTAGCTGAAAAGTATTACTGCTAAATGCGAGTCCAGATCATCTGTCAATATGACAATGTTATCAAGTGCTCTGGTTTGTGTGGCATGCAGTTACCAGTTTACTTAAGTTCACTTAAGTATACTCCTCTCTCATGCCAACGACTACCTTCATATCCTCTCACTACATCCATAAATCCTCTCTTTGGTCTTCTTCCTGCCTGGTTGCTCCAATTCCAGCATCCATCCACCAATATATTCACTATCCTTCCTCTGTATATGACCGAACCATCTCAGTCTCGCTTCTCTGGCCTTCTCTCCAAAACATCTAACATGTGCTGTTCCGCTGATAGACTCATTCCTGAGCCTATCCATACTGGTCACTCCCAAAGAGAACCTTAGCATTTTCATCTCTGCGACCTCTAGCTCTGCCTCCTGTCATTTTCTCATTGGAATTGTTTCTAGGCCATATGGCATTGCTGGTCTCACCACTGTCGGTATACCTTTCCTTTCATTCTGGCTTATCGTATAGTCTTCTATCATATAGTACCCCTGACACTTTTCTCCACCCATTCCAACCTGCTTAAACCCTTCTTTTCACCTCTTTTCCATGCTCTCCGCTGCTCATGACTGTTGACCACAACTACCTGAAATCCTCCAACTCCTTTATCTCCATTCCCTGTAGCCCCACCGTTCCATACGGGTTCCTCTCATTGACACACATTCACTCTCTCTTGCTGCAACTAACCTTCATCCCTCTCCTTTCCAGCACATACCTCCGCCTCTCTAGATTTTCCTCTACTTGTTCTCTGCTCTCACTACAGATCACAATATCATCTGCGAACGTCATGGTCCATGGAGATTCCTGTCTAACCTCATCTGTCAGCCTGTCTGTCACCACTGCAAACAAGAATGGGCTCAGAGCTGATCCCTGATGGAGTCCCACCTCCACATTGAACTTCTCTGTTGCCCCTAAAGCACAGCGCACCACTCCCTCACAGCTAGCATACATGTCCTGCACCAGTCTAACATACTTCCCGGCCATTATAGATTTCCTCATACAATACCAGAGCTCCTCTCTTGGCACCCTGTCATATGCTTTTTCTAGGTCTACAAAAACACAATGCAGCTCCCTCTGGGCTTCTCTGTACTTCTCTATTAGCATTCTCAAAGCAAATACCGCATCTGTAGTACTCTTTCTAGGCATGAAGCCATACTGCTGTTCACAAATGCTGACTTCTACTCTCAGTCTAGTTTCCACTACTCTTTCCCATAACTTCATTGTATGGCTCATCAACTTTATCCCTCTATAGGTGACGTAATTCTACACATCCTCTTTATTCTAAAAAATGGGCACTATCACACTTCGTCTCCATTCTTCAGGCATCTTCTCACTCTAAGATCCTGTTGAATAATCTAGTCAGAAAATCTACCGCTGCCTCTCCTAGACATTTCCACACCTCCACAGGTATATCACCAGGACCAACTGCCTTTCCACTCGTCATCCTCTTCAATGCCTTCCTCACTTCACTTTTACTAATCTCTGCTACCTTGGGGTTCACAAGTCACCTCTTCTACCCTTGCCTCTCTTTCATTTTTCACACTCATCAGCTCTTCAAAGTACTCTTTCCATCTCCCCATCACTCTTCTAGCATCTGTCAAGACATTTCCCTCTCTATCCTTAATCACCCGGACCTGTTGTACATTATTACATAAATTGATGATCAAACAAATTAATTAACACATTTATTAATAGGGGC
Source organism: Fistularia commersonii (assembly GCF_037954325.1). Lineage (NCBI taxonomy): Eukaryota > Metazoa > Chordata > Actinopteri > Syngnathiformes > Fistulariidae > Fistularia > Fistularia commersonii. The sequence goes on along the minus strand of NC_141285.1, from coordinate 5,220,935 downwards.
CCAATGGCAACAGGGTTAGCGTTTCCATCCCTGGTTTGATACTGACAGGGGTTGCATAGGTTTCCTCCAGATTCTCCAGTTTCCTCCTACGGTCCAGATACATGTAGTAGGTTCATTGGTGACCCTGAATTATTCAGGCATGTGAATGAGAGACGCAGGCAATTAAAAGAGAAAACTGCTTAAGTCTCTTTTCTATGTTGGTCAGTACCATGTAAAAGATTATTTTAAGGGAAAAAAGGTTTAACGATTAATGGAAATCAATTAAAACCAAAGTCTTGCCAGCACAGTATCTATCAAGTTAGTTTTTAATACATACGACAAACTATACCAAGGCAAAAATCTAACCATAATTTTAATAATTATGGAGGTTCCACCAATATTATAAATTCAAATAACATAACTAAAGTGCCAGAAACTGTTACCATTGACGCAGGCACATCTCCTCATACGAGGCACACATTCCGGCCTTGCCATCAAGCAGGGAGGTTGTTTGCAAGTCTGCCTGTTGTGGCAAGAAGAAATGCTGACAGTCAACACTTTTCATTGATTCAGGTGCAGGAAACCACATGGAAAAGTTACACTCTTTGGTGTCTACCCATCTTATTTTATGCTGGCCCTGGCTGATGCTACATGTCCCCCAAGTGGATTATTCGAGCATGCAATGCCCGATGCTTCTGCACTGCCCATAGCCGCTCCCATTCCTTCACCACACAGACCGAATCCCCCTCACCTATACATAGTCCTTGCTGCCTGCCATGACCTGAGGGAGGCTTTCAGTAAAGACCAGATGATCCAGGCAGTCATCAACTCGCCAAGGCCCACTAAGTGGAAGCACAGTTTCCTGGATTTTTCCAATTTCTACTAGTTCTTTATCAGGAATTATAGCCGTGTGGTGACACCCCTCACCACTCTTACATCGTCCCTATGCCTGTTTGTTTGGATCAGTTATTAAGGACCTAAAGAGGTGCTTCACTTCCAGCCCCATTCTGTGCCCCCCTAACCCTTCCAGGGCTTTTGTGATGGTATGTGCCTCTGAGATTGGTCTAAAGTGGTACAGTCACAGCAGTCAACCGCTGACGACAAGCTGCACCCCTGAATGTTCTTCTAATGTAGTTTCACCCCAGACAAGAAGTATGAAACTGGGAACAGAGAGCTGCTGGCTGTTGTGAAGGCCTTCCAGGAGTGGAAGGCTGGAAGGGGCCAGATATCCTACAACCGTCTGGTCAGATCACAAAATCCTCACTTACATCATATAGGCCAGGCAGTTGAACTACCGTCAGGGCCTTGTTCGTTGGTTGATTCAATTTTACTCTAACGTACCCGCCAGGCTCATAAAGTCCTGTCTTAGGTCCACGCAGATGGGAGGGACCCATCCACCCCAAAACCATTCTTCCCGCTTCTCTGGCAATTGGAGAGGTCAACATGAATCTCGATGAGGCGGTCAGGAGGGCAAAGGATACCCAGTCAGACCCTGAAACTCGACCCCACAACCAGCTCTATGTTACCTATGCAGTATGGACCCAGGTGCTTAAGTGGTGTAGCTTCGCCGACACTTCTGGTGGCTAACAATGGCAGTGGACATCCGGGAGTTCATCTCCAGTCTGTGCCCAAAACAAAGCCTCCCACCAGGCCCCCCCTGGTCTCCTGTCTCCATCCCCAGTCGTCCCTGGTTGCATATCACACATCGCACAGTCATCCTCATTGAAAAAGACTGTGTTTTCTGAACTGTTGCACCTAGTGGCTCTCCCTACACTCCTCTTCTTGCCTGCCACCTAACCGCCAATCCCTGAGGATTCCCTCTACCATCAGTGAATGCCAGTGACTTCTCCGTAGCCGCCTGTCCCCGACCGGACTCCTTCCTCGTTGGTGTATGTTAATGCCTTCCACCTAGCCGCCTCGTCAGTGTACGCAAGCACCTTCCGCCTGGCTCCCGCCTGTTATTCTTCAGTTGTCGATGTGAATCAAAGCCTTCCTCCTAGTTGCCCATCCCCGACTGGGCTACTCCCCTCGTCGTTGTGTGCCAGGGCCTTCTGCAGATTGCTTCAGCTCGTGACTAACGTCCAGGAAGACAATGTCACAACAAATCCTACAGCTGGATGCCGATGGAAGGGAAGTACAACAGAACATGTTGTTGAGAAACAAATGTGTTTTCTGTGCTCATCTATTGGACTGTAACACAGAATGATGGGGAAAATAAACAAGATTTTGTAGTTTAAGCTAATATTTTTTGATTCATTCATTAAGTGAACTTGATTTCTATTTTCTCATGTCAAAAATGGAAAGCGATTGATTTCGATTACTAAATTAATAACGTTTTTAATGCCCCCACCTTAGAATATGATGTATTAGTCAAGCAGAATGGATGTGTCATGTGATGGTGGTGTATCAAATATATGAATTTGGTGCTTTTGGAATCTCCATGAGTGAAATCTAACGAAGAAATAAGGGTATTAAAAAAATGTCAAAACATTTTCAGAACTGAGAAGCAGCAGAGAAGACAGGGCCTTCACCCATTCCTATGAAAAGCTGTTCAGTGTCACAATACATGAAAAAAACACTGGTTCAGTGATACAGGTAATTCCACAGAACGAGAACACTAGATTTTCGCCACCAACATATCCATTTTAGCCCTTAGTAACATGAAAGTATTCAATACATATGACAGCTGAACAGGTCACTTTGCAGGTTGTGACCCATTGTTTCTACTTTCTTTTTCTTTTTCTTTTTATTGCAGCTGTCTCTTTCTCATTGGTCTATGGGGAAACATGGTCCAAACTGCTCAGGCAACTCCCGCAGTTGCACTGTTCGGCTGCGACGAACATCTACCAGGCTCTGCCTGCGACCAGCTTTGTTTTATATCCATGACTTAGTGCAATGTATTTGGAAAATAACAGTTGATGGGCAGCTGAGAAAAGAAAAAAAAAATGGACTGGCAGCAGCCTTCCTTGAATTAATGCAAAAACATCAACATAATGAAAAACAGCGACAAAAGGCTACCATGTGTCTCATTGTGTTATACGTATGTGTGGGTGCACCCACCTCCTTTGTAGTGACCTGTAGTGATGAGAACAGACATAAGAATTAGCACCACCTCCAGTTTATCCTGATAAACCTCCTCCGTATAAAACCAACGGATGAAAACACATTTCCTTAAAATGTCAAAAATGTATTTTAAATGTGCTTTGAGCATGGACGTAAACCTGACTTCCCCATAATCATGTACCTTTTTTTTTTCGTTTGTTTGACTGTTTTCCAGCTCAGATTGACAGGTAATCTCTCACCTCTCTCACTGACACTCTCGATCTCCGCATCTTCGCAGCTGCTGTACTCAGGCGTGGTCCCCCCCTCCTCCTCTGAGCTGCTGACACTTGTCTGCCGCTTCCCTCCGGCCCCGTGTGCTCGCTTCGACTTGTAGGGTCTGGGTGGTGGGGGTCGCAGGGACTCGGATTGGTCTGAGCTCAGCGAATCGTTGCGAAGCATGCTGTCTGCCTTCTCTCGTTTGGTCCGTCTCACACCTGTGCCTTGGCTAGGGGCCGATCCAGGCCCCATACCCGAAGGTTCTCTGAGCTCAGGTGGAGGATCTTGCTGCGTAGAGTGCTTTTCGTGCGGCCCGCCGACCCCACCCGCCGTCCTCGGATCCCCCAGCTCCCCTACCGCTCCTTTGCCACGACCCTGCACCAGCACAGGATGGCCCCGGCCTCCAGAAGGGACCAGCCCCGCTTGGCGAGGAGGACCAACACTGTGTTCCACGTGCTGGTAGCCCCCCTCCTGTGTCCGTCTTCCTCCACCACTTTCTCCCACTGGATCATGCTCCAAGGAGCGTCCTTTTGTGAGCCGCCGGCTTTCCCTGCGCTCCCTGGACTCACCCCGCAGGTCCCGGTCCATGGAGACCTGAGTCTGTAATTTGGGTTGGCCAGGCCTGCGCTCCCCGCGACTGCCTCCCCTCCCGTTTCTCCTGGAGAGGATCGAAAAATGGGTGAGAATGACACACGAGGTATTTTGGGCAGTTGTGACACTCACATGAAAATATGTTGTACTTCCTTGCACTTAACATAATAGAAATAAAAACAAAAAAAAATCAACCAAAAATGGTTGAAAAATTAAACTGCATCTTTCGTTCCTCTGTGTTCACTACTTTACTCCATCTTTCACTTCCTGAAATATATTTTTTGACACCGGACAACAATACATGAAATATTTCCGGAGGCCATGTTGACACCTTCAAAACGGGGCACAAAACCCCATAATATTCTGCGAGGAATCATATAAAAAGAAAAATTTCACACTTTACGACCAAAGCCTCGGGCAGATTTAAGAGGAAGCGCACCATTAATCATCGTCAAGAGCTGTCAAAAGAATAACTACTATCTTGTCTGTCCGTCCTTGAACAATCATGTATTCATGTTATTTTAGCTACAATTTTATCAAACCATGTGTGGTTTCTGACATGCAACTATGAATCCTCATAGGGGCCATTCCATTTAGGGCCTGTGACACCTTAGTCTTGATTTTTCAATCATGTCTGACTGTCAAATGACTTCATCTTATTTTACCTGTTAGTTTTTCCTGACAACAAAACTAAGCTACTATGTCATGTGATTGAAAGGGGATATTTGCTTTTTCCCTATTTCATGATCAATTCACAATTTTAATATTGTTTTATTCAATTGTCCTATTGCTCAAATCATATATTTACTGTTTGTCGCATTTGATTTCTTGTCTTTTTTTATTTGATGTATCATTCTGTTTCATGTCATTTAGTGTTACATTTTATATTTTGGCACTTATAATACCTTCCTAACTTTGACAAATGACTATTAAGAATAATTACGAGTCAAAAATAATAATAATAATTATTAGTCCCCTCCGTGAGTTGCCACCATACCGTCGTGGAGGGGCTTGCGTGTCCCAGGGATCCTGGGACATATGTTGTTGGGGGCTTTATGGCCCCTGGAAGGGTCACCCAATGCAAACAGGTCCCAGTTGAGGGACCAGACAAAGTGTGGCTCAGAAGACCCTCGTGAAGAAGACAATAATTGGACCCAGTTTTCCCTTGCCAGGGTCACCTCCCTCTGCCAGGCCAGGGGGGCGGAATGGTGGCAAGTGCCTGGTGGCAAGGGCTTCACCCATGGGGTTCAGCCGGGCACAGACCAAAGGAACGAGACGGGTCCCTCATCTTTCTGGCTATGCACCCGACAACAATTCAGTTTACCCACCCTTCTTTGGTTCCCTAGAGGGGCTTCTAGAGAGCAATCCGACTGGGGACTCCCTTGTTCTACTGGGAGAAATCAACACTCAGGTGGGCAACTAAAGTGTAACTTGGAAGGGCGTGATTGGGAAGAAGGCCCCCCTGATCTGAACCTGAGCAGTGTTTTTTTATTGGACTTCTGGGCTCGTCACGGATTGACTATGAGAAACACCATGTTCAGGCATAAAGTCGTCCATATGTGCACTTGGCACCGACACAGCTTAGGCCACAGTTCTTTGATTGACCTTGTGGTCGTATCGTCGGACTTGCGGCCGCATGTCCTGGACACTCGGGTGTAGAGAAGTCCGGAGCTGTTAATTGATCACCACCTAGTGGTGAGCTGGCTCTGATGGTGGGATGCCAGTAAGACCTGGCAGACCCAAACCTAACATGAGGATCTGCTGGGAATGTCCAGCAGAGTCCTCTGTCAGATGGAGTTTCAACTCCCACTACAGAACTACAACCATGTCCCGAGGGAGGCGGGGGATATTGAGTCCAAGGGGGCCATGTTTCGTGCCTCCATTGTTGAGGCGGCAGACCGGAGCTGTAACCCTCGAACTCGCTGGTGGACTCCAGCAGTGAGGGATGCCATCAAACTGAAGGAGTCCTATTGGGCCTTTCTAGCCTGTGGGGCTCCGGAGGCAGCTGACAGGTACTTGCAGGCCAAGTGACATGTAGCTTTGGTGGTTGGCGAGGCGAAAACTCGGGTGTGGGAGGTGTTTGGGGAGACCATGGAGAACAATTTCCAGTGGGAGTTGAGGAGATTCTGGTTCACCATCCCACGGCTCAGGAGGGGGAAGCACTCCCACTGTACAAAGAGAGTGGGGCGCTGCTTACCTCAACTCAAGACATTGTAGATCACTGGCAAGAATACTTCCAAGACCTCCTCAACCACATAGAAACACCTTCCAATGAGGAGGCAGGGCAGGGGAGACTCGGGAGTGGACACACCTATTTCCAGGCTTGAAGTTGCTAAAGCAGTCAAAAAGCTCTTCAGTAGCGGGGCCCCGAGGGTGAATGAGGTTTGCCTTTGGCTCCTCAATGCTCTGGATGCTGTAGGACTGTTCTGGCTGACATGCATCTGCCGGGTGGCATGGATGTGGGGGATCTCTATACTCTCAGCAGGGTCCTCGAGGGGGCAGGGGAGTTTGCCCCACCAGTCTACATGTGATCTGTGGATCTGGAGAGGCAATCAACCGTGTCCCGCAGGCAGTCCTGTGGGGGGCGCTCTTGGAGTATAGTGTCCTGAACCCTGTCATACGGGCTGTTCGGTCCCTGTATGGTCGGTGTCGGAACTTGGTCTGTATTGCCATGTGTAAGTTGGACCGGTTTCCAGTGAGTGTTGGACTCCGACAGGGCTGCCCTTTGTCACCAATTCTGTTGACGTTTATGAACAGAATTTCTATGTGCAGCCAGGGCGTTGAGGGGATCCGGTTTTGTGGCGGCAGGACTGAGTCTCTGCTTTTTGCAGATGATGTGGCTCTGTTGGCTTCATCAGGCCATGATCTCTAGCTCCCACTGGAACGGCTCGCAGCCAAGTGTGAGGCGGCAGGGATGAGGATCAGCACCTCCAAATCCAAGATCATGGTGCTCAACCAGAAACAGGCAGAATGCCCATTCCTGGTCGGTTAAGAGGTCCTGCTCCTAGAGGGGAAGTTCAAGTATCTCTTGTCTTGTCTCTTGTCTTGTTCAGGAGTGAGTGAAGTAGGGAATAATGTATGGCTGTTTTGTGATTTATTGTTCCAACTGAACTTCTGAATAATCAAACTCATGTAACATGGATTTCTCTTCAACTTCCATAACCCAGCGACTCTGACTGAGTTTAAATGTCAATGTCATCTGTGTGCAACTGTTTTCTATCAACAGGTTTTAATGTTATTTGTCCGTCGATAAAACTGCTTGCTAATTGTTTAGAAAGCCAGAAGTTGCACTGCTGTAATTCTTGGCCAAGTTTCCCTGGCAAATGTGAACCCTCACGTCAATGTGAAGAACCTGCTCAAATAAAAGCTAAAAATATGTAAATACATTTATCCTTGCCCCGCAATATCAACACACCATTTCATGTCTGTCTGTCGCTCTGTGATGTCTGAACTTCTGAATGTTTTCCTTTTTTAGAAAAGAAAAGAAAAAAAGATTTTTTTTAAGCACGATCATCAGGCTTTTTTTTCTAAACAATGAGAGCACGTGTTTTGTCTCTTGCCGTGACTCCGAACAATCTTTATATGATTTTTACAGGTAATCTTTCAAGACAGTTTTACGTTCTCTCTCATTTTCCATATGGTCATGATAAAGAGGAATCGTATGATCAGTGTCAATTGCTACACTTCTCACAAATTGTAGTCAACATTTAGCTCTGCTGTGTTTGCAACGTTTGCAGTGGTTTTTTCACTTACATGTCTCGGGGTGGTTCACTGCGGGACCGAGAGTCGGTGCCAGCTGTGACCCCGGGGCCGCCGGGGCGGTTGGGGTCTAAGGTTGAGGTGATGGAGCCAGGAGGGGCTTGGGAGTGGGAGCGGAGCTTCTTATCACCGGAAGTTTGGCACACAGTAGGCTCGCTGACAGCCGAGCCGAGGCTGGCAGGCTTCCCTGATGGACTGCTAAACCAGTTGCCGGGCTTGGTCAGAATCTCCTGCTGCTTTCGGCAGTTATTACACACCCAGATCACCTGAAACGAGAAAGCCATGAGGAGCAATTGAACTAGGAGACACCTTTTAACGCGCAAACATGTCAAACATCACTTAAAAAAGGGTTTTACCAGACATTATGTCCTCATGGGATCCTAAATTGACTTTTATGTAAATGCTTATGAACGGTTTATACAATATCCATGATTTTGCTGTACAATATGATCATTCCTTCATTCATTCATTCATTCACACACACCACATACCACTTATCCTGCACTCAGGGTCGCAGGGGTGCTGGAGCCTGTCCCAGCTGTTATTGGGAGAGAGGCAGGGTACATCCTTGACCAATCCGATTGATTGCGGGGCCACATGTAAAGACAAACAACCACTCACTCTATCATTCATACATCAGGTCAATTTAGGGTCTCAAATGAACCTCCTGCCTGTTTTTGGACAAAGTAGAGCCCAGAGATAACCTAAGCAGACACGGGTCTGTAAATATAAATGTTCGAAGTAGTTGGACGGTGCTATTGCTAACGACGGAAATTTGATGTGGGTTGATCGTTCCAGAGCCATTTCTTTAAAAAAATATTTTTTTTCCAAGCAATTCCTTTCAATTCTGATACTGATATAGACACCAGCCTGAAGAGCTGATTGTTAAAACTGACTGTTTTGATTGGCTGAAAATAGGTGGGAAACACAAAGGTTAGCCAGAAGATAGCCTTTAAATATTACAAGAGTTTCCTACAAAAGAGGTTGCAAATTAACAAAATACGACCAATTGAATTCTAAAACTTAGTTCTTGCGTTCTTCAGTTCTTAATACAAATTTTTCTTTTTTCGCCCTCCGACAGAAAACAGAAGATGGTCTTTATCAGTGACCAAGTCGAGCCACATGCGACAAATGGACACTCAGTTGCAGCCGCTGAAAACTTTCCCCAGCCGGCTACTTTCCGAAGCACTAATCGGAGGCCCTGCTTCAATTTCTGTGACTGTCAAACAGGAAATGGAACAATGCACCTCCTAAAGAGCGGCGCTGCTGGCAGTGGGTCCACCAGAAAGAGGCTTTTATGGAAGCTTTTTTAAGATCAACATCATGGCACTTGGACGGTAGCGGCAGCAGCTTGGCTTCCCCTGCTGCTTCTGCTTTTGGCCTCCATCTGAACAACACAAGGCCAACTCGATAATGAAGGGACAGTCAACCTGCTGCCATATCTCTGTCTGCCTTCCTCTATTTTCACGCTGTACGCACTGTACGTACGCCCATATACACTCTTTACACACTTGGACCGAGAGTCCAAGTCTTTTCTCCTGAATGATCAGGCTTTTGGCTTATGTTATTATACTGACTCGTCAAGCAAATGCTTGAATTTGCAGTGTTGCATTAAAGAACGAATGACAAGTCATTATGAAAAATGGCCAGGAAAGTTTCTAGAATCTCAGCAGGACAGTATCTAAAAAGAACAGAAATACCTCGATATTTAGCGATGAACAGTCAAAATCACCTGGATTTACCTATGACTATTGATAACCTAAACATAAACCACAAAAAAATCACAAAGCATTAATGACAGCCTATTACTTTCCATAGAATTCTTAAACAATAAGTAATTTGATAAAAACATCATAAACCTCCTAATTGGCAAATACAAATGACCAATAAATGCCTGGGGTCTAAAATATGTGGCACCTCAATTTTAGGGGTCATGACCTGATGGACTGATACCTCCTGAAGTGCAAACTAAAAGTTTGCTTTTGTGACTTTCGGGAGATAAAGAGGATGATCTTCACATTTTTTTTTTTTTCTGACTTTGAAATTTAGAGAAGGATCCATTCATGAATTAACAGAATAACTGTCAGCCTGATCAATAGTGAGTGTAAAGTGTCCATTCATATTGATGAGGGATGTGCGTTCTAGCCAGGAATAGATGTGGTGATTCATCCCGAGCATGAAGGCCTTGCTGCGTGAACGTAGCCTCATGTTAACATCCGAGCCAGCGAAGAAGAGTGGATGACAGAGGAAGTGAAACTAGCCATGAAATAAAGAGATGAGAGGATGGAGGGTGGAGGAGAGGAGAGCAAGAGGAGGCTGAAGTCAGTCCCTCTCCTCCAGCCACCAGGGTTCTCATTTCTCCTGAACACTCCCCAATGACTGCTTAAAGAGAGCTAAAATAAAACACCCTGGCATCGTCCATGCCCCCCCTCAAACACACACAGACACTCACATACACACACGCGCTTCTTTTCTTCCTCTCCCTCCTTCTTCTTCCTCTCCCTAGCTCTCTCACTCCCATCCCCTTCCACTTTTCCCTCCTCCAGATTGCTTTTGATTAAAGCTACAAAAGCTGAGGAGAAAACAGCTTTACACCAACGCCGCAGCTATATTTATCCTGCCAAACACCCCAGTAGCACGAGGGAGAAGGAGAAATTTGTTCACACACACACACACACACACACACACACACACACACACACACGCGCGCGCACACACACACACACACACATGCACACACAAAAAAGAAAGCAAAACACTGCCCTGTGTGGGACATTAGGGCTTTGTTGAAAACATCCACCAATGTGATTTTAAGGACGGTGAACTGTGGATAGTTTATAAATGCATCAAATATGATTAACTTGTTAAATCATGGTGTGGTTTGTGAAATGTAAGTTGACATTCTTCAGAATGAATTGTGAAATTCCACAAGTTGAAAATTGCATGACTTTAAAAGTCAGCAAATATTACTACGGCTATCACATGGTAACAGCAGGAAACCTGAACAAGCACACCGATTACAGAATAATAACAGTGAAATGACCTTAAAGTCTTTTAGTTTATTTGAATATTTTTAAATACATTTTGTTAACATTTGCAAGAAATCTTTGCTTTCATAAGAAATGGGAGCTATTTTCCAGGAGCATATTTACTTTAGTTGCTTTTGTCACACCTGTGAAAGTGAAAGTGTGGTTAGTACTATTGTGATCTACTGAAAAATTATTAACATATCATCATCAATATGTCATCTTTCGAGTCAAACATTTACCGAATGCAGCTTACGACATGACAGTTTCTTTGTCAAATATCCTGTGCACTATTCTTTTGAACAGCTGCTCAGAAAGAAATTGGCATTCTCACTTTTCATTTACAAAACAACTGTGGTTATCATTCATTCATTCATTCATTCATTCATTCATTCATTCATTCATTATCTTTATCATTATGCAACCAGAACAAATTGCGGTGCAGGGTGAAGGTGGACTACTGCATCCAATCCAGTTGACACTGGCTGAGGAAAGTGCTTTTAAATGAAATGGTCACCTGTCAATCACAGCGTCACATTAAGGAACATACAAACACTGATTCACTTCTTCACAACTCTGCTACTCAGCTATGGTCAGAATTTAAAATTGAAAAAATTCAATTTTCAGATTACGTAATCTAGTGTCCCTTTTAGACAAATAACGAGGAGAACATAAATACACACACACACACACATAGATAAATGCACACAAGCACATTGAAATATAATCCACAATTGAGACCAAACACCTGAATAGAATTTCTCTTCACTTTGAACAAAAGCACTCTTAACATGGATCTCCAACGAAGCTACTTTATGCTTTTGCATGGTGGGAAAACCCGAAGGAAACCCACGCAGACGTGAGGAAAATATGCAAACTCCAAACAGAAAGGCATCAGTGTCAGTATGGAAACAGGGACCTTCTTGCTGTGAGTCGGAAGTGCGGACGACTGCGCCACTATACATAATTGGCAGTTCAGCTTCCAGCTCCTCCTGCCAACACCATTGCCATCACAATGTGAGTTTGTTTGTCTAATGGGTGAATATAAATTTCTAATATTCCCTTCATCTTAACGTAAAGAGCTTTGAAAACAGCAAGATGATGTGGAAGATCCATATAAGTGGAGAGCATTTACCCATTCCCAACAAATAATCAGACAGATAATTATTTTTCACTCATGTTTTATTAATTTTTCAAAAGCTACCTGCAACTGTCGTCTCTTCAATGAAAACTGTGAACCACAGAGAAGTTCTTGATTCGCTTGATCATGCTTGTGTTTGTATTAATCTAATTCCATGGTAATGCAATACATCTGTATTGAGCACAATATTTATATGCTGAGCTTTTCATAACACCTCACTTTTGACTAACACCCCTACTGCTTCAAAACAAATACAGGCTGTTTCTGACCTATGTCTTCGTCGACTTACAGCATTTCAGGTTTATGGCAGTAAATAATGCCATTAATTATTTGTATAATAACCAACTCGAAGCAGTGCGAAAATTGAAACCTCGCCAGTGAAACTTGTTTGTGAGTGCTGCAGAACACTACACTGTTATGCTGCATTTGTTTGGGAGGGGTGGTGTTTATCCTTCCACTGTAGCTGTTTCTGTCCTTTTTAATGTCTCTGTTTATATTTATTGTTATTGTTATTGTTTATTGTCTCAGGCGCTATGAGCCGGTGTCTCCCTGAGCCAGCCTCGGGGGGCACGGGCCAGTGTCTCCTTGGGCCGGTCCCAAGCCCGGATGCAGAGGGTTGCGTTAGGAAGGGCATCCAGCTTAGAACTTTTGCCAAAACCAAACATGCAATTCAAACATAATAACCAGATCATACCGCATTGGTCGAGGCCCGGGTTAATAACGACCGCCATTGGTGCTGATGACCTACAGGGAACATAGGGTAACTTATAAGAGCGGAGGCAGGAGCACCCAGGTAGACTACATCTTGTCTCGACAAGGTAACTTGAAAGAGTTCAGTGACTGCAAAGTAGTTGTAGGTGAGAGTGTAGCCGGACAGCATAGGATGGTTGTTTGTAGGATGACTCTGGTGACAAGGAATATCAAGAGGACAAAGGCAGAGCAGAGGACAAAGTGCGGGAAGCTGAAATGGGAGGAATGTTGTATGGTTTTCAGGGAGGAGTTGAGAAAGCCTCTGGGTGAGCTTCCAGATGACTGGACAAGTGCAGCTAGTGCTATCAGGAAAAACTGGTAGGAGAGTACTTGGTGTGTCATGTGGAAGGACTGTAGATAAGGAGACTTGGTGGTGGAATGAGGAAGTGCAGGAGTATATACAGGGAAAGCAGTTTGCAAAGAAGAAGTGGGACACTGACAGAACTGAAGAGAACAGACAGGAGTACGGGGAGATACAACTTAAGGTAAAGATAGAGGTAGTGATGGCAAAACAAAGGGCATAGTATGACTTGTATGCTTGGCTGGACAGTAAGGAGGGAGAGAGTGAACTATACAGTTTGGCGAAACAGAGAGATAAAGGTGGAAAGGATGTACAATAGGTCCGGGAGATTAAGGATAGAGAGGGAAATGTCTTGACAGATGCTAGAAGAGTGATGGGAAGATGGAAAGAGTACTTTGAAGACCTGATGAATGTGGAAAATGAAAGAGAGGCAAGGGTAGAAGAGGTGACTATTGTAAACAACAAGGTAGCAGAGATTCATAAAAGTGAAGTTAGGAAGCCAATGAAGAGGATGAAGAGTGGAAAGGCAGTTGGTCCTGATGATATACCTGTGGAGGTGTGGAAGTGTCTAGGAGAGGCACCAGTAGAGTTTCTGACTCGATTATTCAACAGCATATTAGAGATTTAGAAGATGCCTGAGGAATGGAGACATAGTGTGATGATGCCCATTTTTAAGAATAAATGGGAATCTGCAGAATTGCGGCAACTATTGAAGGATAAAGTTGATGAGCCATACAATGAAGTTATGGGAAAGAATAGTGGAAACTAGACTGAGAGCAGAAGTCAGCATTTGTGAACAGCAGTAACAGCAGCACTAGGCTTCATGCCTAGAAAGAGTACTGCAGTTGCAGTATTTGCTGGGAGAATGCTGATAGAGAAGTACAAAGGAGACCAGAGGGAGCTGGATTGTGTTTTTGAAGACATGGAAAAAGCATATGACAGGGTGCCAAGAGAGGAGCTCTAGTATTGTATGAGGAAATCTGGAGTGGATGTGAAGTATGTTAGACTGGTGCAGGGCATGTAGCTATGAGACAGTGGTGCGATGTGCTTTAGGGGTAACAGAGAAGTTCAATGTGGAGGTCGGACTCCATCAGGGATCAGCTCTGAGCCCCTTCTTGTTTGAAGTGGTGAGGGACAAACTGACAGATGAGGTTAGGAATCTCCATGGACCATGATGTTTGCAGATGACATTGTGATCTGTAGTGAGAACAGAACCGGTTGAGGAAAATCTCAGAGAGGTGGAGGTATGCTCCAGAAAGGAGAGGAATGAAAGTTATCCACAGCAAGACAGTATATGTGTGTGAGTGAGAGGAACTCTCAGTGGAACAGTGAGGCTACAGGGAGTTGAGATCAAAAAGTTGAAGGATTTCAGGTACTTGGTCTCAACAGTCCAGAGCAATGCAGAGAGTGGAAAAGAGGTGAAGAGACAGGTTCAAGCAGGTTGGAATGGGTGGAGAAAAGTGTCAGGGTTACAATGCGATACAAAACTATCAGCCAGAATGTATGGAAAGGTGTACAAGACAGAGGTGAGACCGGCGATGCTGTATGACCTAGAAACAGTTACAATGATGAAAAGGAGGCAGAGCTAGAGGTTGCAGAAATAAAGATACTAAGGTTCTCTTTGCGAGTGACCAGTATGGATAGGATCTTGAATGAGTCTATCAGAGGAACAGCACATGTTAGATGTTTTGAAGGGAAGGTCAGGTAAGCCAGACTGAGATGGTTCGGTCATGTACAGAGGAGGGATAGTGAAAATATTGGTAGATGGATGCTGGAATTTGAGCTGCCAGGCAGGAGGTCTCGAGAAAGACCAAAGAGAAGATTTATGGGCAGAGTTAGAGAGGATATGAAGGAAGTTGGTGTGAGAGAGGAGGGTACAGAGAATAGGGTTAGATGGAAAAGGTTGATTCGCTGTGGCGACCCCTGAAGGGAAAAGCTGAAAGGAGAAGAAGAAGAAGGTATTGTTTAATGTCTTTTTACCTGTCCTCTGCCCTGTGCTGCTGCAACACCCCAATTTCCCCTAAGGGGATCAATAAAGTACTGTTTTAGCTTAGATCGCATACGTGAACATGTGAAAGGATTGGCACCCATGAAATCGACTCTGATTATGAAAAAACATTATATTTTTGTCATTTTCCTGGACTATAATGGCATCTTCTCTATTTTCCTACAATCTAGTTCTGTTTCTTGATACATGTGTGACTGTAGGGAGAGTAGGTATGGGTAAGTGACTTTAGCTAGTTCTGACATAACCTTCAGACCCCAAGTACACATGTCTGTTGAAAGACTTGATAAGTCTTAATAACAAAATTGGAACAGGGGATATGTCACACTAAAACAACTGTCTCAGTGTTTCTGTTCTTCTCTAGGAATAAATCACTCCTCAATTAAAGCTTTATTTTTGCGCTTCATTTTTGAAAAACGTTAAGAGTGCATTGACACAGCAGAACAAATGGCCAGCATTGCGGCGATACGGAACGGTGGAGTGTTATTTTATAAGAGGCTAACTTAATCACACAGTAATCCCTGCATTAGATCACACACTGATGGTGAAACTAGTGCCGGCACACAAATGCACCAACATGAAAAGCGCCTCGTGCACACACACATAAAAGCCCTGACAATCAAATGTACACAAATGAGCAGCGATGCACACATGCAGATACAAGTGCTCTTGTCCATATATTCACACTGGAACAACAGCAGCAGTGTGTCACATGATCGCAGTGAGGCTTCCCCCCGCCCCCAGACCCATATGATAAGTTTATGAGTGAAGGAAAAAGGCAGAGAGAGAGAGAAAGAATAGATTCTTCACCGATAGAAACAAGGACTCCAATCCCCTGTGTGTGTTTGTTTAGAATCCTGCTGCATCTGTGCCTGCATGTGTCCATTTGTGTGTGTATGTGTGTTTGCATGTGAGTATTTGCATTTGTCGAGGTGCAAGAGTCTGTATCTGTATGTATGTATTATTGCCCATGTGTACACAAAGCATTTGTGTGCTTGTGTGTGTGTGTTTATGTGCGCACGCGTGCGTGCATGCATGCGTGAATGAGTGGGCGCATGTGTTTGTCTCTGGAATACAGTACAACAATGAACAATCCATCTGTGAAATCTTGTGTGTTTGTATAACTGGGTGCTTTGGAAAGTGTAGAAGTGAGTAAGACGGTATTAAACCAGTGGATTTTGCTGGTGTGACAGCCCCATTTGGCTTTTCTAGACCCCTGCCTAAAATCCTCTTGATTCAGTAATCCTGTATAATTTACAGATGGAATACCTCAGAATTAAATGTAAGGAAATATGTTTATCTTATAGACAGTGACACAAACAAGAGGCTAAACCTCTGTCAACCAAGTGCAATGCATGATAAGTTGACATTTGCCGTTTTGATCCGAGCAGCACAAAACTCCGATCTCATTCCTAACAACAGGCCTATTTATCAGAACACTACTTTAAATCACAGAATTTTGTGTGCGATATTAAGCACTGATTTGCATTTCTGTAGTGTGGTGATACTTTTGCAATTGCCCACAACTAATGATCTGACAGATAAAATCTTATAGTAGGTAAAAAGGACAGAAAAGAGTGTGTCTTTTTCCTTTATAAATGACACATAAAGTTATTCCTGTCTGAGATGAAGCTGTCAGACCTTTTTATTTAACCTGAGAACATCCATTCCCAGGGCAACACATTCAACATTTGATAGTAATAGTGATAGTGAAAGTGACAAGATAAAGTGATAGTGATAGTTATAGTGATAGTGATAGTGATAGTGATAGTGATAGTGATAGTGATAGTGACAATGACAGTGATAGCGAAAATGATAGTGTTTTGATAGTGATAGTGATAATGATCATTATGGCAATGGTGATAAACTAGTGACAATAATAGTGACAATGACAGTGCCGATGACATGGTAAAGGTATATGAAACCTTTGTCAATAACCAGCGGCTGAAAATATCAGTAAACACAAAAAGGCCCTCAGTTCATTGGCAATAGAATATTTACAATATTTATATATATACTTTTTTTTTTTTTGTGTGTTGGCCCAAAGAGCATGAGCCTTCTTTTTCTCGAGTAAGGCAGAGTTCAGAGTGCATTCCTGTGTCAGCTGAGGCTTTAGCTCTGAACAGTGGTTTTAACTCTTTGGTTGAAAAACTGCTGACCACTGATTCCCATCCGCTCAGGCTCTAAACAGATATTTACACCTTATTATAAAAATCTTCCCATCCTCCTATTACTCGTTTGGCCAAAAAAAAAAATGTTAATGTGAGGATTCTTATGTGTTTTGTTTTTTTAGCAGTTTTCTGGCAATTTTTCTCATCTTCTATACTTGTGTTCATTTCTCTTAATTGACCAAAATGATCTAATAACAAACTTGCTCTCATTCACCCCAGCATCATTCACGATCTCTTCCAAACAAGGCAAGGAGTTGAAAGTCTAAGGACAGATTGTAAACCACTCAGAGGCTTACTGATTTTTCTAATTGGTGGCTTATAAAAAGAAATTAAACTCACCACATCATCACACTGATGGCTAAGCTTGCAGCGCAGAATCTTCAGTTAGCATTCACAGTTGCCACTTCAAGGCCTGATGTGCGCCAAGTGGATTTTCTCCATGGTAATACATGCACACACATCATGGCTGCATATTATCTATTATTATTGATCCAGGGAGAACTAAGAGCATCACGCACTTGTTTCACATGCTCACACACGGCTGCTGGAAAGTGTCCAGTGAGGCCACAGTTGTCTACTGTAGGTCAATGAGTGGCTCCACCAGAGCAGCTGGAAGATAAGTGTATCACTCCGGGGGCAAATCACCAGCAGCTGGTGAGAGATCACTTTTAACCCTTTTCTTTGCCCGATCTGGATGTACCCTCTAACCAACGGAACCATCAACCAAAATTCACACAACACAGAGCAAGTTGCTGGATAAATAATTACACACATTAAATGCAATCTAGAACAACCTGCAAGACACAAGACTTGAAAGAATTGACACTGAAGGGATTCCTCACTGACATGACATCTAGTGGTCATAGAGTAACTCTGCAGAAATGGGATGGGGAGAAGATGGCCAGAGGGCTTAAAAATATATTAACGGAAGGAGTAATTGTTTTTAATATTCACATTCATTATCTATCAGAGAAGCTGGTGATTCCGAAATTTTCAGGTTCAGAACTTTGTTTTGAGCTTATTGCAAAATTTGAGTTGGATGAATGAACCACTTCCACAGTCCTTGGGAGGGGGCCTCAGCATTGAGAAAGTCAGGCCTTTCAATAGGATATGGTGCAAGAAAGGAATTGTTTTGTTATCTCTGATACTTGTTAGTTTTTGAGTTTAGAAATAAAAATTAATCAAATTTAGAGACAGACCTTCCAGATTAGTGATTAATCAGGCTAATAATAGGGATGAGTCTTAACAAGTACCTCGGGATGCAATATTGTGATAAGTAGGTCAAGATATAATGTACTGTAAAAAAAACATTATAATGCTGCACAGTTTTAAGCTAAAGTTTGAGATAAAATACAATAAGTTGAGACAAAACAAGACCTTGGACTTAATTCAGCAAATGTTTACTGTTTGGTTTGGTTAGTACCCTTTGATAACTTTTGATTTTCTCTTTTTAATCAGCAAATTCAGTTGACTAACTTAAAATAAAATAATGACTGAATTGGAAAGACATGATCAAAAAAAGGAAAAGCACTAAGAAATCACTTGAACTAAAGGCACCTTGAAATTTCAATCAGGAAACTAAAATCAGTGAGAACAGATCCCTGAATTAGAGATAATTTTGACAATGGACCACTTAAAATAATTAAGAATAAAAAAATGCAACAAAAATAAGCAACAAATCACCTCAGTACCAGCAAAAAATCTCTCACTCAAACAAGCAACGCTATATTACATTTTCATAAAATTACATTTGAAACATAACAAAGATTTTTGAATGTTTTCCACCATGTTAAGTCCACATTTTCATATCCAGCTCAAGTTCAAGTTTGCCATAAAATACAAAGTTGATATTTCTATCTGCAGATGCATTGAGTTTAATGTCATGAGACATTTCCTATGAACTTGCTTTTGAGGGATCAAACATAACGATGTTCATTAGTTGCGGTGAGGATAAAAGTATTTTTTTCATTTTCTTAAATGCACATTAATTAAAAAAAAAACAGGAATATAATCAACCAACAGTCAAAACTGAGTGCTGTCGGCTTTCGACAAACTTGTTGTCAACGCGACCTTTGTGTGTCAGTAACCTGAAAGCAGCATCTGTCACTTCTTTTCTCCATCCTGACCACTCAGGAAAGATAGAGGGCCGTCAGGTCTACACTTAATGTGACATATTATCATGTAACACCGCCAGGCGCCATTACACTTCACGAAAACACAAGCAGCGCCTGCCACTTTACAGGTGAGACGAATTCAACATTGACTCCATAGGAGGGAAGGGGCGAGGGGCGTGTCCAGGAAGTAGCTGGAGCCAATGACAGCTTGACGTATGGCACCGGCAGTAAGCGAGGCGGCAGCCATAACTGAGGGCATCTATAAATCTTGTGCTAAGGATGAAAGACTGCCACAAAGGAGATTAGTGTCCACAGCAGCTAATGAGGTACTACATCAGCACGGCCCGGCACCCGCAGCAAAACACACACAAGCGCACACACACACACACACACTCACACCTATGCCCACACACATACATACACACACACATACACACACAAAGCTCACATACTAATAAGTGCATTTGCAGGCATTGCATTTGGACTGTAACACACTCACACACACACTTCTTACATGCACATGTAGTAAATAATTGATCAATATTGCAAATAATTCCCTTTGGTCACTTGGTCAACCTGGTGAGTCCCCTTTTCATTAAACAAAATGCAAGGTTTTTACTTCTATCCCTGTGAGGACTTCTGCCGACCCCCACAGAGTTATTGAATTGATAAATACGTTTGCTAAAGAATGATTTTTAAATTCTGATTTCTATTTTCCTTTCCTTCATGTTTTATCTGGCGATTGTATAGTAACTCTTTAAGGGATGTATTCCCCCAAAATAAGAAATCATCAAAATAATATTATCTGATTTTTTCTTGACTTCCTTGCAAATATCTTTATCATTATTTATTGCTGTTTTTTGTTAACGTTTTGGGTCACAAGAAGAAAATGCACTTTGACAAATTGACTGGGTGAATTCCTAATGTCAAAACGAACATACCAGGTGTGATTCTGACCTCAGCTCAAAGTAAAATTATTCTAACCTTAACCATAGTTTATCACAGCCAAGGAGACCACCTATTGTAATAATAAGCGTATTAGCTGTTTATCACATGACCACGTGTTTCTCCAAACATCATATGGTGATTCAAAAACCAACAATGACAGGTGCACGCTTTCCTTGATATCAGAAAGGTTTGCTGAAAGTGGGATTGGAACAAAAACGCCATTCAACCAATAACCTTAATGTGTCAAGAGCAGATTATCACCAATGATATTTATTATATATTGAATTCTTGGTAAATGGCTCGTTTTAGCATGTGGTCTTTAGAAGGCTTTCAACTGGGAGGTCAGGTATAATTAAAAATCACTGCAAGACAAGAAAGTAAAAGATGTAAAAAAAAAATTTAAAAAACTGTACACTTCTAATCTATTGTCAATCAAACGGAGTGTATTTATCCAACAGCTTCTCACCTAGGAGTGAGGGACTGGCGTCACCATGGAAACATTATGGATGCTGCATCAGCAATAAGGTGTTTACAGCAACATCATACCACTACGATATGACATTACATTCGCAACTTCAGCAATTTTATATTTATAGCCTTACAGTTATGTTTAGTCTCTCATAATGGCTTCACTCAATGGGTACATTTTCGATTGTTCCTAAGCCATATGTATTTTTCTATAGCTCTAAAACTATTTAATTTATCTTATATGCCTTGATGAAGTCAACGATTCAACAAGACAGGTCGCTTCATTTGATAAATGTAGGATCTGAAATGTTTACTTGTTCTGGAGGCCACAGACGACTAAACTGCGTGCAGAATTATTAGGCATGTTGTATTTTTGAGGATTAATTGTCATTGTACAACTAGTGCTCTTGGTCAATCCAAAATGTTAGCAAACCCTCAAACCTTAGATATTTGGTAAAAGTGAAGTTCTGGCTTTCTTAAGAGAATATCTACATGTATGCCATTATTAGGCAACTATTGATGTGCATAATTATTATGCAACTAAATGAAAAACTAAGATTTTCCAATCTCACTTGTTTATTTTTACCTGTTAAAGGGAGAATAATAAACCAATTCAAAATTTACAAATCAACATTTCTAAAATTAAAAAAAAAAAAAAAAACAACCTCAGTAACCAATATAGCCAGTCTTTATTTCGATAACAGTCACAAGCCTTCCAGTCACTCAGTTTCTGGATCTGGTCAGAGTCAATTTTTTGTGCAGAGCTTCACTGTATATTTCCTGCTTAGGAAGGACCCAAAAGTTCTCAATAGGATTTAAGTCAGGTAAGGAAGCAGGACATTAGTTTTTGATCTTTAAGTCCTTAATTGGCCAGCCACACAGTGGAGTATTATGATGCATGTGATGGAGCATTGTCTTGCATAGAAATCAAGAATCTTCTCAAAAGGTGCAGACTTTTTCCTGTACCGCTGCTTGAAGAAAGTGTCTTCTAAAAATTGGCAGTAGGCCTGAGAATTGATTTTGAGTCAATTTTTAACCCCAAAAGGTCTAATTAGCTTATCTTTAATAATACCTGCTCATACCAGTACCCTACCTCCACCTTGCTGGCGTCTAAGTCGAAGTCGAGCTCTGTGTCCGTTACTGAGCCAACCATGGGCAAATCCATCTCATCAGTCCACAAAACCTCTGAAAAATCTGTCTTCGGATATTTCTTGGCCCATTCTTGATGTTTCAACTTATGCATCTTGCTCAAAGAGAATTAAATTCTGAAGAGAATTTAATTCTGAGAATTAAAAACCTCGTACTTCTTGACACTTCATAAAATGATGATATGGTCAAAATAATCACTTGCCTAATAATTGCGCACACAGTGTATTAATTAATTTATTTTTTTTGTTAAACAAAACCTTTAATACCTCTCACATGCAAAGATTTTTTGAGAGATACCAAGTCCTGTGCTGGTCAGTCCAAAGTATGTATGTGTGTGTGTTTTTTTTTTTTTTTTTGTGAATGTGCATTTCAGGAAGTGTAGTTTTATTGAAAAAGACGCAAATAAACTGAGAACTGTGATTTTGATTGACTTTTTGTCATGCATGTTTTATGTATAGATGCAATGTATTTTTATTTATTTTTCTCTTTGCTTATCAGTCTATGGTTTTCTTTCTCTGAAAAATCCTCCCGATCAATATCCATCTGTTTCATTAAGGAAGAGGTATATATGTATCTCAAATATGGGCAAAATCTGATATAATGGAGCTTTGCTCTATTCATTGTTAGTTGTTTTTTTTTCTTAATTTAAGTAATTTTTCCTTAACTAAAATCAACTAATCATACAGTGTATATATAAATAGAAATATTTTTTTTTTAACATTTTTTTTTAGTTTTAAATTACCATTTAAATTCACAATGAGTTTTGAGATATATTGGTATATTTTAATTTTTTTGGATTGTTTTTTGTCTGCGGGGTATGATTGTTATTGTTATTTTTGTGGTTTGTTTGTTATTCTTTTTTCTAACTTTGGCAGCTAATTTAACATCTATTATTATGCCCAGAGTGAAAGAAACTTTGGTTGAAAAAAATATGCAATACAAGGAGGACAATATTTATGCCACAATGATCAAAACAGAAACACTTGTCATATTATATGATATAAAACAAACGAATTAGGTCACTAAGAAATAAATGGGGACACTAAACTTTGATCACGAGAAATTTTGGGATGGGGTCAGAGTTGTTTTTACACACAGAAGACATTGTCTCAGGAAGTAGATATTTTTCTGTTACAAGGGTGTTACCAGCCTAGCATATATGCAGAGTGCTGGTATGTGAAGACACACAGTCAGGAAGACATTGTGTCTGTGTGCTTTTCTGTGTGTGTGTATGTGTGTGTGTGTGGGTGTGTGTGCGTATGTGTGTAAACCTGCATTCATAAAGGCGTTTACAGCAACAACCAGGAGAGAGATGGCCCCCTTACGTCCAGTCAATGAGAGATGGAAGTGGGAGACGGACGCAGCTAGCCAGACTGGCGATCAATAGTAATCATGAGGTGCTGTGGCATTAACAGCAGATGACACATCGCTCAGGCTTTTCTACTGCGCTGCTCCCCGACACAAAGCAGCATATAATTCCTTGAAAGGCTGGATCAATAGATATACATTGGCAAAAGATTGTTTTTTTGATATTTTTGCCTAAATTTAAGAGTTCATTCCTGTCAAATCAGATGAAAAACTTTGTCAGGTGTAGGCAGTGACATCCAAAGCTTGCAAGCTGTTGGTTTACACCCCACCCACCCACACACACGCACACACACACACACGCACACACGCACACACACACACACACACACACACACACCTAACCTTTAAGACCAGTTACAGTTAGTGGTCAGTGTCCCAATGTGCAGGAAATCCACAGGAGGTTGTCACACACTTGTCTCTTTTCCCTATTACTACTATTACAGGGACCTATGTTTCCTCAAGTGAATTTTAGCAGAATACAAGAAAGCACAAAACCCTTGAACAATAGCCATTATTGTTCAAGCCCATTTACAAGATTCAATTTCAAATTTAAGAATTTTTACAAAAGGTAAAAAAAAAAAAAAAAAAAATCAAATGGTTAAGGTTAAAAAAGTTAAAAAGTAAAATGATAAATTATTCGGAAATAGAATTAGAATTATTACGGATAATAGTTCTGAGTTTTAAATGTGATATTTAGACATGTTGGTTATTAGTTATGTTTGTAGCAGGAGCTCATTTCTGCACTTACTTGACAAAAGAAAACAAAGCACTGATATTTTTGGTTATAGGGTGGGTTGTGTTTCATAGCATGTCCAAATGTCTCACATTTTCCTTTACAGATTGACATCTCCGACAACACGTTCTCTGACAGTAGCTAAGAGGATGACTGAGGAGTCTCTGTAACAGCGCTGATTGGTAAAAGGGGGTGTTGCTGATGTTTCTGTTGTCAGGTGGAACAATGAGAAAGGAAGCGTGAGCGATGGTTATCCACGCCCTGATTTTTTGATCTTTCCTCAATGAAAAAACAACAATGGGGGGAAAAAAACTCAAATGATGTTTGACATAATCATTTGACTAGATAGGGGCTAACTGTGCTAAGCTATCATTACAAACTATACATGATTTATGATTATGTATAATTTCTTCTCTGATGACCTACAAATTCACATGTTTCTTGCTTAATGGCAAGACTGGGTTATACCAGAAAACACACATGAGAGTTGAATTAAATTAATTTGATTTCACAGCAAAGTTTTGAAGCAATAAAACCTTGAGGAGTGATGAGGGATCATCATGATATAAACTTTTTGTGAAAACTCCCTATCTGACTGTTACATTAAAATGTTTTACTGACAAAATGATAGAATACTTTGATGAAGAAGATTTTATTTGGAGTGAAAATAATGTAATAATTTGGGAACCATGGCTTCATTAGTAGCTTAAGTTAAGTAAGTTGATTCCATTAGATTGGGTTCTAATTTAAGCAATGATTTCAGCACATCAGTTCTGAATACTGCAGAGAGTGCTGGCAGAAACAGTCAAATTAGGCTGAAATTGGAACGAAGAAAGAGAGAGGAAAACGGCATGTGGCTCCTTTTTATTCCCTCTTGGAGCACCAAAGGTGGATGTTGCCGATGTTAAGCAGCATTTCAAGATTTGAGGATTTCATAATTTAAAATCTTAGTATTGACAGAATTCAATGTGAATATATTGATTTGATCAGTCTCCTGGACAGGTTTTAGTTATAATAGCTATTTGGTTTCAAGCAATGGTCTTCAGACTTGCCACCAACTCTGTAGATATGTTTTAATGGCCTACTTTATGTTTGCATTCATATGAATGAAACACAAACCAAGTAAGAAAAACAATTTGGAAGAAATATGAATAACTGCTACGAAGAATTTCAATCTTAAAAGTATAATGTGACTCTTGGAGACTAACCACTGACAGTGTCTGCAATAATGAATTAAATGCAATGAGAATCATGATAATTGTTACACCCATGTTTGAAAAACAATCAAAATGCACATACCTAAAAAGTTTACTCATCATTGGCTTTATTTATTTTAAGTTTAGTCCTTGGCTCATGTTCACTACCACTCCTTGTCAACCTTCGAGGATAACGTTATCAAAAATAAATGTTTGAATACGAACACTAAAATGGAATAGCCACGCCAGTAATTCTGAATCAAAAACTGGACAGGAAACAGTAATCTACCAGTGCAAGGCAGACTCCCTCGGAGAAAAACAGCCCTGGACATTACAATTAAAGCTAAAAATCTTATAGAGCGTGTGTGTGGACATGTGTGCCTGTGTGTTTATGTTTGGGGGGGTTGAAAGAGAAAGTAAGGCGGAACACTCCACCATCCTTCCAGGGAAAGTAGAGTCAAGACTTCAAAAATGGCCCCTTTGAAACACTGGGCTGAAGTACAACAGCGCCACACACTCGTCTCCTCGCCTGGGTTCAAGCAAGTGGAGATAATGAGCCCTGAATATCATTATCACACTGCGTGCATCTGCTAAAAACTTTATCAGCCTGCCAAAACAGTTGGGTGACCAAGGAAACAAATAGATTCTCAGATCTTAGAGGTTCAGATTACTAAGAAAAAAAAAAGATTTTGTCATGGAAGTGTGGGGCTTTTAATCTGATTTAGACTGTAAAATTATAACTCTTACATACAGTGGAAATGGGTGGTACAAATGTTAAAAGTTAAAATCATTACGATCCATTGATCTCAGCAACTTTTTGTACACTATCCCGGAAAATAAATATAGAGATATCAACAGATCAGCTTCTGCTCCTTGAGCTGCCACCTATCCGTGGTGGACGTGGTGGAGAGGTTTGTGCGTCCAAGTGATCCTGAGAGCTATGTTGTCAAGGGCTTTATGCCCCTGGAACGGTCACCCAAGTCAAACAGGATACAGGTGAGGGGCCAGAAAAAGCGTATCTCAGAAGACCACCCATGAACAACAAAGAAGTTCGACTCAGTTTTCCCTTGTCCAGACAGGGGTCCCTCCGCCAGAGCCAGGCCCAGGGGGAGGGGGAGCTTGATGCTGAGAGCCTGGTGGCCGGGCCTGCACCCATGGAGCTCAGCCGGGCCCTCTTCTCCTGGGCTCACCACCCACAGGGAGGGCCAAGGGGGCCTGGTGGAGTGTGAGCTGGGCGATAGCCAGAGCAGGGGACCTTCCCCATCCGACCTTTGGCTGCAGAAGCTGTCTCTTGGGACATGGAATTGCTAACTGATTCCAACTAGACAAAGTCGGACTTGCCTCAACGCATGATGTGGGGTCTGTAACCAGACCCCTCGACAGGGGCTGGACTCTTTTTTTTTATTCTGGAGTTATCCCCAGGGAGAGGCAATGGGCAGGTGTGGTCATATTAATTGCTCCCCGATCTCGTGGCTGTACGTTTGGGTTCAACCCAGTGGACGAGAGGGCAGCCTCCCTCTGCCTTCAGGTGGGACGAAGGGTTCTGGCTGTTGTTTATGGCTATGCACTCAACAGCTGTTCAGTCTGAACAATCTGAACCTGAGCAGTGGTTTCAGATCGGACTCAGATAGTCCATAAAAAACACAATGCACCAGGTATAAAAGTGTCCATATGTGCACTTGGCACCAACGCAACGTGGGCCACAGTTCTTTGATCAAGTCGTCAGTCAACACCCATGGGTCCTGGACACTCATGTGATGAGCAGACCTGTCAACTGATCACCACCTGGTGGTATCCGGGCTCCAATGGTGGGGAAGGATGACGATCAGACCTGGCAGACCGAAACATAATGTGAGGGTCTGCTGGGAACGTCTATCAGAGTCCCCTGTCAGAAGGAGTTTCAAAGAGCTACAACCATGTCCCAAGAGAGGTACATTGAGTCTGAATGGGCCATGTTCCGTGCTTCAAATGCCAAGGTGGCAGATTCGAGCTGCAGCCAAAAGGTGGTCAGTGCCTGTCGGGGCGGCAATCCTCAAACCCGCTGGTGGACCCCAACTGTGAGCGATGTTGTCAAACTGAAGGAGTCCTATCGGGCCTCTCTGGCCTTTGGGCCTCCAGAGGCAGCCAACAGATACCAGCAGGCCAATCTGCATGCGGCTTCCGTGACTGAAGTTGCTGAAGCAGTCAAAAAGCTCTTCAGCAGCGGGGCCCCAGGGGTGGATGAGGTGCACCCTGGGTTCCTCAAGGCTCTGGATGCTGTAGGGCTGTCCTGGCTAACACACCTCTGCAGCATTGTGTGGATGTTGGGGAGAGTGCCTCTGGACTGGCAGACCAGGGTGGTGATCCCCCTTTTTAAAAAAGAGGATCAAAGGGTGTGTTCCAACTACATGGGAATCACACTCCTTAGCCTCACTGAGAAGGTCAATTCAGCGGTGCTGGACCAGCTCCATACCCTCGGCAGGGTCCTATAGGGGGCATAGGAGGTTGCCCAACTGGTCTACATGTGTTTTGTGGATCAGTAGAAAGCATTCGGCATTCTGCATACATGTCCTCAAGCCTATGGAGGTACTCTGGGAGTATGGGGTACCGAACCCCGTTAATTGGGCTGTTCGGTCCCTGCACGATCAGTATTCGAGCTTGGTCCGCATTGCTGGATGTAAGTGGAATCTGTTTCCGGCGAGAGGTGGACTGCCCTTTGTCACAGATTCTTTTCTTAACTTTTATGGACAGAATTTCTAAGCGCAGCCAGGGCGTTGAGGGGATCCGGTTTGGTGGCTGCAGGATCGAGTCTCTTCTTTTTGCAGATGGTGTGGTTCTGATGGCTACATCAGGCCATGATCTCCAGCTCTCACTGGATCGGTCCAAAGCTGAGTGTGAAGTGGCTGGGATGAGGATCAGCACCTCCAAATCCAAGACCATGGTGCTCAACCAGAAATGAGTGGAATGCCCACTCTGGGTTGGAGAAGAGGTCCTGCCCCAAGTGGAGGAGTTTAAGTATCAGTTCAAGAGTGAGGTAAGGATGGAGCGAGCGAGAGATCAACAGGCGGTTCAGTGCAGCATCTGCAATGAAGTGGACTCTGAGCTGAGCCAGAAGGGGAATCTCAATTTACAGGCGATCTACGTTCCCAACCTTACCTGCTGTCACAAGCTGTGGGAAGTAACCGAAAGAACAAGATCGTGGATACAAGCAGCTGAAATGAGTTTTCTCATCTAGGTTAGGGTAGGGTGAGAAGTTCGGTCATCTGGGAAGAACTCGGAGTAGAGTAGAGTCGCTGCTCCTCCGCATAGAAAGGAGTCAGATGAGGTGTCAAATGAGGTGGCTCGGGCATTTGGTCAGGATGCCTCCCGGGAGAGGTATTCCGGGCATGTCCATCTCGGAGGGGGCCACGGGGGAAAACCCAGGACATGCTGGAAAGACTATGTCTCTAAGCTGGCCTGGGAACACCTTGGGGTGGCCCCAGAAGAGCTGGACCATGTGGTGGGGAAGAGGGAGGTCTGGGCCTCACTGCTCCAGCTGCTGCTCCCATGAACTGCCTCCAGATAAGCAGGGGAAGATGGATGGATGGATAAAACGTTCAGCTTTGACAGTTATTAGGATTGATTAGTTCTTTCCTTTTCTTTACAGCTATCTATATTGAAATCCATATTTAATTGGTTTTGATGCTTTAAAACAGCAGTAACCACAAAAACCTCATAGAATTAGGAAGGTTATTATAACCCGTTACTATCATATTTGTGGATTGACATTTGTTAACACTACGGAAGAAAATTGTAATTAAAATATATGGGAATTCATTGTTTTGTTCTTGATAAAGCTGCCACTATTGTGTTAAATATAAGCAGGCAGCATAAACACAATGCATTTCAAATGACCCACTCCTGGAGTCATCCTCCCATGTGACCCAGACTGAATATATTTCACAGATTTGACGTTTGATATAGGCAACAAATCCAACATTGAATTAAGTCCTTGTGTATTGATGCAACTACAATTTACTTTTAATTCCGAAATGCTATGTGCAACCCTCAATTTTGCGAAAGTTATGAAATAATTTCATTTCACTGTTGGTTAACACTAATGTCTTATCAATGCAGAGCATCGTGAACTTGGGTCACCTTCATCTTTAATGTAGCGAACTGCAGTGTTTCAAAAAAAAAACTGGAGTCAGGCCCATTTTCCTAGTGAGAGGGTCAGTGTTTGTTGGGAGCAGAATATTTTGTATTTCAAGAAATAGTCACAACACTCAACATGGAAAAGTTGGATTCTCACCATGGAAAAAGATTTGAAATGATATGGTGATATGGCTTTGGTTGACGGTGCTAAACAGACAACATGTAACAGGCATTAAATAAGTGAAAAATAAAAGTGAGATCAGGGCAATCGAGGTTGGTTGGGCAAAATGGCAAGTTGGCACAGGGTATAATTTAAGATTAGCCTATTTTCTTTGACGTCACCTTGGTATGGAATGCAAAAGCTGTATTTGCATTGATGTCGCTTGTTCTGAAAATAAATATTAATTCATTGAATCATGATCTATACTGCTTATCCAGCACTCAGGGTCGAGGGGGATGTTGTACGGTTGTGTGTCTCTTTTTTTTTGCTCCTGTGATCGACAGTCGACCTGACCAGGGTGTATCCCACCGCTCGCCGAATGACACCTAGAATAGGGTCCAGCAGCATAAGCAGTATGGAGGCTTAATCAATATTTTTGGTCTATGGGAGGAAACCAGAGAAGAAACACAATCAGACACAGGAATGACATTCAAACTGCAAAGAGAAAGATCCCCTGTTAGAATCAAACCAGGGACATTCTTGCTCTGAGGTGAAAAAGCCACTTCGCAGAGGATTATATCTTTAGAATTTATAAAAACCCAGGGACATCGCATTTTGACAGAACGGAACAGAAGGAAAGTTTTTCACTGAAATAAATAAAACAAGTTGTACAAGTAAGCACAGATAGCAGAGGCATTGTTAGGAGCTACTAAAAAACCTGCTAAATATAGGTTTTGAGAGATAAAATTGTTTGAAGGTCACATTTCTGTAACATCACAAACATAATTTCATTCTTTGTATTATATTTGGAGCCATTGGCTCCAGTACACTTGTGTCTGGGGCATTGTGGTGTGCTAACACCGTGCAAAAACAAAGGAAGCCAGAAAACCTTTTTGGCACAGCAACTGCTTCTTAAAACATATTGGGTGCCAAATTAGAACAAGGTTTCCAGTCGTACTGAATATATTAGAAGAGACAAAGCAGCAGTAAAGAGACAAAAAAAGTACAGTTACTCAAACTCCATCTCAAGTCACTTATGATGAGGTTTTGCTGAGCAGCAAAACATTCAGTCACAGATATTGACAGATTGGCTAGTTTGAACAAAAACGCAGCATAAAGTTGCAATTTATTAAACCCACTGCCAAATGATCCAACTATTGATCACTGTCTAAAATGACTGAGTCACAGTGGTAATTTCTATAAAGTGAAATAGCAACTGGGCAAACAGTTTTAAAAGAACTTTATTAAAAGCATAACACCAATATTGACTAAAAACACACTGATGGGCTGTAAATCATTCAGGAACAAAATTATCCTTGCCAACACTCACTTTCCCCTTGAGTGTTTATTTTGAGTGAAAAAAGGGGGCAGATTAAATTTGTAGTTTGGGGAGACTGCGCCAGGCATGATTAATCAATAAGAGAGCAATTAAATGAATCCATGTCCATCAGTATTTCAAAACCTGTTCTGCAGTCCTGATATACAACCATGTGCCACATGAGCGCCACATACTGCCAAAACACTTCTTTAGGTCGTTTCAAGTCATTATTGCACTGAGGTGTCTATGTACAGCACACCAAATCAGTCCCGGACAGTCCCGGGCTTCAAGTTAAGCCAAGTATCATCAAAGAGTTAGCTTGGCAGCCGCCCCGGGGGATGGCAGCCAATGCTAAATAAAGTTCTAAACCTGAGAAAACCACATAGGAAAAGAAGGGTGCTAAAGGAGTGTTCACTGTATACACGTCCTGCAGTAACATCACTTCTGATGATTCATATGAACTCTTGTGGGTAAAGTAAGGGTTTTCTTCAAGAGGACAAAGAAGGATGGCGGATGTTATGAGCAGCCTTTTAACCTCACATTTCCACGGGGCTGATATCGTTGGACTATGTTTGTCTTGAATGACAATGCGGCAGAGTGATGGGCAGGTCCAGTTCAATTCATCCAATTAGCAAGCACATTGATTCACAATTATTGCTTGATACTTCAAATTGAAATTAATGTCATCTCCCACCTAATCCTGTTTGTACTTTAACTACCAGTCCCTTGAATCCGACTTCATTTCAAGCCAACATCCATGCGTAATTCTTGGAATGACGAAGCCCGAACGTTGTGCAAAAAGGAGCGTCTGTCGTAAAAGATGACGATACCTTAACAAGTGAGCGGGGACTCCAGCTGGGTCGAAAATCAATCCTGGGGCAATACAACTCATTGCACTATAGTCAGATTAACCACCGTAATCACCAACATGACTGTCTCACTCTCTTCCATTGTAATTGTGCTATCACTGTTGTTTATGTCAGAATCCCTCGATGGTTGACGTCTTGTGGACTTCCAAGGACTTCTGCACTTGAGTTTCTCGTGATGTATGAAAATGTCATGGTCAGAATGAGCTTTGTACTTGTTCTAGCAAACCTCAAGAAAACAGCCTAATCCCTCTATTCTTGCAGAGTATATTCTTGCCTTAATGGCTACTGTCATTGCTCAGCTACACTGCTGAGAGTGGTTGGTTATCAGCTGCTTTGGCACTGAGGGAATATTTTGCAGGTCCTACAACCTTTTCAGGAACTCTGTAATTTTTCCTATATTCAGACTGCATAGTAATTAGGAACTAGGACCTCAATTCTCAATTCCTAGAACCATTTTAGCTCCTATTCCATGGCAGGGTCTTTTTACAGTTCCATTGGAATTATGTGATGTAGATATTGCTTCGTGATTGGTGAAAATCACAAGTCACAGCCATTACCAGATACTTCTACCACAAAGCGCCATATTTAAAAACTATAGTCTTCACTGGTCAGCTGTTTCCCGGTGACATGTCAAAAAATGGACAGTCAGCAAGAAATGGACTGACCAGGAGGTCCAACCTCTTTGAGCCTGCTACACCACGAGAGGGACTTCCAGGGCTCAAAGCCAAACATCAACTTTTTGCAATAATAAGTATGGAGTATGGGGGTTGTCACACAGAAAAGCAGTGCAGGGAGAAAATAAAAACGCCTGCCATGCAGAACATAAATACTGTGGCAACTTCGTTGTCCGGGTTGGCTTGCCCTTCTTTGCTTTTGAGTGTGCCACCTCAGGGACACGTAGCAGATGGTTGCATCACACCAGTCCCTACCATGGTCCCTTTCTGGCCGTGCAAAGGCAAAGCTTGAAGGTTCCCCTGCAGGAGGGTAGTTCCTAGACCAAAATTCAAGCTGGACAGTTCTTAGAACTGCTGCCGGTTGTCGGTACACAGCCTGTACTTCCTGCGCACAGCTTGGCAAGCGCGTTCTCCCCGCAGAACTCTTTGGACAATCACACTTCCAACAGAGATTCGGTTGCTCTTTCATGATTGAAAGAGTGATGCGAGACCCGAAAAATTCTTAAGCAGGATTTGTGTAGAGGCTACCTACTTTACCTGTGCTCTATTTCCGTACAGGGAGAAATGTTAAGTCTCTGTAATCATGCTTCAAATACCATCAGAGCACAAAATGGTAAAATTGATTAATTCAAGCTCAAAGCAAAATTTATATCAAACTAGTGTTGTTTCAACTTTGTTTTGACCTTTACGGCTAGTATATTGCTGCCAAGCTTTTACATTCATTTTTTCATGGCTTCAGCACTATAGAAAAAATTTGGCTTTTTTTAAAAAAGGCAGTGCGAAATGCAAAAAAAAAAAAAAAATCAGTCAAAAGGCAATGATGCTTTTTGGACTTTGTTTATCCTAACAATCATGTTGCATGGGTAATTGTCAAAAGCTCATTTAGAGAAAGCCCGGTTTTAAATTTTGGATCGGAAATGGTTTTCGAAAGAAAACTGGACCAAAATCTGTTAACGTGAAGCAGAGAGTAAAGTCACATTAGCTGAACCTAACAACAGCCAATAAAAGCGAAACAAGAGGGAAACATTACCAACCAAATAGTGCATTACCAAGTAGCAGTGGTTAGCACTAATTGAAATGATTTCTTACAAAATCATGCATGTGAATCCTGCTATAAATATGTAATGCTTCATCATCAGTTTTAAAGTAAAACCATAAGTGAAAGAGTATACAGTAACTGGTGACAGTCAACCAATATGATTACCAAAATAATTACATACTGTTTTTCTTAAATATTCTTTCTTGCAGCATCTTGACTCAACACACACACATATATATATATACACACATACATACATATATATACATATATATATATACATACGTATATATATATTTTTTTTTTATTTTTTTATTTTTTTTTTAAGTCCAGACATTGCTAATTAGTTAAATATGCCATCATACCTACATTTTAAAATCAATTACGATTTCATAATCCTGTCGTGAAGAGGATCTGTAATTGTGATGGATGAAAAAGCATTTATAACTAGTGAAAATTAATTAGTTATCAGGGCTGCCTGTTGTTGGTATACAGTTGGTACTTCCTGTGCACAGCTTGGCATAAGCATTACATTTCCCCGCGGAGCTCACTGAACAATTATACTGGTTGCTATTTCAAATAGCGACAGCAGACCCTACAGAACCTTGAACAGAAGTGTTTACAGTCAAAGTATCTGTGCTATATTTACAAATACAACTGATCCACATTCCAGAAACCTAAAGTCTGTTCTATGGGTCTTTGTCGATGCCAGTGTCTGTTTACCCGTGTGGTTGGAAGAACCTTGACCTTTGCATGATCCTGAATAGGAATAGAAGCCAAGATAAAGATGCAAAATTTGTATCTCTTTTTTTCGATTAGAATCAGAATCAGAAAATTTTCCCCAGTGGGCAATTGGAGGGCACACAGCGGCAGCATAGCAGCCTGGAGCAAAGCCATCATCTTTGAGTATATAAAGTACAAATATAGGTAATATAAAATAAAAATAAGATAAATAGGAAAAATAAATAGAAATGAATTCAATGAATAAAAATACGATTATTTAGTCATGAAAATTTTAAAGGAACCTACTCGGCTGTTATTGAAGCACAAACACACACACGCACACACACACACACACACATACACTCACACACACGCACGCACACACACACACACACACACACACAAAGATACCCAGTCATTAAGCTGGTTTGTCTGAAAAGAGAAATCACATCACTCACCACTTTGTCCTCCTGCAGCCCAGTCAGCCAGCCGTGTGTCGGGAAAGAGAAGACACAGAATATCAGTAAGGCAATAATCCTGTAGTGAACCTTTAATAACGACTTCATTTAAGACATGTTAATGTAATATCTGAGGGAATATTTACCCAGCAATTAAGATGATAGTCATCTTCTCTCATTGACTGTCATGTTGAGAGAATGTCACATACAAAAAGTTTCTTTGTCATTCTTTACAGAACTATTCTTCTATTACATGACACTCTAGAATCGATGCTTTGCACATTAAGTTCAAATTTTGGAGGAAAAAAAAAATTTAAACCACACCTTTAGCTCCTCTGGAAATGATTCAACCTCATGATTAATTATGACGCATTGGAGACATTCTAAAAATATTATGATTTGCAAGAGTTCTGAAGTATTGAGGATACGATGTGATAAATCAAATCTCTTCACTTGACGCGACACAAAGAAAAAGACCAACAACAGCTGTTCTCTGCCGGACATTCAGTATTCTGACTAATACGCCCATATTTAGACAGTGACAACAGTAATAGATCAAAAGACAGGATAGTTCCATAGAATTCTTGGACAGCAATACCTGTATAATTATCAAATAGTCTTGGAAAAATACCCTTGCTACTCACACTATTAGGTGATCCTCACTTTAATTTCTTATTTCATTGCATTACCAAAATATGTATGTATGTATATGCATATATATATAGTGAATGATATATATTATTATAATAATCTATAATTATAACCTATAAATATAATAGGCCTTTCTGTGTGGAGTTTGCACATTCTCCCTGTTTGCATGGGTTTCTTCCAGGTTCAATGGTTTCCTCCCAAAGTACAAAAACATGCAGTGGGTAGAGTAAAGACCCCAAAGTACCTCATGGCTACCATATTTTCACGACCATAAGGCGCATCGCACTTAAAAGGCGCAGTCTCAGTTATGTGTGCCATTACTGAATTTAACACACACATAAGGCGCACCTGATTATAGGGCGCGGGTTTTATGTACAATCCACACCCACACTTCCCCCTCTAACATTCTCATGGTGTTCTCTACTATGCACACAGGCCGCACTGCACTATAGGGCGCGTCGCACATTTTGAAGAAAATCTAAGACTTTTATGTGCGCCTTACAGTTTTGAAAATACGGTATATATCTCTTTGGCTTGTGAATGAGAGGTTGAATGGTTTATGTCCCTACATGACCTATGAAAAAGAGTCAATAGTCCTCTTTAAGACTCCTAATTATCTCCTGAAATGGGTGCTTTCTAGCTGATAGCATTGTAGCATCCGTTTAAGATTTGATTCAAATAGATATCATCTATTAGCATTACAAACTCTACCAAAATATTACAAAAATAGCTTCAATGTTTTTATTGGATCACCAACTGTGTCTTGACTAATCTTTTTTTTTTTTTTTTTTTGCACTGAATGTTGTCATTTGCTTTTGCTGCCACAAACAGGAGCAAAAAACATAAATATATATGAGGAAAATTTGTAGGTTAAAGTTTGTAGGTGGAAATGGGCCATGTGAACAGAACCCTTCAATACTCTTAGAATCCCACAACAAACATATGTCCTTATAAAATGTTGATTTTCTACAAGATCATATCTTCCATATTGTTCATTACATTACATTACATTAAATTTGGCAGACGCTTTTATCCAAAGCGACTTACAATAGAGGACATAGGGACTGCAAATACACTTGCTAATACAAGCGTGAAATGTCAACATGAAATCCATTAGAAAAACTGGCATTAAAGTTTAATCTTGTTTGTGCATGTGTGTTATTAAGTCGCATTGATCACCTTGCGGTGCAACCTGGACACATCGTCATGGCATCATTGGGTGTTTCAGGTCTTATCTATCTTCAGACACCCTCTCCCAGGTGACTCAGAAGGGGATGATCAGGCCCAAACCTGTATCCAGGTAGCTAACTGTGCCACTCGCCACCAGGAAACCTTTTCAGCAGCTTCCAAGATGTTGGTGGCTCGTCATCTCTGCTGCCCAAGGATTCCTAAGAGTTCCAGGACTCGGTGTCATGAATGCACCCTACGTCAACAGGCTCACAGCAGGCCTTCCGCCCCTACCTCCGACACTCCACTACCAGACGCGCATATTTAGCCCTCTTTCTCTCTTGTGCTTCTTACATCCTCTTCAATCTTCCATCAGACATCAGAACTATGTCAGGCCTGAGTGTGGTTGATTTAATTGTGTCTGGGAACTTCAACTGTACTGAAAAGTTGACCTGGAACTGCAAATTTTTTGCTGTTGAGAGAAGTCCTCTCTGGGTCTTTGGATGAGGTTGAAGCTTCTCTCCGGCACAAACAAAAAATATGGAGCACTTTGCAGGATGTCGAAACTTGCTATACCTGATGCCAGTACAGATGGTATCTGCTACTGCTCACAGGACTTGGTCATGACGTCACCGGTACCACCCCTCTCCCAAAGCCTTAGAACAGCAGCACAAGATATGCTCCATGGATCCCTTTCTCAGGTAGAGTTGACAGGCAGGTGAGTCCGCCAGCCCCCATGTGAGCAGATTGGAAGCGCTTGGGAGGACGTCATACAATGACAAGACCAGGAACTTGAAGCAGAGCGGCTCAAATTTCCACATTTCTGCCCATATGATTTAGTGGCCAACTGTATGTTCCCACTTGGTCCGGACCCCCTGCTTACTCATGCCCATCATTCTACTGAGGCGAGTTTCTTCCTCTTCCGCTAACACCTCAGCTTGAATTATCACATGCCTCTCCTTTCCCTTGGGTGTGCTGTGTGAAGGTGTAGTGGTACTCCCAAGCCCAGCTCGCCAGGTTGCCACCATTCCCAGAAGGATGTTGTGCCGCAGCCTTGCCACAGCTCATTTGACCGCTTCCTGGGCACGCCATATCCTACCCGTTCTGACCTCTGCCCCCGCTGAGGTCAGAACACCAAGGGACCTTGGTGTCACATGAGTCTCAGTAGATCAGGACTTCTCCGGCCATAGTCACCTTGAACTCCTCCACTAGTCTGAGACTCCGTGAGAAGCCCAGCCACCTGTGCAGAAAGTGGTTTACCTTACATTCAAAGGTCTTCACGATGGAAACTGGAACTTTGTATTTCAGAAGAGGCCAGACCAGCCAGGGCAGGATTCCACATTGGTATATCCAGGCCTTGAATTTCCTGGGAAGTCTTGACTTGTCCATGGCCAAGCGCCGAGGTCAGTGCTGGTTGACTGGCAAGATGGGGTGTTCCTCAGGTCCAAGTCCCCAAGCTCTTAATCAGCTTCTCAGACACCGTTAGAATTTTCGCATCCTCCAGAGGCAAGTGGAACTTGTTTGCCACCTTGATCTTTCTGATGACCAGAAACCAGGACTTGAAACTCATTCTTGCTCGTGCCATGAGCCTTTCAAAACCTCGAAGAACCTACCAAGACCTAGATGTTGTGGTAACTGTTCGGTCGCCCATGTAAGCCCTGAATGGAGGCTGTCATGTGCCGAATTTGGACAACGGGCCTCTGCACTATACCTTGGCTGATTTCACAATGTCACATTGTCATGGCTAATGCAAACAGGGATACTGAAATCGTACAACCATTTATGATTCTCTTCTCCGATGGTGCCATACTGATGTTGATGACCCAGAGGACACCATCAGACTGAATTTGTTGTAATAGTCAAGGATGAGGTTTTGGACCTTCTCCGGGACACAGTACTTTGTCAGGGCCATTCCCACTAGTGTGTAAGTTTGAATCATGTGCATTAGCCTGGTCTAGCCAAAGCACTCTTGCTCTCTCGAGCTTCTCTGATGAGTCGAGTTACTATGCCAGTGTGTTCAACAACCTGGTGTGCGTGGAACACCTCCCCTCTGCACCGAATATCTATGAAGCTGTTCCTCAGGAGGTATTCTGTGAGGCGGTTGGCAACAATCTTGAAGACGATCTTGCATTCCACGCGGAGGGGTTAGATTGTTCGAAATTGCTCAATCTTACTACGAAATTGCTCAATCTTACTAGTATTTTCTTCCTTGGGAATCCATACACCCTCAGTGAACATCCACCGCTATGACACTTTCTCCTTCCTCCAGTTGACCTTAAGAATCTTCCAAAGATGCTCTCGCAGCTGTGGGCACTATTTGAATACTTTGTAAGGTACTCCACTCGGGTGAAGATTCTCTGTCTGACTTGACTACCTCCTCCATTTCTTTGAGTGTGGGTTCTTTGACATTGAAGAGGGTGGTGGGATCGGGAGGGATAATGAGGGTTTTGCAGTGTCCAAGGTTTTGCTCCCTCCTGCTATAACCATAGGTGTTGCTTATGAAGTGATTGAGCAAATCTTCAGGACATGTGAGATGGCCATTGCGCTTCTGCCCCAGCAGCTTCTTCATAAATCCAAATGCATTTGAGATGAAGGCACTGTGGTTCCGGGCCTTCACTTTCCCATCCTCTATGCCGTGTCACATAGTACTACCAAAGCCACCTTATCTTCCTCGCTCACCTTCCTGTACTGGCTCCACAATGTCCTCAGCTCTCGTCTGAGCTGAGTGATCTTCACTTCCTTTCTTGGTTTGGATTTGGTCCTGTAGGTGCTTTTGTGTGTTGTTCCTTGACTCCAAACCCCTCAGATGCAATGCTAACTATGAAGGTGCTCATGATCTGGACCCTTCTGCCCATCTCACCCTTAGCCATTTCTTCAAGGGCTGCATCCACATCTTTGTTGAATTGGCACCACTCTGACTCTATGTTAGCAGCAGGCCACAATACCCGGCGATGTTCTGATGGTCTACTTAGGGTAAGTGCTAATGGTGTTTGGAGGTTCCTAGACACTGTGGGGTGACTCAGGGCCTGGCTCCTCCATCTCACCAGGTACCACTTGCTTCCTTGAGCAGCCCATCTAGGTCTGGTGGATTTTTAGACCACTTGGGTTTTTGCAAACGTTGCCACATCTGCAGACAGCACTCATAGTTTTTAGTATGTTAGCTTGGGTCGTTTCCAATGTATCCATCTAATTTGGGTGCTCACTCTCCCCTCTTCTCAGGGCACCCCTGTGGGTATTTCTCTTTAGGGTTCTTCATAGCAAGTTTGTGGGTGCCTCTCAAAAGCTGCAGTTTGGTCAGCCATCTCTCTGAGCTGTCCTCTGTCTCTCCAGAAGTCATCGCCCTATTCACGATTGTCATCCAGCCTTTCCTCGACATCAATGGCATTGCCATGTTGAATCTATAGTTTTGTACACCTCGCTGTGCAACCCGAAAACATTGTCAGTGAAGGACCTGGGGTCATTGGGTGTTTAAGGTCTTATCTATCTTCAGACACCCATTTCCAGGCGACCCAGCTAGGGATGATCAGGGTCCCATCCTTGTCCAGGTAACTAACTGTGCCACTCGTCAGCCCTCTTGATCTAGATTAAAGATGATTTAAAGTACGCTGTAATGTTGGATAATGCAAGAAAATAATACATTTATGGGATGTGAGATATGTCGAAATCAGCTTGGACACCACTTTCTCCTCCACAATTGCACTTCAATCTTAAAAAGCACACAAATTGGAATGTCTAGTTTGGAATACTGGCAATGAGGGTCGCTCTCTGATTAGAGGACATTCCAGTTTTGATTAAACTCTATGAATCCTACAGTGCTTTATTCTAATCACAATAAAAAAAAAATTAGCTACAATAAAAAACATCAGCATCAACATTTTTTGGCCTTGTACAGTAAAAATATGAAAATTGGGACTTTTTGAGTGTACCCTTGTATGAAGCCACAAAACATTATCTTCATGTTGTATTATGCCCTGAAATTTGTGTCCTGCTGGTTGACTAAATGATTTTCACAAATAGCAATATAGATGCTGAAGTGATGAAATTTTGCGAGTCCTTTGCAATTATCAGAAATATGCCATCGTTGTTATTCCCATAATAAATGTCTTAGACCATGAAGATAAGGTAATTTTTTACATTTGTGTTGTTTGTGTTTAACATCCATCATTCAAAGACATTGTCCCACGACTGCAGCTGCTTCAGACCTCCCTGGAACCCATCCCGCAACCCATCACACCCCCAAGACCCCAAGTTGAACTCTCCCCATGTCAGTAACTAATTAGGATGTATCTTTGTGTGTTTGTTAGGGTCTTAGTTGGGTCATTAAATGCCACAACCATGATGTAGGGGAGGGGATGTCTCCTATTTCAGAGGTAGACTCACCTCCGAACTCTTACACACACACACACACACACACACACACACACACACACACATTCACACACGCTTGCACACATAAAACACTCACTCCCAACCCCTACTGTGTGTGCATAGGGCACCTCCGGACTCCTGGGAAACCAAGACAAAGTGGGAGACCACCCCCTCTGTCCATAGCTCAATCTAATGCCCAATTAACCTTTACCAGCTACTGCTTGGGTCACACACTCACTACAAATTCACTCACACGGATGTGAACACACCGTCACACACCAAAATGTCACAAATAGCATACTTCAACACACATCCAGGGCATATTATTTCCTCACAAACCAATACACACACACACACAAGCACACTCACACATATTGACTATGGCTCATTGGCTTATCACCTCTACCTGGGTTCTGACACCTGAGACCCTCATATAGTCTGATCATAGTAGCTGAGAGCAGTTGCACTGGGTATAAGTGACACCATGTTTCCTCCACCCCGGTGCAAATTCAGATTCCACGACAACGATACTAACTCAAAATGAAATATCAGTTAACTCACTGACTTAAATCTATGCCCATCATTTTTCGACTGTTATCATTTTGCACAAATATTCTTATTTCTCTAGTCCTATTGTCTAATGTATTGGATATATCTAATGTATTGGTCCCTGGTTTGATTCTGACAGGGAGGGCTTTGGGTGTGTATTTTGTAAGTTCCCCCATTGTCTGAGTGGATTTCCTCAGTTTTTTACGGTTTCCAGACACACTTCAAAAACTTTGCAGTAGGTTCATAACAAAACCCAAAATTGCCCAGACATATGAACTAAGGGTTCGCACCCTGCCTCTAACCCAATGACAGCTCGAATAGGTTCCAACCTAGACTTCAACCATTGTATTAAAGAGATGAGCAGAGGAAAGGTGTGAAGTTCTAGAGAAACCACCCTTCTCTTCTTACCGTGTTGGACCGCAAGGAGACCCTGCCTCCACAGCGAGCGCAGAACTTTGTCTGGCAGTAAGAGCAGAGGTTCCCACAACCATCTGCAAACTTGGTCTTCTGGCAGATACCGCATGTCGGAGCGTCATCCCGGTGAACGGTCGAGCCTGCGGCTGCCGCGGCCTGACGGATCACTGTCTCTCTGTAGCTGGACAGCTGCTGCTGGATGCCTCTGAAAAACACAGCATAGGAAACACAGGTTTATTGTTTAATGAATGTGTGGGGGACAAAATACAGTGTGTTCATGCCTGCAGGATCATTGGACACATGCGGTTCGAGCATAAACGGCAATGCATTCGGTGAGCTCTGTTTCGGTCGAGGGTGCAAATGTGTTTACAGCGGATGATGTTTATTTTTTCATATACCTCACTATATATAGCTGTCTTGTAGAGATGTTTCAATCACAAATTCATTGACTTTTTGTGTTGCTGACTTTCTGTGGCGTGGCGCAGGGGGTTAAAGCAGTTGTCCTTGAAAACGAACATTCCTGTTTCAATGCCCAGTTCATCCTAGTCTCTCGCTGTTGTTGAGCAAGACACTGAACGCCCGATCTCCCCTGGTGCTGTTTCTTAGTTGTCTTCTGCTCATGGTTCATCCATGATGGATCAAATGCAGTGGTCAAATTGCTCTGATGTTGTGCTAAATGTATACACTATGTGACAATAACAGCATTTCTTCTTTCTAATAACTTTTCAACCAAATGTACTTGATTGTTTTTCACAAGCAGGTAATATCCTGTGTTTAAGTTGGCAGGGAACTTGTTTGAAAACAAACAAAAAATAAGTTAGAAAAATAACAAGTAACGATCAAAACCCTAGCAAATAATTGATTTCTATATCAGCAAGAAAATGCTAACAGGGTGTAATAAATTAATAAACAGACATATATATGAATAAAAAAATATGTAAATGGGCCTTCAGTTACTAGCCTTTGACGCTGTGGGTCATCTGTGCTTGATTCCAAAATAAACAGCCACAGGAATAACATGGAACTTGTCAGATTTATAATGATTCCATAAAAAAAAAAAAAAAAAAAGAAAAAAAGTCATAATAACCTACCATGTTTTACATAATATTGAAAATCTTAAAATGTAAACAGAAAAATTTTGACGAACACTTTTATTTCTGAATACACGTGGTGATTCTAGTTTAATGCATAAGAATAAAGCAATGACAAATAATGATAGGAATAACCAATATATAAATTAAATTGCCAGGTGTGTGGGATCCACCTTTAACATGTATATACACGCACTTGGGCATACTGGATATGAAACTTCATCTTACTCTATTCTACTTCCTTCATTTTTGCTACATACCCATTTGAGTCCACATCCTGCAAAGACAGATGACAAAATCTGTCCTCTGTCTACACACAAGCACACATATCAAAACCTGTTGCAGAAATATAGTGGCTCACACACACACACAGCCACACACACAGGCACACACACATGAATGCACGTAGAATCTAAATATTGAAGGGATAGTGACACATGAGACATCTATAACAATTTCATGTACCACTGCTTTGGAAATTACAAACTACATCTCCAGTTGGGCGCTATGTAAAAAAAATATGTTAATTATATTAAGAGAGATACGCAATAAATATCATTTGATTGAATTCTATCCAAAATAAATGTAAACGATGCATGCAACATCAACATGATGAACTGATAATAATAATAATATTGTTATTCCTAATTTTGGGAAATAGGTTGTGTCATTTTTCATTTAAGTGTCACTAACTGCCAAATCACTTAACATATTTTTTGGGGGAAAACAAAGCTGAGTTAATTCAAAATATATAAAAAAAACAGAAAAAACATTTGTTTGTAGAAAAAACTTGAATGTAGAAAAATGAATACATCATTGTATTTCCACAACCTCATTATGATTAACCTAAAGACACTTGTGATGGACTGCGTTATTTGGTTATATTGTCATTTAAAAAAAATTGTCATCTAAAATTTTATCTACTTCTTATATTTGGACCTGAGAGTATTTATTATGATTATATAGTAATAAATGAAGGTGTAAACTGCTCCCTATTTTTTTTTTCCCAGAATAAAGCTCATCAATGTCTGCTGTCAGTCAATATAGGAAAGAGAAAGGGTGGGGTGGATGTTATAGTATGTTGATTAATAGGATTTCTATCTGAGGAAATTGAAGACAATACAAATGGAGATGGGGTGGAGGGTGGGGGACGTAGAATCACAGAAACCAGAAACGTGCATTTGTTTTTCATGTTGTCAGATAACCTTGATCGAAGGAGGCACATCAGATACTCAGAGAGAGATGTCGGAGTCAGCGAGGAAACCGACGACAAGAATGATGATACTACTACTTATACTACTGATACTACTGCTACTACAACTCATAATAATAATAACAATAATGATAATTCAACACAGTTACATATTATTTTGCTTATTATCTCTATGAAAAGGGAGGAGGAATTACATCAAGAGTGGGAGGAAACCATAACCCGAACAGGAAACCAAGAAAGAGTAAGGAAATGTCAGAGAGGGGAGCAGAAAAGGAAATAAAAGTGAAGAACAGAAGAAGGAGTCCTGTATTGGGAAGGGTAAAAAAAAAAAAGCTGAGAAGCTAAATGCTTAACGGTAGAGGGCAGGAGAGAAGAAGAAAAGTCATTATTTAAAGAGGAGGATATGAGCAGGGGTGGTGGGGTGGAAAAAAGGATTATGTGAAAGTTGTGAGGGAAGGAGGGGATCTGAGGAGACCAAGACCAAGAGTGGCTCTGTTTGTGTGTGTGTGTGTGTGTGTGTGTGTGTGTGTGTGTGTGTGTGTGTGTGTGATGAACCACTGATGAGATGATACTCTAACATGGAGACTAGGACTGGTTCAAAACAACTTGTAGGAAATACCGTTCTGTAGGTTTGTTAGATTGTTGCTCGACTATAAGTCAGTGAATCCTTTGACCTATGAAAATAGTCACACATGCACACACAGGAACACACTCAGAGAATAGGAGAGGGAGAGAGAGACGTCCAGGAATCATAAATGTCTCATGCGCACGGACAATGCTGTCAGACTGGGAATGAATGGCATGGATTACGGATTCAATGCTGTGATTGCGAATTTATCAACCGATCCACAGACCAAAACTCTTTTCAACTAGGTTGTGTCACACTACTTGGGCCATTTGGTGTCATCGAGAACAGGGTTTCCTTAAACAAGGATTGCAATTATAGGAGCAGTGCAAAGATTATTCCAAAAATCTTCCATTAAAAAAATTAAAAAAAGAAACCACTGAATGACGGTTACATTGTAATTGCAATGCGCTTGGACAAAAAAGACT
Organism: Fistularia commersonii; assembly: GCF_037954325.1. Taxonomy (NCBI): domain Eukaryota; kingdom Metazoa; phylum Chordata; class Actinopteri; order Syngnathiformes; family Fistulariidae; genus Fistularia; species Fistularia commersonii. The sequence continues at coordinate 5,176,058 of NC_141285.1, read as the reverse complement.
TTTGCTTTAATATGCACCCAAGTGGATACAATAGTGTGCTATTTTTTTTGTCGTTCCCATAAGATCATTCTAAGGATCAAAGAGCAGTGGAAAGTAACCTTAGTGACACCAAACTGCAAAAGATGGTTCATCGTGTGAAGGCTTTAACACCTTGAAAAGATATTGAAAGACAGTTTTAGTAATGATTCACAATCAACTGATCAGTCATTCATCCATCTCGTCGCTGGCTTTGCAATCCATCGTGTTACTTACAAGGAGGGACCCAATGAAGAAGTATCCCTCTTCAGCTCAGCCATTAAATACTACAAATCCCAGCAGCAGCAGCAGCAAGGGAAAACAAAAAGAAAGCCAGACATGCGATCCGCTAACACAGAAATCAACACGGATCCTTCGGGTGTAATGCGACACGGAGGTCTTCCAAATATACCCGATGGGAGAGTCTTTAGAGACGATCATGAAAACGTTCCCTTTGCCCACACCCACTTGCACACAAGCGCACACACACACACATGAAAACACATTCACACACAAATGCATACACCTCATCCCATGTTGACTTTAGAAACCTCTGTGCAGAAAATAAATAATTTAAGTAATAAATAAATACAAGCAACCCCACTGATGATGACGTTTACAGCATCCCTAGGGCAAGATTTAGCACGCACGCTAACACAGACACACTCTCTGGAAGCAATAGCCAAAGGTGACAAAGAGGTCACCTGCTGCTGCAGCACTGCAGGATTGACTTCCTGATCCACAGCACTTACTGTGTTCCACCTCCCGAATCTCCTCAAGAGGTGATAGTGACACCGACGCTCCTGACAGATGGAACCACTTTGATTGATTATCCGTTCAAAATACAACTGATCAATATTTCATTGGCTGTCGATGGGGAAGTCGTGAAAAGGGAGGTGAATGTGGGCGCATGCCATGTGAATATGTTGGTTTACATTTAGTTATTATTATGATTATTACTGTCCCATACAGCTTTGGGAAAGTGGTAAAAGGTGGCTCTTTTCCAAAATAGCTTCTATTGGTATTAGGCTTAATAAATAAGTGCTGGCAATAAAAGCTCTCCTCCTCCCCTTCTCCTGGCTTGTCTTTCTTCTTGGCCAACTTTGTTTTTTAACTCCCTCTCCTCACTGATGTCACATCCCTTTCTCATCATTGTCTTTGTGTTTTTCTTGTCTTCTTTTTTTCAGCGAGTGTATTTCTTGAATGGGATTAAAGGTAAAACATCAACTGCAGGAACGCAAGATTGAACAGAGCAGTGACAGGTAATTACAAACCATGGCATTAAAACCATGGCATGTGTTACGGGTTTCAAGGCAGATTTAAACAGGCAAAACAGATAAATAGACTTTTGTGTTTTAAGCTTTCTCCTGTTCAACTGTTATGATATAGATATAATACCGCAATGGAGTTAATCCACTTTGTATAGGTTTGTACCCACAATATTTCTTAACAGAGAAAGATTAGCAACAAACTATGAATGAAGATTAAGATTTTTTGTCTTTTCATTTAAATCCACGTTTCCATCAACATCCTGTCAACTGAATAACTGTGCAAAAATTCATGATTTCACATCTGTTTAACCATTGAGGTAATATAGCATAAAAAAAATAAAAAAAACTGAAAAACTTACTCTTGTGTTTTGGGGTATCAATTTTTTATGCATTTGTAATTTTATTCTATTTTTTCAACTTCACAATATTTATCTTTATTTCTTTAAATTGCAAGATAATGTAGCCCAAAGTTGTGTTGAACTATGTAAAAAGGACAAAATAAATAAGTGTGTCAAAACACAACAAAACAACATTTACTACCTTGTCTATTATACCAAATCACATGGAATGCCATTTTATACTTCCTGCAGATATTGCATTGAAGACTGAACAGTAAAGGGAGTGGCAGTTATTCCTTTATTCCTATTAGACTACAGATTGGAATGCAGGAAGATTTCAGTGTCAGTAATAGCAACTAATCATGAAAACATAAAAGGAAATATCTAAGTATAATTCATCAGTCTCATTGGTGAAACAAGCTATTAACTAGCTATTCTTGGTAACAATGTTTAATTACAAGCTAAAGTTACTACATTATATATATATATATATATATAGGTGTATATATATAGGTGTATATAAATATATATTATAACTGTGAGTGAACAAAATTAAAAAATACAAATATCAGTGTGTCGTCCTTCAAGACAGTTGTCACACTACCAAATTTAACCAGGGTACTTTGACTAGTTTTAGAAGAAAACAGAAGAAAACGGAAACATCTACAGGTTGCACGTTCCCCCCCATGTCTAGGTCTTTGTGGGTTTCCTTTCAGATTCTACGGTTTCCTCCCAAAGTCCAAAAACATGCTGTGGAGACCCAAAATTACTGACAGTTGATCAACTGCCGACACGTCATTTGTGACCCTGCCTTTCACACAATGAGAGCTGGGATAGGCTCTAGCAACCCGCTAACTCAGATTCAGGATAAGCTGTGCAGATAATGAGTAGACGTTGAATGAATGAATGAATGAATGAATGAATGAATGAATGAATGAATGAATGAATGAATGAATGATCATGACATGCAAAACTCTTAGTACAAAAAGACTCTCCACCTACCCTCCAAAGAACATTTTCAACCATCCTTCCTTTTCCAGCCTTTGACTTGTCTTTCAAATTTACCGAGATAGGCAGAGCCAACCCTACACAATGTGGCACCCTAGGTGATATTACATATGGCGCACCACTCCATCTGCAACATTTAAATGAAATCGAATAGTATTGTAAGCATAGTAATATCTACTTTTAATTTACTTAAAGTGAAGGTGAATTTTTATGACTTTGTGGCGCCCACTGTAGGCCACGGTGCCCTTCACATTTGCCTACTTTGCCTGATTTGCCAGCTGGCTCTTGAGACGGGAGTTGAAAAATTATCAAATTCCATTTTCTTATCCTTCCCCATAGACATTAGAAACAAACAGCCCTATCTCTTTCCATGCAAAGATTAACTGTGAACTCACTCCAAAACCTCAATGCAACATTCTTAAACACATTAAACCCAATTTCCTTTACTTAGTTATCTTTCCACATGATCTACCCAGTGGCCAGCCAGTGTAAATATTCTTTGATATGTTTATTACCCCACGTTATACTTAACTGAATTACACATCTGACAGTACACTTGCATTTGTTTAACGTTTGGCAAAGTAGGACATTGATCAACTGTTAAGGCACGGGTCTAGAACAGTGAGAGCCAGTGAGAATATTTGTCTCCACAAATCTGTCAGCCGAGTTAACTCGTCAAATTTTCTCACATAGGTGAAAAAAAATCTTTATTGCATTCAATAACAGAGTCGGGGAAAAGCACGGGGGTACATCATTATGAGATGGGGGGCAAGAGGAGGAGAGAGGCAGTGAGAGATCAGAGAGAAATGAACAGTGCAACGGAAAAACAGTGAGGAAGCTCATTAAGAAAATGCAGAACAAATATCCATATTCAAATCAGAGACAAGGTTAAAACAAAGTGAGAATAACAGCCACACTTTTCTCAAAACAGACTTCCTCTTCATTTCCGACAAAATGTTAAATCTCTTCTCTCTTGAGCAACTTCAGATATAAACATTTGTGTGTGTGTGTGTGTGTGTGTGTGTGTGTGTGTGTGTGTGTGTGTGTGTGTGTGTGCGTGTGTGTGTGTATATATATATATATATGTGTGTATGTTTATGTGTATGTGTATGTGTTTGTGGGAGAGGATATACATTTTTTAAGCAGTCTATAACTCACAGCAGGAAGCAGAATTAACATAAAATGCCCTCTAATTAAGCTGTGTATAACAAACTGCAAACACACACATACACACAAACCAAACTCACACAAACACACACACACACACACACATACACACACTCACTCACACACACAGTAACTTGAGCTTTGCTGATAAGAGTGTCAATGAATGTAGAGTACATAAAACAGCTTATGTATTTCAGTTTTAGCCTTAAACCAATTTCAACAATGAATGAAAAGAATGAGTTAAGGTCACTCATTAATGATAGTTCACTCTCTCTCAGACAAATGGAGAATTGTCTGGTCTTGTTTCAGAGTTGGTAAGTTATTAAGTTATGGTAGTAAATGTTTTCCAATCTTTCTGCAGTACAAATGTCAACAACACACAAAAAAAGAAACCTTTAGCATCATTATTGTGAATACGCAAATCAAATTATAACCAAGCACTAAAACACCATTTTGAACAATGCACACGCTCCTGGGTATGAGAGTGTTTCATTCTTTCGTGAAACAGAATTTACAAATTGTTGTACATCACTGTTTTTCGAACACAAATGCATAAACAAATGTTCCAGAAGAAATCCTGTTATCAAGTGCTTTATATATCCACACACAAATACCTAAGGTGACAGATAAGACAAACAGTAAATTCAAAATATAACTCAATTTCTTTTTCTAAATGGAGTAGAAATATTATTTATCTATTAATCTGTCAATTTATTTATTTATCTATCTATTATTTTAGCTGTATACACTCAGCTGCATGCTCTGATCATTGCAAATGACACAAAGTAAATGCCTCATTCCATTTAGCTACTTTCCAAAATATAATATTTATTTTTCTTGCAACCATGCTTCTTCAGATTGATGTATCTAAGATCAATCTATGTTTGCTTATTAATCAACAGAACCACTTTTGTATGCCATTAATATGTATTAAATAATGTATTAATTGATTTAAAAACATACAGTGGTAATAATTAGGAAGCTTCTGTGGTCAAAAGATACTGAGAATAAAATTTGTAGAGATGAATAACAGATATTGTGAAACAGGTAAAGAGATACCACAACAATCAGTTTGTTTTGACTTTTTTTTTTACATGCAGGTGCTGGAACTTAGAAATTTCAGCTAGTCAGACTTATAAATTATATATGGCCAAAATCAAATCACAGTTGTTTCATCACCCTTTCAAGTGGAGCAGGTCTAGAATACACTCTTAATGATTTACAGAAACCCAACATTCCCTAATGAGCAAGCACTTGGCAACAGGGACAAAACAAAAGCTGCCTTTTACCAGGCAGAAAGCTTTGACTGATTCTGTCTCAACACAGGTGGCCTTCTGTTTTGACAGCTTCGAGTAGAAAGTCTTTTGAGAAGGCCCAAGTCGTCGAAAGTTGAGACTACTCATACACATGTTTTGTTTTCCTAGAGGTGCAATAAAATCATTTTTACAGTGGTCAACGGGATTTTTGTAGAAACTACAAATATTGGGTTCATTAAGATATAAGACAAGGTACATTCTATGTCTTCAGAGCGGTCAACAAGAATAAGAATAAGAATAAGAACAACTTTATTTATCCAGAAGGAAATTGTTGTGCCAGAGTTTCAAGTAAAACATAACAATAATAAATAATAGTATGAAATTGTATAAACAGTAAAAAAAGGGGGGGAGAGTAAGAAATACAAATAAAACTATAAAGTGTCAAAGTCAAGGCTATTAAGTGTTTTAAGGTCTTAAGTGCAAGATTCCCTGCAGCTGAAGATAGAGGAATTCAAAAGTTAAATTAAAATTAAAATTAATTAAAGGAATTAAAATTAAAGGCATGTTAGCCTGAAAGCTCTCCTTCACCAGTTAGACCACTTCATCAAAGGAAAGTCAATACACTTAACATTTAAAATAGAAAGTCTGTTAAGTAAACTAAGAAAGTTCATCAAGCATTATGAATTAGAAAAAAAAAAAAGTTTAGCAGCTTTTTTTTACATTAATAATGTATTTGAAGCTCCATTGTATATTCAATCTTTATGAACTTGGAGTGACATTTCTCATGTTGCTATTTAAACAATCCTTTATGAATTGCTGTTACATCAGTCTTTATGAGTTTTCATCGACATTACAAATTGTTGTGACTTTTTTTGATGAATCTTATAACTTTTGTCAAAAATGTTTACATGTGTCTTCAGCCTTACATCTGCAAAGTATTCATAAAGTGTAATGGGGGCACTTCAAGAGGCCGTGTTGGTGTCAAAGAACATTGAAGTACACGCAATGTTTCATAGTTTGGGACAAATAGGTCTGCAGCTCAGAGAAATAAACTGCGCTGGAATACAGCCATAACGGCAATAAAAGAGATTGTGTACAGGTAGAGCAAAGAAGACGTGTGAATAAAGGAAGGAAGACAGGAGGAGGGGGTGAAGAATGGTGGGGTATAAACTTTATAGTGCTGTTGGCCGGAATGTGGACCTTCACCTGGCAAGGACAAACGAAGAGGACACACACTCATGCAGATACAGCGACTGAACAAGAACATCCCATGATGGAAATCTACCCCTGACTGCGTTTCTGTTGATGTGCTGCGGTCACAAAAGGCGGGATCTACTTTGTCCAGTACACAGATTAAATAATATATGAAAATGACATCGCAGAGAAGATGGAAAGCCCAGGCCTTTATCGTTTGTATTCATGTTTTTTCTATGATAAATGTGGCCAAACTACAACCTGCGGGCCACATCCAGCCCACAGTGTTTGCTCCAGCCTGCAGGGATTCACGTGATCTACAATCCTATAAGGTATTTACATTTCAATTCACCCCATTCACCTCATTTATACCTATCAGTGCCACCAGATGGCTCACGACAATTCTCTTCCAATGCAAAAAGTCTTTTCTAACTGCGTGGCGCAAGAGATAGAACATCAGTGGTTCAATTCCGCCTCCTCCTAGTCTCTCAAAGTGTTCTTGAGCAACACACTGAACCTCTAACTACTCACCTAGCCCTGAATGATAGCAGCCTCCTGCTGATGGTTCATCCATGATGGGTTACTTGCAGAGAACAAATTTCGACATGATAAATAAAGTATAAATTATGTTGACAACAGTGGAAGAAGCCCCTTAACATGCAAGCGAATCAAGCAACCTGCCGGGCAGGCTGTATGTTCCTTCCTGAAGGACACAAAGTCACCAAACCTCCAACAAATAGCAAGTTGATGCTGGTGTTGCTTCGTTTTTTGTTTTTTTTTTATTTTTACATATATAAAAGTAGGACAGTGGAAACAGACTTTAAATACACTTCATACTTTATGCTCTCATTTTTCACCTCATCTACCAGAGGTCAGACACGGTGCTCAGGTTGAAAAATTACACTGCCTGCAGAATTATTAGGCAAGTTTTAATTTTGAGGATTAACTTTGTTATTGTACGACTACAGTGCTCTTGGTCAATACAAAATGTTAACAAACCCTCAAACCTTAACATTTTCGTAGTAAAAGCTTTGGCTTTCTTAAGAGAATATCGAAATGTACACCTTTATTAGGCAAATATTAGTGTGCAGAATTATTACCCAACTTAATAACAAAACAAAGATTTTCCCATTTCTTTTCACCTGTAAAAGTGAGAATAATAAACAAACTCGAAATTTACATTTCTGTAATTAAAAAAACAAACAAACACAGTGACTGATATAGCCACCCTTTATTTCAATAACAGTAAAACAGTCACAAACCTTCCATTCATGGAGGCACTCAGTTTGCTGATCTGGTCAAAATCAACTTTTTGTGCAGCTGTAACCACAGCCTCCCAGACACTGTTCAGAGAGGTGGATTGTTTACCTTCACTGTAAATTTCCTGCTTAAGAACCCAAAAGCTCTCAATAGGGATTAAATCAAGAGTTGAAGGAGGCCATGTCATTAGTTTTTCCTCTTTAAGGCCTTTACTGGCCAGCCATGCAGTGGAGTACTTTGATGCACGTGATGGACCACAATTGTCTGGCATAAAAATCAAAGTCTTCTTGAAAGATGCAGACTTTTTCCTGTACAACAGCTTGAATGCTTGACGAAAGTGCCTTCTAAAAATTGGCAGTAGGTTCGAGAGTTGATTTTGAATCGATTTTTAACCCGAAAAGGTCCAATTAGCTCATCTTTAATAATACCTGCCCATACCAGTACCCTAACTCCACCTTGCCGGCGTCTGAGTCGAAGTGGAGCTCCGTGTCCGTTACTGAGCCAATCTGATCCCATCCATCTGGTCTGTCAAGAGTCACTCGCATCTCATCAGTCCACAAAACCTCTGAAACATCCGTCTTAAGATATTTCTTGGCCCATTCTTAACGTTTCAACTTGTGTCTCGTTCAGAGGTGGTCGGACTTCAGCCTTTCTTAACTTGATCATTTCTCTGAGAACTGAACACCTCATACTTCTTGACACTCCAGATAGGTTGTAGTTGTGAAATATTGCAACACTGGAGGATAACAGGTTCCTGGTAGTTTCATGTTTGATTCTTCTCAAATCTTTGGTGGTTAATTTGTGTATTTTCCTCTTGACACGTTCCTTGCGACCCTATTGACTATTTGCAACAAAATGTTTGATGATTCTGTGATCACACCCAAATATCTTAGATAGTTCAAGAGCGCTGCATCCCTCTGAAAGACATCTTCTAACTTTCGGTTAAATCTCTTTTTTGGTCCATTTTTCCAGAGGTGAAGAATCTGCCTAATATTTATCCACACCTTCATATAGATTGTCGATCTCCTTAGGCCGCATTGTTACATAAATACACATCACCTATGCAATAAATCAAATAAGTATTCAAGTTTATACAGTTTGGAGTTGGAAATAATGGATCAAATGATGATATGCACAAAATAGTTACTTGCCTAATAATTGTGCACACAGTGTAAATGTGGCCCTGCAGCAAAGGTTTGCCCACCCCATTCTACATTGAAGATGAAAACATTGAGATGGACACATGTGTGTTTGGCATTAAATAACCAATGATGTGTATTCCAGATTTGTAAATCTATTGTGACATCGTATTGTGTGCTTACTATAGTGGTTTTTTTTAATGCACCAATATTTTTCCCTTGTTTTCTGGATAAACACAACAAAAATAGATTTTTACTCTCACCTACCCTGCTGTTTATCGAACTTGAACTATTTGTGGGAAAACTAAAAAAATCCCGACTACATAAGTCAACCTTCCCTCAGATACAATTGAAGTGGATGATTTGTGGTATAACAAAGTACTGTAACAAAGCGAAAAGCAAACTCAGCAGCAATCACATTGTCGTCTATTGAAACCACAGAAATTGTGAGAAATTTCACAATTAACTAATTAATATAGAAGAAAGTCCCCTGAAACTGTCACATGAAATAGTTTACAATTTTAAAAAGTAGATTTACCACCTTAATATGGCTCTCAAATTGTATTTTAGGCCATTGAGACAAAAGATGTGCTCATATCTGTGGTCATCGAGATTACGACGAGAAACCATGAATTATTTCAGTAAAGCTAAGTTTGTCAAAACATTGATATTACCATTATGTTTAAAACTTTTAAAATTCAAGAGCTGAAAATAATAAATACAGTACAATTACAACTTGCATGGTTCCAATAGCAAAAACAATTTATCGCATTTCATTATCAATGGCATTTGTTAGTTGCGGAAATAGTCATTAATGTCTATTTTTCCTCAATAATTCCGTTCCTTTTTTTTGTCATTGGGATTCTTTCACACACATGCAAGAAATGCATCCTGTGTGTTGAAGAGGCATCTCAACAGCATTGTAAATATCAGCAAGTGGCACTAATCCTCCATATGGATATACAGCAACATGGATAGAAATAATATATTTTTTCATGGAAGGGGGACCGTATAAGAAAAGGATGTGTAGATTTAAAATCCTTGTGTTTTACACCCGACTGATCTTTGCACCAAGCAATGGCAGGATCTAAATCTTGGTGTTGCTGGTACCTCTGCGTTGTGCTGCTGTCTGTGTTTATTTTGAGTTAGTCCCACAACCGCCATCCACAAATGTGCTTGGAGTGGTTGCACACGATCTCAGAAAGTAATAAAGTTCTGACAGATGGGTCGACACATTGGATTTGTTGACAGTAGGGGAGAAAATAGAATAAAACCTGCTACATCCTTCAAACGGGTCACATGAATGGTACCAATCTGACAGCTTGCCTTTGTGGGAATGATCCTCTTGAGAAGATTCTCCAGTATGAAGTGAAACTCATCACTGTGTATCCACTCATTCTCACCCCTTATGACCTCCCAGTTATTTCTGCAGGAACTTTCCATTCAGTTTCCTCTGTTGCTCTCCAAAATGGTTTGGGAGCTCTCACTGCCAGAGCCAGGATGTCAGTTCAAAGCTTAAAGTTATGGTTAAACAACTTAAAAAAAAAAGAAAAAAAGAAAGAAAGAAACAGGCCCCCTGCTCAGAATACAGCGGATGTGTCCAAAAATAAGGTGAATAAAAACAGCCGTGTCGTTCAGCCCTTGAGCGTCTTCACTGCTGCAACGCTGAATGCTGGCACTGCCTCCTCCAATCGTGGGCTTTCACACAGCACATTGGCATCAGGCTGGCAGCTTTAGACTCTTCCTGTAGTGATTCGGGCCGAGTATGAGTCACGCCACCGGTTCTTGGATCGATATTCCAGAAGCAGGCAGACATGAATCAAATAACAATGAGTCAGTGTCAGAGAAAATCACCCTGTAGCCATTTAGAAATTAAGCACTTCGACTCTAGTCTCTCGTCCTCATTTTCTCTCCAACTGTTTTAAATGTACTTTCCTCCATACTCAGCTCTCTGGGGGATGTTTTACTTGATACACATCTTCTACTTTTACTTTTGCCTTTTCCCTTCAGGGGTCGCCACAGCAAAGCATATATGTATGTCCTACATCCAACCCTATCCTCTGTATCCTCTCACACCAACTAACTTAATGTACTCTTTCACTACATCCATACATCTTCTCTTTTACCAATATATTCACTAGTCACACACACAAACATACACGCACTTTAAAAAAGTCATAAAAAAGATTGATTGGAAATCATTCTGCATCCTATTATGGACAATATGAAAAAGTTTCCTTCCTCACACATAATTTGTGAAACTGAATGGAAGGTAAAACGCATGCTGGAATTAGAAATGGGTTTCCAATCTGTGTGTGTGTGTGAGTGTGTGTGAGTGTGTGTGTGCGTGCTCGTATCTATGTGCGTGGAATCTGTTTGCAAGCAAAGAACATCCACCCACACTCGTTTAACACCTCATTAGTTGCAGAAAATACTTTTTCACCTTAACAAAGATGTGGAGAAACTGGTCATACAGCCTGCTTTGTTTTGGACTGCATTATGAAACACACATGGACAGATGGTCCTCTATTAGTAATTATTGACCTGATAAACTATGCACTCATGAAATATTACACCTACTGTATTAATTTATACAGTAAAAGTTCAAGAATTACTACGCTATGCATATTTTTAACTTAAAAGGGTCATTTAGGGTTCTTGATGGGGATGCAAATTTTTAACATACATTTGTACAGGGGCATCATTAAATCTAGTGTCTCCCTTTCGTCTCAACTTCATGTGTAAATCGATATATCAGACTTCCTTAAATGCACCAACCCACACATCCCAACCCCCACTGAATTTCCTGTTTGATGTGATTTATTTGGGCAAGTGTTATCACAGCAGTCAGTCTTTGGTCCAACGGATCAGTCCAGTTAAGAACACGCTACAGTTTACTCCAGTCATATTTGGTACAAACATCATACCTCCCAACTGCAGGGCACGTAGCACAATGATAATCTAAACTGAATGTGTTAGGGGCTCAGACAAAGTTTGTACAGTTTATAGCTGAACAGCATCACGGATCAAGAGTGGCTGAGGTGGTACAACAAAGTGCATGGCCTCCATCATATTTCACCTCCTGAATCCCAAAAGGTCTCTTTCAGTACAAAAGTCACTTTGAAATAGATCCTGTTTAATATCCCCAAAAAAGCCAAAGGGGAACAAAGCAACCATGGATTACCATCAGGGAAACCAACTACTGGTATAAAACAATCTCAGAACTGTCTTGTGTGGAACACCCTTTTTCTCCTTTGAATAGATAATAGGAGGACACTCTGATATCATTAAATTCTCTTATTTGGGAACATTAAGGCCTGCCGTTTAACTTCAGGGACAATGGACAAAGACAGGAGGATCAGATGAAATCTGCATGCTTCCATTTTTCAGTTGTGATTGGATGTGCAGCTGCAGTGTGTTGAGCCGAATCCAGCCCCCCCATAGATCAAAATAAATAAAAAACAGTGGGATCTACGAAGTCACTTGATAAATTACACAAGGCAGTAACAACAGCAAACTCTATCATGGTAATCAATTGACATAAATTGAGGTTACATGATTGCAAAAAGCAACAGCACAAGTCTAGACTGGATTTTTGGCAGTTTATTTGTTTTAAAGTACAGATATATGGACTGCGAAAATAGATATTGTATGAATATGTGTATACATATATATATACATACATACATATATATATATATATACACAAACACACAAGTGCACACACACACACACACATATATATATAAATACATATATACATATATATTTAAATACTCAAATTTATTTTTTTATTTATTTTTTTACTGTCAATACAATTTCCTACTATTATATATTATTGTAATGTTTTATGTTTTACTTGAAACTCTGGCACAACAATTTCCTTTGGGATAAATAAAGTTGTTCTTATTCTTATTCTGAATCTGATTCTGATTCTGATTCTGATTCTGATTCTTATTCTTATTCTTATTCTTATTCTTATTCTTATTCTTATTCTTATTCTTATACATTTATTGATACAGCATAATCTCAGTGCAATTCAACAATTGCTTTTAACCTATCATGGATGAACCATGATTACCAGGCAGCAGCTGACTAGTGCCAGGGTTTGAGGGGTTTCAGTTTCATGCTCTGCAACACTTGAATGGGCAAGGAAGAGCTCAGCGATCAAAACATTAATGTTTGGTTCCAAGACAAGATTGTCCAACACGTAGATTGCAATCTACTGGTCGTTTGCAATCTCTTGGTCATTTGCAAAGGCTACGCAGGTAGATCACAGAGCCCTTTCTTTTGAAATAAACTCTACCGCACACAGGAAACCATGCAACATAAAAACAGCAAGCCACAGAATTCCCAACAGTACAGGTAGTGTGGGTAGATCACATGTCATAGAGAAAATAGTTATTAATACCCCATCCATCCTCACTTTGGCATTTAGCACTTAATTGACATACAGTCCAGCTAGACTGACATCTCATCTTTTGTAACACAAGGCCAATGGTCAGCTTGCATGCTATGCCAATCACATGAGCTACTGCAAAAGACCAGTGAACTAATCACCTAATTAGCGTCTTCCACTTTATTTCTACTACAGAAGCTGTCTAAAATTGAGTTGGGGATGTGGACCATATATCAAACCCGAAATGTACCACTGCCATTGACAATGGGAGGAGGACTTTTTTGTCATAGGGTTATGAAACACAAATACACACACACACGCACACACACGCACACACACACACACACACACACACACACACACACACACACACACACACGCACACACACACACACACACACACACATACATACACACACACGCACACACACACAATACACACATGCATTCATATACACACATATACATATATGTCATATATATACAAACCTGTGTTTGTATGATAGATAGATAGATAGATAGATAGATAGATAGATAGATAGATAGATAGATAGATAGATAGATAGATAGATAGATAGATAGATATGGCCTTGTGGTATGCACTTACGTGTATGTATGTATTTTTGCTCTTTGGCGCAGTACATCTCATCTCACCTCGTCTCATGTATGTATATACATATATGTGTGTGTGTGTATACATGTATATATGTGTGTATATATATATATATAAATATATATATACACACACACATTTATACATACATACATACATATGTTACACACACACATGTATATATATATATATATATATATACATATATATGTATGTGAGTGTGTGTATATATTTAACAACAGACAAAAATGCTAAGAACTTTAGCTGACTTTCGCTCAATTTGCACAATTACCTGGAAAATAATTAGGTAAGTGTTACATACACGCTCATGTGTGTCGGAACAGGTACTGTATGTGCAGCTAGCGCCTAGCCGCTCACCATATGGCTGCAGGGATGGGAAGAATCTCTCAGCCTCGTTTTTGTTGGTTTTTTTTTTCTGCCTGTGCCAAATTCTGTTGTTCCTCCTCCATCCCTTCCCCTCACTGACATCCGTCTGGGAACTTACCATGCTGGGCCACTCGGGTGTGCTCTCACCTCCCCCCATGTTCCCCCCGTTCCACCTTCAAGCCCCCCCTTCCTGTCTTATATCACACTCACTTGTTCGTTTTCTGAAAGAATGAACGACTCTGTGGAGACAAGAGAGCAAGATAGGATCTTCTTGTATTGCTTCCATTTGCCGGAAAGGAGCATTTATACCATTAAGTGAACGATGGGGCAAATATTTAAGCAATATAAATAAGCAATAAGCAATATATATATATTTTGCTATTTAAGCAAAATATAAGCAAATATTTTGGGATTTGTTAAGCCTTCAGATAATTGGGATAGATGTTGAATGCATCTGTAAAATAATAAATTTCTGAGGAATTTTGTTGTGTTGACGAGGAACCACAAGCATTGAGAATGTGTCATTCCTTTTGTGTCAATGTGTTAGTTTTTTTGTTATAACCTTTTTTTCTCATGTTCTTCACACTTCATTTAACTTTGACTTGATGCTTAAACCATGGGGCTATTTTGGAAAAGTAAATTACACTAATTGTTCTGAATGTTATTTGAGGACAGCAGTTTGATGACACCAAAATTAAAAAAAAGCCATTCTTATGGAAGTTCACACAAAATTTTGACTAACATCAAACCTCTTAACCCCCCCCGCACCAATTCCTGCTCCCCGAAAAACACCCACATTGTTTCAACAATTTTGACCTTTTCCCTGTTACTCTCTCATATAGGCCTTTTTTGTGCTACATTGAAATTTCCTTTCTGTGTGGCTCCTCATGATGCCTGCTAACACTCTTCTGCTAACAACTTGAGTTCCAAAGTTCCCAAATACACTTTGCACATGTGATCAGTCAACTTTCCATCCAATTTCTTCAAGGTTGAAACCTCTGAATGCATAATGATAACACCATCTCTATCACGCTTTACATCTCATTTAGCAAACACAATAATGCAAAAAGGCACTCCTCAAAAAATAAGGTTGGCGATTGGAAGATGTTGGTGTGTTTTCAAGAGGGAAAAAACAACAGTATAAACAACGGATCCGTCTTAACAAATGATGCTCTCTACTCTCACCTCCCCTCGCTTCTACCTCAACCTGATACTCTTCTCAGACTCCCGTTCCACCCACTCACACCCCATTCTGCTTGTTCCCTCGTTCACGCTCATCTTCTCCATCTACCTCTCCATCCTTGCTATCAAATTGGCTGCCTCATTCTAGTCTTGGTTTATTGTGAGTCTTTGCGCAAGAATCGCTCCTCTGTTTCTCCATTAGTAACTTACACTAGCGAACAGCCTTTGAAAGGAGGGTTCCGCTATAATGACAGTAAGTGTCTATTCTGGTCGAGCGTAACACACGGTTTATCCTTTGTATCAGAAAAATAATGTCGCATCACTTTTCTTATTAAACACAATTTCAATAAGTCTACCAGGCAGATTGGTTGAAGAGTTGTTTTGTATCTGTATCAGAGGGACATTTAAAAATAAATACACAAATAAATGAATACAAAGATGATTATTATCATTATTATTATTATTGTTGTTGTTGTTGTTGTTGTTGTTGTTGTTGTTGTTGTTGTCGTTGTTGTTGTTAGAATCAAAGTTTTGAAAACTATTGCTTATTTGGTTTTACAGTTTTGGAATAGATAGATAGATAGATAGATAGATAGATAGATAGATAGATAGATAGATAGATAGATAGATAGATAGATAGATAGATAGATAGATAGATGTGAATAAATAAACAAATTCATTATTTATATGTACCAATATGTAGTTAGCCAGATTACGAAATCCCCCACGTACAAAAAGTGTTGCAACAGTTGCAAGTTTGGCTTTCACTTCAGTCGCAGTAAACAAAATGCTCAGAGACCAGTTGAATTAGTTAATGAAGCTGGAACTCAGGCCGCCCAAAAGTACCATTGTAATATAACATCTAAAATCTTCATTCTATCGTCAGTGTCTTATTTATGTTTGAATCAAAACAAAAAAAAATAGGCAGACGACCAAGAAAAGTTGTTCTTTTCAGCTCTTGACTCTAAAATAAAGCTGACAGAGGGTTGTGACCACTACCAGCCTCTGTTGCTTTTGAGATATTTTTTTCATTTTTTTTAATTTAGTTTCAGTGTTTGAGGTTTCTTGGTGCTTCAAGTTAAGTTATGGTTAGTTGAAGGTAATTCCTTACTATGTTTCCATGTGTATTTTGAAGTAGTGGCTTGCCTGACTCAGGGTTGATATCTTGCTGTTTTAAAGAAGTTTTATTTTCAGGTGATTTTTTTAAGTTTTTTTATTTGCCAAAAAAAAAAGGGATTGCTGGATCCCTTCCTTGTCAATTAACCCATTCTTTTTTCGCATGATTTTGAAAATGATCAAGGATATTGCCTGGAACAAAAGACATTTTGGTGTTTCTCTGGCAAAATCAGTGTCCAAACAACATTGCTCTCTACCTGGGAAAAAAAAAAAAACATCCAAAAGAGTCAGCTCATAAAATCCATCAGTAATGACAATTTATGGCCGTAGATATAGACTTCTTTATTGCAGTTTCTTCTTTCCTCTGTTCTTTAAGTTCAGGATTGGTATAGATGCATGAAAAAAAGGGACACTTGCTACTTCCGTTTTTGAGTTTTTTTGCTTTTATTTCCTTTTTAAATCTTGCTTAGCTTGTGATGCATCTATAGGCAGTATTGCTCACAATCTTACAAGTTTATCCTTCATATTTGAAATTGGGTAGACCATTTGCTCAAAAAGGTCCCGTACAAACATTTAAGGTCCAAATGTCAATATGCCCGGATAGAATACCACCCTGTAAAATTCCCTGGATTTTTCAGGATCGTCAGCCGCCCCGCTATGAATGTGGTGTACAGAGGGGGTAGAAGTGAGGTGTCTTTACACATACTGTGTTTCCATTAGAATTCAATAAGCTGACAGCAGCATATCTCTCAACAACCATCAGCAATCCTTTCATCAAATCATGTGTCCAGCATTCCCACCCAGTCCCGGGGTGCACGTGTGGCTCGTAGCAGGGCCTTCTCCATCTTCATGACACTGCACACATCTCATCAAGTTCCTGAGGGTGTGAATGTTTTCAAGTGGAATTGGTTAGGAGTGTCCTCATATAAGAACAAAATATTTTATGGTCTCTACAATTTATATTTAATTCTTCTCATGAGTAATGACAGTTTTGTGCCTGCTTGTAGTAGCAAAAGCAAATTACATTAATAAGTGTGAAAACAATATGGGACTACTATAAAGCAGATTCTGATGGCAAGACAAGATTCAAAACCTGAGCTGCTTTTATGAGTCAGAAGCTGTCTGCGTGTTTTTTGTTTGTTTCATTTTTTTTATCTTGATTGCATGTAAATGCAATCATGCATGTAAATTTGGCAGAAGATCAACCATTGCAACAAGCTTCAACACCACTAATTCAAAAGTATATGTTTGAGGACATTAGGTACCCCTCTGTGCCGCCCTCTCAGAAGACAACTAGAAATGCTTAGAAGGAGCAGTGGGGGAGTCAGCGAAAGTGACGATAATCACTTTATTTCTCTCATCCATAAACTATGCATTAGAATAATACCACTGTTAAAAGAGGAAGATTAACCAAAAGTGCTTTATGTTCAGGGTCTCCTTCTTGTATATTTATTTAAGTCTTACAGATCCCAAATACTGGAGCAAAAGGACAATACAACTGCATAAGAAACAAAATCTTGGCTCTTGGGCTCATAAACCAAACCTTCTCGTTGTTTATACATAATATTTTTGCTCTGACCTCGGCAAATTACAAGGGGTTCATGTGTGTAAAATGAATATAACACCGAGCCTACAAATTAGAACTGTTAACACTAACAAGGGTATAATCTGTTACTTGGACAGGATTTTGGTTAATTGAGGACAAACACAAAAATCTCTGAAAAATAGTCCCGTTTATTATAATGCAGGGAAATTAGATACACTTGGGTTCAAAAAAAAATGTATTTACAAGAAAGTGTCTGTTCAACAAAAGTCGAGCAAGTGCATTAACCTGCTTGTTTGTGGAGACGCTTGTCCGCGTAGATCATATTGTGAGTAGCATATTGCTAAAAATATCAATATCCGCATGGACCTTAATTATGATCAGCATCATGTAGACACTGCAGTTTGGCCCAAAGAATATAGATACAGTGTTGTATACTGTGTCATCAAGACACTGCTGTCAACAAGATCTGTGGATTATCTTCAGTAACTGGGCCGCAATCTTTGAACAAGAAAAAGCGTCAATTTCCTGAGCTTCACAAGACTATGCGGTTTGGTTTTATTCAAGTGTTCAGAATTCATAAATTCCTACCAGGAGAATTTACTAATAAACAGCAGTGATGGAGATACTGCTCAAAAAGTAAAGAGGGCTAAAAAAAAAAAAACACATTTAATATATAGTGCAAGAGGATTAGTATCTGAGATAAAGAGAGAACGAGAGGGAGGAGGGACAGATGGAGGGGGCACCAGAGCCAACAGCAGAGCTAAGTGGGTAGTGTGCTCCCCAGACAGCGCTCCATATGGCCTGGCAATGCCATACACAGCCAGGCAGTACATTCACACAGCATGCTAACACAACCACACACACATACATTTTCTGAGAGGGACATGTTGAGGTAATGTCACCTAATCTTAAAAAAGGCAAAGCAAGCAACTTGTATTCCGTTTATTTATCTTCAATTATCAAACACTAACAATGCATCATAAGTTAGACTTGCGATATTAAAAGGGGTAAATGTCAGAATGACAGACAAAACCCTGAGCATAATTTAATCAGAAAAAGCTAGTTATATTACGTGCGTGTGTTTCAGGAGATAGCACCTACCTCTTAATCCTCTCCAAGTGCAAATACCAAGAGCGAATATCTAAATTCTGATAAAAGCATCTATGGAAGTCTTATTTTTAATAATGTTTATACTGATATCAAAGTCAGCTTACTATATACCACGAAGAGGGGAGAGAACAAGGTATCCATAATAAATTAATTGATGTAAGCAGCAACACCTAAAAGGAAAATGGACCAATCTAAAAACAGTGGTATTTAATCTGCTGTTAATTTACTTTCCTTTTTTTCTTGAAAAACAAAAGGCGCTTGATTTGGTAATACGGTGATTCATAGGGGTAAATGTCTAATGCAGCTTTCCAGCTCACCATTCATTGGCAGTGTTATAAATAGAAACACCATAATGTGTCCTCGAAATAAAAACGTGAGTAAAGTGGAACAAAAGCAACTGTTTGCAATGAAAAAATAAAATCAGATTCTGCTTCTTATTTATAAATTTCTGTTCAGATGATGGGTGGCGCAGTGGTTAGCGCTCGGGCCTGGTAGGATTTCAACGAGGGGACCTTTTTTATGGAGTTTGCATGTTCTCCCCGTGTCCCACAGTCCAAAACTTGAAGGTTAATTGGAAAAAAAGAAGAGAAAATTGCCCCAGATGAGTGAATGAATGTTTCTTTGTCTATATATGTGGCCCTACGATTGACGATCGACTACCTCCTTGACCAGTCAAGGGGTTACCCTTGATAGGCTCAATAATCCCACTGCTACCCTGAGTGCAGGATGAGCGTAAGAGGATGGATGTTCAGATGATACAAGAACGGCCATCTGTTTTCTGATTCAAGAATCTAATGTCATTGAATATGACAAAATCAATATGACTCACTTAAAAATAAAACTTATTTGATCAATAGTGAAGAATCAAAGCGTGACTCAAAGTACTCTTTAAATCTCTTCCTATTTTAAATATGTATTTTCTTTGATATAAATGTAATTTAATACACAGGGTATGCGGCCCAAACATCGAAACTTAATGAATGGATTATACTTTACAAAACATAATAATCAATGCCGTACTGATAAATCTTTGAGAATTAGGAATAGTGTCTTCTGTCCTCTGTAGATTTACCGAAGTAGAACGAGGAAATCGACCCCCTTCTTTAAAAAATACAATATCTGAGTTTATGTTGCTCTGTCTTCAGAAAAGACTGAAATGTCTGCTATGATATTTGGTGTGTTATTTGTGAGACCAACATTAATACCTTGGGGAAAAAAACAGATCCACGTTTCACATAAGTTTATTTTTGTTACATTACAGTTTAGCCCTCCTAATAGGACCATTCTTGAATTATTTTGACATTATTTTCTTGTCATATGGTTTGTTTGTGCAAGAGAGTGTTTGTGTGCCAATATATAATTCATTGTGTTCGCCTGCTGTGACAGATTAAGCAGCTTCTGCACTGTGTTTTTGCACAGGTGGAAAAATATTAAAAAATATGACGGAAAGGAATTCATTAGCATGTCATATTGAGTGATAGTAGTCCGTATAATATTATATAAAATTTGTATAAGTAGGATACATTCACTCATTCATTTTTGTGTAGCACAAGTTATCATATGTACGTTTCCTCTAGTAAATTCTGTCCAGTGTTCCTATATTTAATGCACACATCCATCCGTACAATATGTTCATAGTACCCAATCTGTAAATCATTTGTAAATTATTGACACAAAATGCCTTTTTCATACTGTTAATTTATTGATTATATCTGCACTTCCTGCTTTTTTGCACTTTTGGTTAGATGCTGAACTGCATTTGATTATGCATGTGTACATGTATAATGACAATAAAGCTCAATCCAATCTAATCTGATCTAAATGATCTATACTGCTTTTCATGAAGTCAGGATCGCTGGGCAGAACTGGAGATTATTCCAGCTGTCAATGGGCAAAGGGAGGTGTTCATACTGGGCCGGTTGCAAGTCGATCAAAGGGCTACATAGTGACATGCAACCACTCACTCTCATTCAAACATGATCCAAAGACATACAACCAATCACTTGTCACATGCAATTTAGAGCCTCCAAAGAATCTAATGCATGTTTTTGAACCATGGAAAACCCGGAGGAAACCCATATGGACACGGGGAAAACATGCAAACTCCACACAAAAAGGCGACACACCTGAAATATAGCTGAAATTATACCCTATTACATATTACACAAGTAGCATTTTATAAATGGTGGTGTCATACAGTAAAATTCCAGGGCTACACAATATCCTATCCACAATGACAGGTGTTTTGTTTTTGTGGAGGTTAGTAATGCATCTCTTTAGAGCCATTAGTGTTCAGTGGGTCTTAAACTTGCCGGAGTTTCTGACGTTCTCATGCAGTGTGTGTTGTCTGCCTTAGTGGAAATAAACTAATGATGAGCAAAAAATAAAAAAAAGAAAAATGTCCCCACTGCAGAAACAGGCCATAGACTGAATCATCTGTCGAACTGCCAATTACGGCTGTCACAGATGCTGAGCTCAAATAGACAGTTGGAAAAATGCTAACTGAGAAAATACATTTAACCGCCTCTAACTCTGCCTTCACACGCTCAAAGATTTCATCTTCCCGCAAGGTGGTACATATCTGTGAGGCAGAAAAGCAAAGGATACAATGCAGCTCTTTGTACAGGACAATTTATCAATATGTATTTGAAATATCTTCAATTGCAATCATACTGCAAAAGGATTATACCTAACTCAATTGTCTAACTCCAAAGTTCTTCATTTTTTTTTCTGATATGGAAAATCCAGTGATAAAGTATCTGATAGCGGGCAAGCTCTAGCCTGTAAATATACATATAAACTAAATACTGTAGAGAAAGTACAAAAAAACTAATAAATGATTATCTAAAAATGAGCACTAATTTACCAAGATGGTTTTCCAAACTGTTTAATTCTAACCCACACAAAATCTTCTTTAAAAAAGAATCTGGATTGAAAAGGGCTTAAAAAATGCATAAAAAATCTTACCGTAGATTAGCACAGAATTGCCTACAAATTAACTAAACCAAATTAACTAAACCTAAAAAAATAAGATAGAAATCACCCCAAAATCAGCAAAGATTAGTGAGCCAA
Organism: Fistularia commersonii; assembly: GCF_037954325.1. Lineage (NCBI taxonomy): Eukaryota > Metazoa > Chordata > Actinopteri > Syngnathiformes > Fistulariidae > Fistularia > Fistularia commersonii. Next base: position 5,153,985 of record NC_141285.1, on the reverse strand, counting down.
TAAAATGTCCAGGATAGCATCAGGGAATTAATAACAATCATATTGCTTTTTTAAAAGTCGCCTGTGAAAACATTCATAATGGCACCTAATATGTGTTTTGCTAACATTTTAAATGGAATTAAACTGTATATTGCACTCAAGACAAGCACAGATTATCTTGCTGCGTATCACACATCATTTTTTCCATTCTAAGTACATGTGAATATTGGTTCTAAAAGCCTGAAAACCAGGTTTCTAGATAATTGCTTTTCTTTTTCTGATGTTCCCAGCCTTAAAACTACTATTTAAATACCTTAACACATCTAAGAAGTATTTCCCACAATTAGATCCTTGTTATCAAGCCACATGACACATCAGAATGTCTTTCCCCTTTAACTATATATGAGTAGGACCATAGTAGATGTTTTGCTGAGAAGAGAATATATAGAACTCTGCAAAGGGGTAGTCTAAATCTATTATTTAAAAAAAAAATAAAAAAATAAAAATTCAAACTTTTCATGTGCCTTTCTGAATGAAAAGTAACTCCCAGAAATACAGAAATGTAAGTGAGAGGCAAATTCTGCACTGGGACAGAGACTCATGGGAAGACAAGGATGACAGTCAATCCCTAAAAGGTACAGAGGAAATTCCTTGCCGATCTCAGGGCTCGTCAGGCTTACTACGGGGCTGCTGAGCTGTTGCTATGGTACCCTGCTATCAGGGGACACCTGGCCAGTCACATTTTGTGATGTAACATGTAAACATGTACACAATCACTGCATCTGTGTTGCCCTAACAGGAGCAAGGGGTCCACTGAGAAGACTCCTGAGGGGGGTGGGAGGAATAAAACTTTGTTGAGCAAAGAAAATATGGCCTGAATTTGACATGATCTGTTTTTTAAAAACCATCAGCATTTAAAAAACACTTCCTGATATACTCTGCCTTGACTCAGAGTTTGAAACAAGGAGATATGGGGGTGGATGTATAATCATTTTTTGCATTGACAACATTGCAACAAAATTATGCTAGCTCAAGTTCCTTATGGCATCAGATATATAAGCATCAACCTATGACATCTACTATAACAAGCCATAGTTGGCAAATATGTGGTCAGAAAGATGGTTGGACACAACCAAATAACTTGTGATAATTATACAACTTTCCATAATATCAAAGGGTATATTATGGGTATTAGGATTATACTGTTCCCACAAAGTAACTTCTTCAGTGATTCAGCAATTAGAGCAGGCCTACAGGGTGCATCGCTCCTTGGAGTCAAATTCATTACAGTTAGGGATTAAATAAGTACAACTTTGTGCATAGGAACATTTTGTGGTGGACCTGCCCGAGAACAATTGTTGTGATACTATCATTCGGCTGAAGGATTACATGATCCTCGGTGGATTCAAATGTCTACATCTCTGGACTAATGATTTTAAAACATGAGGTAATTCCAGAACAACTCAGTGGTAAATGTCACGTCTGTCACTTGTGTGACTCAACATTTCCAATTTCTTTAAACTTAAAAGTTACCATTTCAACGTCATAATCATTTCCACTACAGTGATCGTGATCTAAGCTTTTGAGCTCACCCCGCAGCTCAGCCAAATGATCTATAACATTTTTTTTTCACAAATGTAGCCATAAGTTGCCGACGTAATAATATATATGAGTCAAAATATAGCTGGATATTGTAGAGACTATAATAGCTCCAATACTGCATGACAAATTATTTGATTCAAACCAAGGGTTTTGGGTCTTTACAAAAATAAGCTGCCTTGTTTAAAAAATAAATACCAGTTTAACAAAAAACAACGGTTTTCCAAGTAAATCTGGCAAAATGCTGTTGCCAATATGCAACACTGAAGTGTAGCATAAGCAATAATGATGCTAATACGTGCTGCAAAAAGTATTGTACTTATTTACAAGCAAATTTCCTTGGGTATTAGATATAGTTGACTTCTGTGAAGATTTGTGACTTGGAAATAAAATTTGTTACTAATACTAATGGTTATACCGGAATTACTCCCATACAAATGCCCATTACATTACTTTCATTCTTAAATCTATCACAATTTTTAAACACATAATTACATTTTATGATTGTAATGCTCAGTGTTTTAATAAAATATTACTTGGAGGACCCACAAAAAGGCACGAATTGTATGACGTTCTAATGGGTACCATATTGTAGGATTCCTCAGAGAAGCAGATGTGCTCCAGTTTACTCTCTCTATAATCCCACCTCAGCGTGTGATCCAACAACATGCACAGACAAGCTATAGCCACAGATATACCATAGACAAGCTTTGTCCTTTGAATATTATGTAACATAAAAAAAGAAATTGCTGCCTGTAGAAGTCACTTCGACCATATATGCATGGATTCCTCACAATTTCCACAAATGGGCCAATATGGAGAAATACGCTGTAACATCAAATACCCTGTTTCAAGTAACATCAGCAAGTCAGTGAGTATTCACAATCAGTGTTTCAATAAGCAGACACAACCACACTTGCACACACACGCACACACAATCTCAGCAAAGGCGCAAACACAAGCGAAGAGAAGATGATGCTGGAATTGAAAAACTGAGTCATCAAGCATGAAATCCCTTCTAAATGACAGATAGGCGGCATTATTGTGTGAGTGAGAGTTAACCTCCAACCACCTGCATCATAGTATCATGACAGTTGGCACGTTGGCACTGGGTTTAAGATGCTTCGCACTGATCACAGATTTTCGCAATTGTTATTTTTGCAATAAAGATACATATTGTTTTTCTACTTCAATCCACAGGTACTGTTTCTCTTCTGCAACAATCTACAATACGGCATTTCGCTCATGTGGGTCATTTACATCACATGTGGATGCTGAATGAAGACAATAGGCCGTACAGATGATTGACCCTGAGTTCAGATTTAATGTATGGAGCAGCTATGCTCCATTGCTAATGATCGGCATTATCATTAGCAGTGAGTCCATTCAGAATTTCCATTATAAACCAGCACTGGCTTTTGCATTCACTGGCTGAAAGGCAAATGTTGAAAGCAGCAGGTAATAACAGCTGTGGCTAAGTCATATTCATTTACTTAGTAATATGATGACCAATTAGATTTTAGCCTATAAGTTAGTGCAAGCAAGATCCTAACCTTCATTTCCCCAGAGATTGGAGATTGAAAGACGATGAAGGAAAAAAAAAAACTGTGATCAATACGGGATATTAACAAGCATATTTCTGCTAACACATAAAAGAGGACTTTGGGTTTAAAGGAAAAGACTTAAGTTGACTAAATCCCAAGGTTAATTTAATTTTGATTTACTTCTTCAGGTAGGTTTGAGATAAAACACAAATAGGTTCCTATTCAGGTTGAAGCATTGAAAAATAATCTTGGTGAAAATATCTTAACACAACTTCCTTGGACATAAGTTACAACTTTCCTGTTAAATTTAGGCACCACAGTCACAGTTGGTTTGAAGCAACGCAACCCCAATTGTAGATAACAGAAGTCACCTTCGCTTGGGTTAAAATTTACATTTTCACAGCCTTCAGCTGTACCATTACAAAACTTTTCCAGCTTCCAGTTTGCTAGACAGACTGTCTAGCAGGAAGTCTTGGACACAAACTTCACCCAAAGGAAGGTTTATTCCCCCAGTGAGAATTCGAACTTTTGGAACCCTCACCAAGTTATGGAAACAACTGCTATATTTTTGCTCACTTGTCTCGATGCAATGAAGAGAGAACACACAACGAAAACATTTATGGGTGTCGTATGAAAATGCTGAGCAGGTTTTTAAGTCGCTTTCAGCTGATGCTTATTCACGGCAGTACACTCAAGTCGAATTGTTGACAAGAGCACTAAGAAAACTACAAGACCCACACAAATCCAGTCTCAGCCAACAACTCTACAGAGGAAGTACTAGTCGTTAATGACTCCAGAGGATCTGGACAGGAATTAACAGACAGTTTATGTCTTTCTATCAATGGCAGAAGCTACTGTAGTGGGTTGTTGATCGATTTCAGCCAGGCACAAAGCAACAGGACTGTGTTTCTTCGCTCTCCTTAATATAGATGTAAAACTCTAAATGAGGCTCCTGAGCAACATTATTCCAGTTCTAGTAGCATACAAATTGCATTATAATAGCTTGAGTCACACGTCTTCAAAAGACGGTCACCAGAGACTTTCGTTTTTTGTTCTATTGACTCATCTGAGGTGTAAAATGGATTTCACAACAAAACATGAATGTGCAAAAGAACAGCTAGCCAGCTCCTGATTGGAGATTGTTTTGGATGAAAAAGGGCGAAATGACAATAAAGTGATGCAAAAGCCAATGTAGGACCTATTTTAAACTCACTTCAGTTCAGACCGAAATTGAGTTGATTTATTGGCAAACTGACATGGAGTTGGTGGGAGAATAAAAAAGTTTCTCACTCACCGGATGTCGTTTTGCTGCGGAGGTTTTTTCTGCCCTACCAAGTTCACTGTTCTCGCTTGGATAGGCTTCTCTTCTCTGAAACACACAAATAAATATTGTTAGTTTACTCGGGTTGTACTTACAATTTTTGGTAAGCAATTTGATTGTTTTTGGGACTGATTTCAAAATCTAAAACAAGGTGTTTAACTTTAATGACAAACCTAAATGAACTTTTTTCTACTCTGTCATTTGTACGACCATCAGTCAAGTAGGTTCTCTAGAGAATAACATTTTCACAACACAGTTATTGTCCTGAGATTTTGCAGTGTCCTTAATTAAAATGAAGACAGAAGTGGTTTGATGGGGCTGACTTTTACAGGTAGGAGATAAGTAAATGCCGCATGCATGTATGTAATAAGGTGTGAATTTGAAAATAAAAAAACATTCATATGTTAATGGTATGATGTCAGAAGCAGGAAATCGATAAAACCAGCACCCCTTTTTAACCCCTACACCTTACGTCATGAGTTCTCAAACCACAAAGATAAATATTTTGCAACAAAAATCACTAATATATCAAAATTAGCACAAAAAAGAAAAACAGAAAATTTGCTGATCACATCACTTAAAACAGGACAGAAGCACAAAGAAAACTTGGATGCAGTAATTGAAAATGAAAATGAACATTTTTGAAAATTACTTGACCCAAATTACTAAGACAGAACAACTTCTAATTGTAAAATTACTGCTAGATTACTGCTACTGCTATAAAAAAAAGACTTAAACATCCATTTAAAGAAAAGTGAAATTGAACTACCCCTTGCAATGTAAGGGATATTACAATAAATGATTTAATTAGATATATTTTATGGAGATCTTTCCTGTACCATCAAACTTCAAGTTCACACTGCCCCCAATATTCCATCTCCTGTCTCCAATGGACAGTCACTGTTCATAATACGTCATCATTTAAAAGCCTTGTAAGACAGTACAGACCTCAGTTAATTTAACTTGTCCCTTAAGACTTCAATATGAGTGGTCTTTTCTGATAAAACTCTTGTTCTAATTTTTTTTTGTTGTTGTTTTTAGTTTGGCATCACTTTACCTGAAATAACACAAGCAGATGAATCAAACTAAAATACAAATATAGTAAATCAAACTTGCTCAGACTCCAATGTTTGACACAACCACAAGTATCAATGACAGAAACAGCACTATATGGGTATTTGACACTTCTTCACTGATCAAAACTGCCTCATTTATAAATGGACTCCGATCATTACGATAACGAAAAAGGACTCCCAAGCACCACCCACACTACATGAAACACAAAGCATGTCTTTACAATAAGTACATGCCTGGATCACTCACATCATACCACACCTTTAGCACATCGATTACATAATTTTTACCTTCTCCTGTGGTTCTGAGATGGCTATTTGGTAGAGTCGTCACGGCTGACTTCCGACTACTGGTACTTTGGATCTTCGGTGACTGAATTGCACTTTTTGTAAGTCGCTTTGGATAAAAGCGTCTGCCAAATGACTGTAATTGTAATGGAATGTAATGTCCTGTTGTTCTGTTCAACGACAATTGAGTACAATACTTTCATGACAAATTAACGTCCTGAACTAAATGTAATGGGACCATTGCAAAAAACTACTGTCTGAATAAAAATATCTACAGTAAATAATAATCTATTCTTCATATTTCTGGATGTGGAATACTAATATCAATTCAAGGTGAGCTAAATAAATCCATTGTAGTGTAAATCATGTTATATTCATAGTTAGTTTTACTATTACATGCTACTACAATGTATGGTCATTTGAGAAGTCTCCTTGGATTTATTTATTACAGCTGAATATATACAAAACAACTGCAATGTTTTGTTTTTTTTGTTTTTTTTTGTTTTGTTTTTTTTTCAAACAAACCAAAACGGTCCCAGTGGTTTCTTTGGAATAGTCATCTGGTGTTGGGTTATTTTCCCACACATTGATATATCCTGTCTGAGTAGGCTTTGCCTGGAAGTTAAAAGGTTATTGTTATGTACAAAGCCTGTGAATTTTCTCTTATGTTCCAGCTTTTATCTAATATAATTGTGTTTTCATGGTGACACGCACTTTGCACAGGTATGCTAATATTCTTAGTTTACATTGGAGATACCAATGTCGCCAATGCAGTTTTATTTGGGTTCTGTGTATTATTTGCATCATTTTAATGAGGCTTCAAATTATTCTCCCGTGTTCTGTGCATCTCCCTTTATTCTTAATTACATAACATATTTCTATATATTAACCATAAACCTTGCAGAACAACTTACATAACAAAAATAGGTAACCTTTAAAAGGGCATGGGTAACACTCGAAGTTGGCATCAAAAAGAATTATACAGTTGTTGTGAATATGCATTTGTCTTGCAAACATCAGGACTCCATAGGTTCAAATCATGATGACGGAAACTGTGCACAAAATTTCTTCCCAAATGTGTATGTGAGCTGTGTGTGCTGCTACTACCGTTACAAAAGTGCTTACACCACTGCTTCTCTCCTTCAGTATATAAAATCTTATGAAATTCCAATTTTTGGACAGTTTACTGTACAGTTTATTACATCATTGTAACATGAGTTCTGAGCCTCTTCCGATTGCTTTAATATTAAGAGCACTGATGGTGAATGTATCTTCAAACGCTCAAAAGATGAGTGTATCACGAGCTCTCTCTGCATTAAAACCCACACTGCCCTGCTGCTAGTGCACTTAGCATGCATGTATTAGTCAACCGGTGCGGCTTTACAGTGCAGACCCCATCATAAAGACACACAGTGCTTCGCTTTGTCAATCTACATTCAAGTGGCGACAAAAGAAATAGGTGTTGAGGCCAGCGTGAGTTAAGACATGTATGTGCTGCCAGCTGGCCTTATTTGCAACACGACTGTTTCCATCACTTCTAAAACATTACTGAAAATGATGCAAAGCCACTTTGAGCCAGCACTATATATTGGACATTTCCTTCTTTAGATGCAATGAATCGATCCTTCCATTGCCAGGCTATCAGTCCGTGCAGTGGGCTTAAAATAGAACACGGACATAAAGCTTGAGGAGCTCCTAGCTTAGGTGTTCCTTTCTATCTGCTTATCTATCCATGCAGCCCCGTGCGGGAAATATGGGAAAAAAAAGCTTTTTGAGGTCTAGCAGGGAGGAGGATGTGTTCTGCATTGATCCCAGCGACAAATAAATCTGGAGGAGCCTTCATGCGTGCATGTATGGCGGTGGTATGGAGGAGAAGGAGGAGGCGGATGCACAATATAAGTCAGTCCTGATTGGAAATGACATTAAACAGGCACCTTCTCTCCCCTCTGTTACAGGCCTATTGGTTCTATGACAGGCTGTGTGATGTCTGTTGCAAGAGCACTGGCCTACATATGGTGCATAAGGATGTGAAAAGCTCAACCGCACCCCAGAGCTGAGAACAGCAGCTGTTGAGATTGATGCTGCACTGATAAAAGCCAATAGGGAAGGTTTACAATTCACAATGCCAGGCTTCAGTGAGCTTTTTTTCTCTTTCGACCCAACATACCCCCCCCCACACACACACAACCTCCACACCCCCGCCCCATCCTCCAGCTGCATCCATCAATGGGATATTTTAGGTAAATGCTCACAGCTTGACTCGAGCAAGAGCTCGAGTGAGACAAGCGATAAGGGATAAGTTTCTTAGAGAAAGGAGCAATCCCAGTTGGGTGTGAAGCTGCTGGTGATGAGGCATGGTGACACACCCCTTCATCCTCCTCACTCTTCCTCCCCCTCTTCAGAGCAAGTTACACCTGACCCACTGAGTCTTTCACAGGAGCAGCGACAATATACAAGATTTTATCCTTGTCTGAATGGTCCTGTGATTGTTTTCTCAAGAGCCTTCGAGTAAGTGTGTGTATACGAGCAAGAGAGGGACTATGCGTGTGTGTGTATGTGTGTGTGTGTGTGTGTGTGTGTGTAGGAACTGACACACATGCACATATGCGTGGTCAGTACAGTGGAGTGGTCCTGATGCTGGAACATTTTATCCATAACAGAAGACTGATGTGGATGGAGTTCAGAACAGAAATAGCCCAGGCCCAATCGCACACCCCACGCCCCACCACTTACCCCCCCCCCCCCCCCACACACACACACACACACACACACACACTTACTTTAACATGGCTTCCTCTTTCGCTTCTTCCTCTCGTTGTCGAGCCAGAACAGCCATGATGATCTTCCTCTCATCCTCCGTCAAGTGGCTCAGGTCCGGCTCCGGGATGGCCGGGGCGACGGGTGGGCGCGGGCCGCCCCGAGGGCCCACCGAGGCGAACATCTTCCCCACCACCACCACCACCACCCCTCCTCTCCCTCTTCCTTCTTCCCTCCTCCTCCTTCCCTCGGTCGGGATCACGGATAAAAAACCCGCTGGTGAAGCCCGAGGATCACGACATGGCCCACGGACGAAGTGGTGGTTGTAGGAGCGACTGATGCGGAGTTCCCATGGCGGCGATGGGGGGCACCCAGGGCGGCGGCGGCGGCGGCGGCAGCAGCGGCGGTGCTAGCGACGGTAGTAGTAGTAGTAGCAGCGGTGACAGCGGCGGAGGCGCCTCGGTCCCCGGCTGCCCTTTTTTTTTTCAGCCTCTCCTTTTCCCCCTCTCGGCTCCGCTGTCTTCTCCCACCACCCCCCTCCCTCCCGCCCGCCCGCCTTTCCCCTCCGCCACCTCCGTTTTTCACGGAGAGCCCATATCACCGGCGCTAGGTCGGGATGACGGCACACGGGAAGGATGTCGCTCCACGCAGGCGGAGGAGGAGGAGGAGAGGGAGGAGGAGGAGGAGGAGGAGGGGGGTGGCGTTGGCGGTGGTTAGCGGTGCCGGCTGGAGGATGCTCCGGTCTCCGGTCGGCCGCCGGTGTGTCTGCGGGGCGAGGCGGCCGCGGCTTGTTTTCCGGCGCCGCCGCGGAGGCTGATGCTGCTGACAGGGAGACGGAACCGTCAATGGGACCGCAGCCCCTCAAGCGCGCTCACTTTACTTGCGGCGGGAGCGCGCCGCCCTAATTTGAGAATGGGGGGCTCCGCTCGCCGTCGAGATGCGCGTTCACGAGGAGCCTGTCGCACACGCAAAAATGAAGGGTTCCTCAATGGTGTGATTTAGTCCGTCAAGGTTTTCGGCGATACGAGGGATCATTATGGGAAACCGGCTGTACGGAAGCCTTTAGATGCCAAACATTAAATTCAATTTATACATCACTCACGTCTGCAGCACTGACGAGGTTATTACGTTGCTATATGGGAAGTTATTCAGATACAAATGCGAACATTTTATAAAAGTGCTTGAATTTTAAATTAATTATTTTCAAAGAATTTCCTTCATTCTGTGATGTCAACACATAGAAAATGATCTGATACTCCAATAAAAAAAAAAAAACGCATTTCTCCGGTGGTAAAGACATAACCGGTTACATTTCTATTCTCTTTAGTTCAAGAGTGAAATATTAAAAACGAGTATTTTTTCAATATCACAGGGGAATTGTTCTTCACATTGTAATGACACAGTCATTGAAATATCAATTCGGGGGGGGGATATAATAATGTTTCAATTCCTAAAATAAAGTCTTACACTTTACCCAAGTAAATTTGGAACTAATTTAACTGTTCTTTGTCTCAAAACCCTTAATATCAAACGAGCTTTCATCGAATAAGACAGGTAAAGTAAAGGTATAGAGCAAGTGTGGAGGGGTGATGTTTTAATTTTACTGAGGAAGTTATTAACTTATTCAGGGAGAATCATAGAGAATGAATGAAAAAAATTGGGCGAAACAGTTAGAAATGAAAATATTATGATGTAATAGAAGCTCATATAGAACCGTTGCTGAGTGTTGCATGAAACCCTCCGCAGTAGGAGCTTGAGCGCCCTCCTCCTCTTCCCACTCTTTCTCCTCCTCCTCTCTATTGCGTGTCAGTATGACGCGCGTCCACTTTTTTCCTTGCTCCCTCCCTCCCACCCTCCTTCTCTCTCTCTCTCTCTATCTCTCACCCCCCCCCCCCACACACACACACACAAACACACACTCTGAAAGAACCCTGAAGCATATAGGAAGCACATGTCTGGCTACAGTGTGGCATTTACGGTATGTCAGTGTCCATTTATAGGTTCTGTTTTGTTTTTTTTTTTTTAAATTCCAGATATCGCCATTCGAATGCACTAAAAAATGTCAAATTGTGTGCAAATAATAATGATGCAGTTATTTATTGGGTCACACGGTTTTATATTTTGACTAATTATCCGTAGCGATGGTGAGTTGTGTGTCACCCATGCAGTCCAACAGCACTGATCCACTGACTGTAATAAAGTCAAAGAATTATCTCAGCATGGCAAAAATATCCATGCCGCCTTAGCTTGTAAAATGTGTAATTTCTGTGCAAGTCAATCTTTGTGTTAATTATTCACTGCATATAGAAAAATATACAAGTGCATAATGCAAGGTGTAATTATTACATGTAGTTGCTTCACTCATTATTTTATTGCCATAATTGTTGCTATTATTCTTATCTTTTCATGCTATCACCATAATCATGAATGTATTAATTATATATATATATATATTTCCTGATTTTAAGATAAAGTAAAACAATTAATATTCATATTGTAGCGAATCACGAATGGTGGGGTTTATGTTGATGCTTATTTTCTGTGTGATTTTGAGGTTGCAGGGAATTTTGTGGGTCTGGTTTGGGGTACAAGGAATTATCTTTTGTTTGTTTGTTTTTTTACCTGGAATTGAGCGGGAACAGTTAGTTGTATTGAGTCTTATGTGGCGTGGCTGTGGCCAACAACAGCTATTGCTTATTAAACATATCTATCTATCTATCTATCTATCTATCTATCTATCCATCCATCCATCCATCCATCCATCCATCCATCCATCCATCCATCCATCCATCCATCCATCCATCCATCCATCCATCCATCCATCCATCCATCCATCCATCCATCCATCCATCCATCCATCCATCCATCTATCTATCTATCTATCTATCTGACACATACAAACACACACCTCTAGAAAGCTGAGTTCTTCCTGACAAGAAAAACTTTTTAAAAGAAAGAAAGTTATATTTACTCACATAACAGGGGAGAGACTTGTCTTGAATATAAACTCGTGTGTTATTTCCGTCGTTGAATCACAGAATTGACGAACCATCATCGGTGCTTTTATTTTGAAAATACCAGGGATCACCTGTATCCGGTAGCCGGGAGACTCACTTGACCCGTAGTCAGATATAAAAACAACCAGCGTCGCTTAGACGACTGAGACCATTCGGTTGTTTTTGTTCTGATTCTTAGATTATCAGGTGAGTATTTTCGTCGAAAATCGAAGAAGGTTTCCGATTTTATCCCGAATTTTGCGATTTGACAGCCGCTATCCGTGTGCTATCTGTGATCGGGAAAATTTCGGGATTTTACTTTCGCTTAGAATTGTTTCATGTCTAAATGTATTCATTTTTTTCTCACTTTATCAATATGCGTTGATAATTTTAACCCTTCTATAACATTTTATTTTAATTGTGCTTCAAACCCATTATTCAATTTCATAAATATTACACCCACAGGCTACTCTGATAGGACTCGTGTCTCATTTATTTCATCACAAGATCAATCTATTTTTCTCTATAAAGCTGAAATACTGTAGTTTTCGTGGAGCTGTGAAGCCGGTTATTTTGTCATTCATTTTTCTTGTAGAAGTTAATTATTTTTTATAACATAGCTTACATTTTAAGAAATAAACTTTTTTTTTTCCATCTGAATAAGCATTCATATGACAGTAAATGTGTGTTGCTCATTGCTGCTTTTTTTTTCAGGGTAACAAATGGTTATTTCAGTAATCCTCAAATAATTAGCAATACATTCTGAAAACAGAATTGAATGTAAGCAGACATTTTCAATTTGTCAATTTTAGGATTTTAGACATTGGCGATGTCACCTTTCTTGAAAATGTTCATCAAATATGATGATAATATCATCTGCCTGTATTAGATCCTTTGCATATAGACCATATGGAAAGTTTATTCATCTTAGCACATGCAACCTATTTTTAGCATCATCTTTTATGCTGCTTGTGCAAAACCTAACCCTCTTTAAAAGAGTGTTATCCCATTGAATGAAACCTACAGATTTGGTCAAGATAGTCGAAATGTGGTCAAGTCTGACAAAGAGAAGTTCATGATCACTGGTCTGAATATTTTCTTTATGTTTTACAGTGAATAAATTGTATCAACAGGATTTATCATTTACACAAATTCAACCTGACAGTTTCTAATTTTGAGCTGAAGATATAATTTGTAACATGTAATAGCAGGTAGCTGAATTGTACAGGCATATACTGTATAAAGGATGCACATCAACATAACAAACCTTATGATGTATATTTTTTGATGTCTATTGTTCAAAGTTCAGTCAGCATTATTGTCAATTTCTTCGCATATATAGAGGAATCAAGATAACGTTTCTCACAATCACCCGGGGACATAAAATTAACAGTACAATAATAATAATAATCAAGAGCAAATTAGCTGTAAAGTGCACTGTTACATTAAGTAATAAACATTAAATTATGAGGTATGAAGTATAAAGTGCACTGATATTTGACAGCATGAAAGAGTAGCATCAGAGGCTTTATTTATTTATGTATTTATTTGTTTGTTTGTGTACAGTTTAGTGCAAAGGTCAGAAGGTAGTACCACAATGGTATGTGGCGCAATAACAGCATGATGGTTTTCTCAGTGCAAAGTAGCAGTTGTACAAAAAAGAAAAAGCGTCAATGTTTCGATATGTTATCAGAATCCAATACAGAGTAGGGGGAGAGATAGGCATAAAGGGGTTTGTTTTTTGGTGGGGGGTTGAAAAGAGAGAGAGTTCAGCATCTCCGGGTGGGGTGGAATGTAAGGAGTGAGATAGTGGGAAGAGAGTTCAGCATCCTGACGTGTATGAAGCTGTTGGCGAGTCTGGTGGCGCTGGCCCGGAGGCTCAGTACCTTCTCCCTGACGGTACATCTGGAGGGTTCTGGAAGCACTGTGAGGATCACATTCTTTGATTTCTCCAGTGCCTTCAACACTATCCAGCCTCTACTGCTGAGGGACAAGCTGGAGCTTATAGGGGTGGACAGCCACCTTACCAACTGGATATTGGACTACCTCACTAACCTCACTAATCTGCAGCACAGAGGCCCCACAGGGAACAGTGCTGCCTCCTTTCCTGTTCACCCTGTATACTGCGGACTTCATGCACGGGTCTGACAACCTCCACCTGCAAAAAATTCTCTCATGACTCTGCCATCGTCGGACTCATCAAAGATGATGATGACAGAGAATACAGGGAGCTCATACAGGACTTTGTGAACTGGTGCCTGGGAAACTGCCTCCTGCTGAACACTGAAAAAAACAGAGAGTTGGTGGTTGACTTCTGCAGGAACAGACACACACTGACACCAGCGAACATCCAGCAGACAGAATATTGAGAGAATGGTCTCTTACAAGTAACTGGGTGTTCACCCAAACAATAAATTGGACTGGTGTCAGGACATTGATGCTCTGTACAGGAAAGGTCAGAGTAAACTATACCTGCTGAAGAGTGCAGGGGGACTCTCCTAAGAATTCTTTGTTTTCTTTGGAGTATTCTGCTGGAGCAGCTGCCCATCTGCAGCTGATAGGAAGAAGATCGACAAACTGCTGAGGAAGGCGAGCTCTGTCTTGGGGTGTCCCGTGGACTCAGTGCACGTGGTTGGAGATAGGAGGGTGGGAGCCGCAGGACCTTCCTGCCAGCTGCTGTTCAACCATTTAACACCCATAGACTTCTCGTTCATTCATTCATTCATTCATTCATTCATTCATTCATTCATCTACTCAAGTGTCCATTCATTCACCCTCCTACCCATCCACTCACTCAGACACCATAGGTGTTACAATTGCTATCTACCACTTCAAGTATTGCTGTTGTTCGCTGCTAGTCGCAATTTTAACGCGTTTATACTGTTTATACACTTATATAGTGTCACATTGTTTATCTACCTATTTATATCTATTGTTAGCGCCGTCTATTGCTATTCTTAGTTCTTCTATTTTTGCACTGTCCTCTTCTGCTGTGTGTGGTTGAAATTTCCCCACTGTGCAAATATTGCTTTATTGAAGATCTAGATCAGAATATTGTCGAGCACTGTGTGACAAAAATTTAGAACTGTAGAATCAAACACCGAAAAAAATCTCAGAAATCTCTATTGCATTGGTATGTAGATAATTCAATTATTGTCCTACCTATAATTACCTATAGTCTTCAGTGTTTCTGAAAGGTTAGTTTGTGCTGTTATAGCCCAATGAAAGACAATCAAACAAAAGTACCCGAAAAAAAAAAAAAAATTATCTGTGTTTCTTTAAAAAACAAAAAAATGTTCCTCTGCTCTAGTGCTGTCTGCTTTTCCTTGGTAATTTAGAGCTCTAAACATTTTATTTAAATCAGCTTGATATGTTGAGGTTATTATTTGCTAAGTTTCAACTACTCTCTTATCCAGCCGTTTTGCCCTTTTTCTGCTGTATCATTTATGATTCAGTTTAAATGACTCTTGTATCTTTGCAGTTCGCAGATGACTGACTTACTGCCTGTTGTGGTGGTCCACGGAGGGGCGGGCACTATCCCTAAAGAGCGGGCGGATGAATCTACATCAGGCGTGTGCTCGGCTACCCGGGCAGCATACAGATTCCTGAAGCAAGGAGGCAGCAGCATGGATGCTGTGGTGGAGGCAGTCAGCCTGCTTGAGAACAACCCTGCCTTCAACGCCGGTAACACTTAAACACTTTGCCCCTCTTTACATGCAAATACGGCAGCAACAGTTCTTTCAGACTTTTGTGCTGCAGATTTTTACTTTGTTGATAAAGTGATAAATGGAGGTTTGTGTAAGAATTTGATCTTTTTGCAACTGTAAGGTTAGCACTGCTGTCACTGTCAATATAAGCCACGCATCTCCATTTACACCCTTCGGTCTGTATTGTGTGGTTGTTAATTTTATTTGAGTCTGCCATTATCCAGCAGGCCAAACCTGCTCTGTTTTTAAACTAGTGTTAAAATTTTCAAGCGCAGGCTAATATCAGTAAAATGGCTACTATGAGAACTGGCATAATCACGCTAAAGTACATTTTGCGAGCAGTGCCTGCAATTCCAAGACTGAATCCAAGTGGGTACTGACGTAACACTACCCTGTTTTTAGAAGAGCCAAAAGTAGCAGATTTTCACTCAAAAAACGATTTTGGAAAAAACAAACTCAATTATAACAACAACAACAGTGATATGCTAACGTAGTCTGTGTGTGTTTAAAAGATACAGCGTCGCAATCAAACCAAAGTTCCACTAGTGCTGCAAGTTAAAAATGCAAAGGTCAGAAAATGTGGATCATTTGCTTAATCTGTTAAAGAACATGATAAGCCTCTTCCTTTAACTTGTTTCACACCAGTTGTGAATATTTACACATTCTCATAGATCAAACTCGACACATTAACTTGCTTAGTTGTCTGCAGGATGTGGGTCGGTGCTAAATATCAATGGAGACGTGCAGATGGATGCCATTGTGATGGATGGAAAAACCTTGGCAAGTGGTGCTGTGGCTGCTGTGCGCAATATAGCCAACCCTGTTCAGCTAGCAAGGCTGGTAATGGACAAGGTATATGCACATATTTTGTTAAAAAAAAGCCATGCAATTCCATGTATCGGTGTTTGTACAATCCAGTGTTCATTGAGCTGTAGAACAACGGAGGCAGAGTAAATCTACAAACTCATTCAATACCTATTTGACCCTTTCTGTGCAACAAACTAATCTACTTCTATTCTCTCAGAGTAGAGTGACAATAAAAATCCTTGAATTGAACAAAATGCCTCTGTGACATCGCAGATAATCCAGCACAGAGGTTTATCATATTCATGCAAATCATAGAATGAGGAAAGATATAAGAAAAGATTAGGATCCTAAGGATGCATGTCTAAATTTAGTGGGAAACCGAGCTAATGTTTAAGATCCAATCAGTGTTATCAAAGTTAAATTAATCCATTTACTGAAGTAAAAGTTCTTCTTTTAAGACTAGCCACACCTGTTTGGCAGCAGAAGGTGCCAGTCAGTTCGCCCGGGCCATGGGTGTCCCTGAAGTGCCCCAAGAGTCCCTCATCACTGACTACGCCCGTATGCGCTGGAGGAGAAACCTGGAACCTGGCGCCAACCCTGTAGAGAGCCAGATGTGAGGCATGACAACATACTAAACTATTGCTTTTGTGCATTTCACAGAACCTGGAAATGTTTGGGTGTGATACTTTGCTGTGTTTCTCCTTACATGGAGGCCATTAAATCATGCTTTCACCGATTTTAACGGGTAAAGAGGATTGTAACGTCATGTGTGAAGACCGCTATCACACACACCTTCTCCTGCAATTCCAATTCTATTTCAGTGTTTTACCAATTGTTCCCAAACCACTACATAGCTGCCGAGATATGAATCCCTGCAGATAAAACTTGTTTCTGTAAGCGGCTTTGGGGAAAGGCAGAAGCTGCATGAATCCAACACAATGGCTCTGCTTCGTGTGCAATACTGAGGTGCTACTCAGCAATGTTGTGAGCTGGATATTATATTAAAAGGTCTATTTTTATCTGTGTTTCAGATCAACTGCCCATTAAACTCCCTCCAATATCTATCTCTTCATATATTAATGTTTGGCAGTATGTTCAGTATATTTGTAGACTTCATATCTACCGTAACTCTGTTATTGTGGATTTTTTACACTGTATTCTGTCTGTTTTACGTTTATGTACTTCCTATTTGCGTTTACAATTTTTAGGTGGGCTTATTTCCACTAGTTATATCTCTCGTGCTTTCATCAGCATTTGAGAAATGTAACAAATATAACAAAATGGAAAATAATCACCATTACAAAATTAGCAAGTGATAACCAAAAGGTAAATGTGAACTTATCTAAAAATCAGCACAACATCCCCTTAGATACAGTTTTAAATGCCTGTGTTTAGTTGTATCTCATATGTAATGCTATTACCTAAAATCAATATAAAACACATTTGTTTCCTAAATATCCTGATATGGATTTTTTCAGTCCATCCCTAGCATGTCTGTGTGATTATTTGTGAAGATAATGAAAGGACATTTATCGTGAATTATTCTGATGTGGTGTTTCACCATGTAGGGGGAAGATGGGCACTGTTGGAGCCGTAGCAATGGACAGTGAGGGCAACCTAGCCTGCGCAACCTCAACTGGCGGGATGCTGAACAAGATGGAGGGTCGCGTGGGTGATACCCCCTGCATAGGTCAGTTCCGCTCACATCCGTGCCAGCCAAGAAAGCAAGGTTTTTTTGTTGTTGTTTTTTTCCAGTCTGCCGATTAAATCTAAAATAGTTTGACGGGATTGTTCACTGTGTTGTTTTTCATCAGATTCAGTGATACCATGTAAATTTCACCCAAAAAAAGTTCTAAAAGATTTTAATGGAATGAAATCTCAAGCATGTTTGTGTAAATTCTTGAAATCGTGTTTCAGTTTCCATCAGTGTTTTTCGTTGGCGTAAAAAAGAAAATTAAAGGATTTGTTATTGGTGTAAATCAGTAACCACTAACAGCGTCATAATATTTACCTGACCTATAGTTCTGTTATAAAATGTCATGAAAAGCTCATGAAAACACTGACTCATCATCTTTTCTTTGAGATATAATAGTTCAGTTCAAAGGCTGAAGCACTTTTAGAAGCAATGTTAAGTTACACTGTCCTTTACGAGAGTTAAAGCAAAAGAAATTGCTAGCTATGTAAATGTAATTATATGTCTGCATATCATGATATTTACTCATATTCTTCCCCCAATAATACAAAATATCAAAAGACATACATTGTGAAGTTTCATGTAAAAGTATTTATTTGTTAGCACTTAATTCATTAATCCATTCCTTGCACTCCTATTCACACTATGCATCACTGCAAAGAAAAAAGTGAAAGGGGTGGTGGAAGAAGGAGCAGAGGAGCGGTAGCAGAGCCTGGATCTTCCATCTCCTTTGGATTTTACCTCTGATTTAAAGACTCTTAGGCTGTATTTGGGCTCTTAACCGATAAAAAGGTGATATTATCAAACCAAAACCTGCTTTAAAATTCCATGATTTGCAGGCTCAGTGTATATTGAAGTCAGAGAGACAATAGAACAGATAATGTCAGTAAGTGGGGAGCTGGATGTAATGTGTGGCACAGTGGAGCAGTGGTTAGCGCTTCCTCCACAATTGTTTGATTCCGACAGGATTGTATGTTCTTTCCCGTATCTGTCTGGGTTTCCTTCGGGTTCTCCATTTTACCTACCGCTGTCCAAAAGCATGCAGCAAGTTCATTGAAGGCTAAATTGCGCAAATGTGTGAAAGAGAGAGTAAATGGTTATATCGCTCAACATCTGGCCATGTGATCAACTAATCATTCGACCGGCCCAGGGTAAACCAACCTCTCATCCAATGACAATTAGGGTAGGCTTCTTCCAAGTAAAATGTAATGTGCAAACAATTCAGAACCTGTTTCTTCTCCTTTCCATTAATGTCACAAGTGTCACAAATGGAATTGATCCAGAAGTTGTCAGCCTGACAAATAAAAACTCATATAATGATTTGCAAACATATTAAAGCAATCAGCAACAGAGAACGCAAGTATGAATTATATTTTGTATTCAAATTTAGTACAATATTATAAAATAATAGATTACGGTACTACAATAGTAGATAAGTAATTTGCAAGAAATTTACAGCAATCATGTTTATTTCACCCATAGCTTTTGAAAAGAATGACCTGTAAATGTTGTGTTGACTCTCCAACAACCAGTCCACCATTATTTCTCGCATTTTAAACTGTTGCGTCAGACAATGTGCTTTAGGCATTGAGAGTATGAGCTTGAATGGCTGATGATGATTTTTTATTTTTATTTTTTGTCAGGGTCTGGTGGTTACGCTGACAACCAGATCGGGGCAGTCTCGACGACGGGCCACGGAGAGGCCATCATGAAGGTTACTCTTGCTAGACTTGTCCTGTTCCATATGGAGAGAGGTGAGACACATCGAGATATATTCGTTAACAGCTTGATGAGTGAATAATCAGCCCGACCTCAGGTTTTCCTCTCTCCTGTCCCCAGGTCAGTCTGTAGAGGCTGCTAGTGACTTGGGCTTAGCCTACATGAAATCCAGAGTAGGGGGGCTCGGCGGGGTGGTGACACTGGATCCCAATGGTCATTGGGCTGCTCAATTCTCCAGTCGACAAATGACCTGGGCGGCAGCCCAGAAAAACACACTGTACTATGGTTTGTATAGTGGAGAAAACTTTTCCCAGGACATCGAGGAGTCTCTGTGACACAACCTAACCCACTTCACACCTGCAGGAAGTTTTTTCCTTTTTTATTCCAGATTTTTTTTTAAGCAAACTGAAAGGGTTCCATGAAACAATCTGAAATTACATCTCATATGTGAAGTCATACATATTACATATTATTACTTTAATGATATTCCGTGAACTGTTGATCTCATTTCTTTTTTGGTAAAAATATTAATGATTAATGCATTTATTTACATACATCCCATACATTTAGGCCCTAAAGAGTGAGTTCTTGTATGCGTGTGTTAGTTTTCCCAATGTAAGTAAACTTTTGATAATTACTTAATTGACTAGCTGGAGTCAGATGTATTTTAATATGATCATAGTTGAAAGAGAGTATGGATAATATGAGCACAAATATTGTGCAAATCATACAAATATATCATGTTTTTGGGCCAATGGGACTTAGATATGTCTTTTTAATGGAGGTCGTCTTGTGGATAATTAGGTAGCGGGTTAGTGTGTGTGTGCATCAATCAATCCTGCACCAGTTACTTTTATCTCTGTTGCTCCTCTAGTTTACCTGCCCTCTGTGGTGGGAGTTTTTAACAGGCAAAATAATGATAGCGTATGTTTACTCTAGTATTATTTATTATCAATACCTATCTAAACGCACTGCGGACAGCAAAGTAGGAATTTCACTGTACAGGGAAACACTTATCGACACTGCATGAGACAAGAAACGCTTTGAATCTTGAAATTTTACTTGATGTAGTTACCTTTTATATCCACGAGATGGAGCTGTCTCAACACGAACTTAACAGGGCCTACACGATAACTACCCTTTTTTTCTTCGGTACTATTGATTTACAGATAATAGACAGAAAAATGATGATAAATTAGTTTAAAATAGTCAAATTTTCCTCTGGAGTGAAGCACTGTTTTTTTTTGTTGTATTTGTGTGTCTGTTTATTTATTTTTTCTTTTTTTTCCCAGTTCCCATAAGTACATTGCTGTATTTCTCAGTTTGACCTGATGACATAACATTCAAAGACACAGGCCCAAATACATAGAATCTCAGGTGACACAGGTGAACTTGGTGTCTGTTGTCCAATTACATTCGTCTCTATTGTGCAACATGATAAATAATTTTCTTGCCGTTGAAGGGAGAGGGAATACAGAGGATGCAATGTATGGATGTAACAGCTGTCCCGTTGTCAGTACAGATGAAAATATGAACTTGATAGAAATATGTGATATCCTTTACTGATTTTCATCATCATCTGAAATTGAATGTCATTGGATTTGTCTGACTTTCCCTCTGATGCTGCTGATATGATCATTTTATCTTTTCATAAAATATTTGAACAGCCACAGACCCTTGTGCTGGCACCCAAGTTAACCAGAGGTCAACCTGTGACCTTGTACCACCAGTGCATGAAATTTTCCAAATAAAATCAGGAGCTGCATTTGTGGTTTATTAAAATGACATGCTATTGCAATGATTTCCTTAATTATTCACAGCTTACTGCATATGATAATAGATGGCTTGGGTAACTTCTGTTTGTTTTCATTTGCAAAAACCAAACAGATGTTCTAATTGATTTTACACTGTATAAATTATATGTTAGACATATGTATCAGATTATAATTTTCAGTGGCATTTCCATTTGTTCATTCATTGTCGAAATTACTTTTCATGCACGCAAATTTTTTACATTTATAACAAAACACTTAAGGGGAGGCTCTATATCTACACTGTGTATCACATTTGCTGTGCAGAGTAACATCATCCAGTAAAGGCCGAATGAATATTTTTTTGATTGAAGATGTAGTTTCAGCTCACAGTATTTTGGTGGTTATTATTGAGGCCACCGCTTCTAATTAGAGTGAGTAAAAGTATATTTTAGTACAAGTTAAGTGTCTGTTAAAAAGTCATATTCGATATTGTTTGGTCTGAATCAAAATAACATTAAGTGCCATCATTTATTGAAATGAGAGCAGCCTCAGGGTGGCACGGGCCGGTGTCTCCCTGAGCCGGTCCCAAGCCTGGATAAATGCAAAGGGTTGCGTCAGGACATGCGAATCAAACATAATAACCAGATCATACCGGATCGGTTGAGGCCCGGTTTGACGACTGCCATTGGTACCGATGACCGACAGGGAGCCAATGGAAACTGAGCTACTGTAGGTCAAGGAAGGTGAGGAGGAAGATGTGTTCGGATGTAGAGAGAAAAGGAAACGCAAGAGTCTGGGACTGAGAGGAGGGACGTTGAACATTGAGACTGACAGGAAAAGATAGAGAGTTGGTCGATATGATGCAGAGAAGGAAAGTGGATATATTATGTGTCCAGGAGACCAGATGGAAAGGTAGTAAGGCTAGAAGCGTAGGAGCAGGCTTTAAGTTGTACTATCATGGTACTGACAAGAAGAGAAATTGAGTAAGAGTTATCTTGAAGGCGGAGTTTGTTTGGAATGTTCTGGAGGTGAAAAGAATGTCAGATAGACTTGTGAGTCTGAAAACTGGAAATTGAAGGTGTGATGCTCAGTGTTATTAGTGGCAATGCCCCGCAAGTGGGATGTGAGTTTGAGAAGAAGAAGAAGTTCTGGAATGAGCTAGATTAAGTGATGCAGAATATCCCCAGAGATGGTGCAGACTTCAATGGGCATAATGATGCAGGCAATAAAGGGGATGGAGAAGTGATGGGCAGATTTGGTATACAGGATAGGGACACAGAGGGACAGATGGTGGTAGATTTTGCAAAACGGATGGAAATGGCTGTAGTTAAGACTTTTTTCCAGAAAAGACAGGAACATAGAGTAACTTATAAGGGCGGCGGTAGGAGTACTTAAGTAGACTACATTTTGTATAGATGTGACCTGAAAGAGATCAGTGATTGCAAAGTAATTGTAGGTGAGAGTGTAGCCAGACAGCATAGGATGGTGGTCTATAGGATGACTGGTGACAAATCAGATCAAGAGGTGAGAGCTTTCAGATGATTGCTGCAGCTAGTGTTATAAGGGAGACAGGTAGGAGAGTACTTGGTATGTCATCTGGAAGAAAGTAGATAAGGAGACTTGGAGGTGGAATGAGGAAGTGCAGGAGTATAAACAGAGAGAGTCGTAAGCAAAGAAGAAGTGGGATACTGAGAGGACAGAAGAGAACAGACAGGAGTACTGGGAGATACAACGTAAGGTAAAGATAGAGGTAGCAAAGGCAAAACAAAGGGAGTACAATGACCTGTATGCTCAGTTGGACAGTAAGGAGGGCGACATGATATGTACAGGTTGGTGAAACAGAGAAATAAAGATAGAAAGGATGTACAACAGGTCCAGCTGATTAAGGATAGAGAGGGAAATGTATTGACAGATGCTAGAAGAGTGATGGGAACATGGAAAAAGTACTTTGAAGAGCTGATGAATGTGGAAAATGAAAGAGAGGCAAGGGTAGATGAGGTGACTATTGTGGACAATAAAGTAGCAGAGATTAATAAAAGTGAAGTGAGAAAGGCATTGAAGAGGATGACGAGTGGAAAAGCAGTTTGTCCTGATGATATACCTGTGGAGGTGTGGATGTGTCTAGGAGACGCAGCGGTAAAGTTTCTGACTAGATTATTCAACAGGATCTTAGAGAGTGAGAAAATGTCTGAAGAATGGAGGCAAGGTTGGATGGTGCTCATTTTTAAGAATAAAGGGGATGTGCAGAAATGCAGCAACTATAGAGGGATAAAGTTGATGAGCCATACAATAAAGTTATGGGGAAGAGTAGTGGAAACTAGACTGAGAGCAGAAGTCAGCATTTGTGAACAGCAGTATGGCTTCATGCCTAGAAAGAGTACTACAGATGCGGTATTTGCTTTCAGAATGCTAATAGAGAAGTACAGAGGAGGCCAGAGGGAACTGCATTGAGTTTTTGTAGACCTAGAAAAAGAATATGACAGGGTGCCAAGAAAGGAGTTCTGGTATTGTATGAAGAAATCTGGAGTGGCAGACAAGTACGTAAGACTGATGAGAGGACATGTATGCTAGTTGTGAGACAGTGGTGCAGTGTGCTGTAGGGGTAACAGAGAAGTTCAAGGTGGAGGTGGGACTCCATCAGGGATCAGCTCTGAGCCCCTTCTAGTTTGCAATGGTAACGGACAGGCTGACAGATGAGGTTAGACAGGAATCTGCACGGACCATGATGTTTGCAGATGACATTGTGATCTGTAGTGAGAGCGGAGCACAGGTTGAGAAAACTCTAGATAGGTGGAGAGGACTGGAAAGGAGAGGAATGAAGGTTACTTGCAGCAAGATAGTGTATATGTGTGTGAATCAGAATAACCCGGGTGGAACGGTGAGGCAACAGGTAGTGGAGATCAGGAAGTTGGAGGATTTCAGGTACTTGGGGTCAACAGTCCAGAACAATGGAGAGTGTGGAAAGGAGGTTAAGAGACAGGTTCAAGCAGGTTGGAATGGGTGGAGGAAAGTGACAGGAGTACTATGCGATAGAAGATTACAAGCCAGAACGAAAGGAAAGGTGTACAAGCGGTGAGACCAGCGATGCTGTATGGCCTACAAACAGTTACAATGACAAAAAGACGGGAGGCTAGATATCACAGAGATGAAGATGCTAGGGTTCTCTTTGGGAGTGACCAGGATGGATGGGATCAGGAATGAGTCTATCAGAGGGACAGCACATGTTAGATATTTAGGAGAGAAGGCCAGAGAAGCCAGACTGTGATGGTTCGGTCATGTACAGAGGAGGGATAGTGAATATATTGGTAGACGGATGCTGGAATTGGAGCTGCCAGACAGGAAGAAGACCAAAGAGAGGATTTATGGATGTAGTGAGAGGATATGAAGGTAGTTGTTAGCATGAGAGAGGAGTATACAGAGAATAGGGTTAGACGTAGAGGGTTTATTCGCTGTGGCGACCCCTGAAGGGAAAAGCCAAGAGGAGAAGAAAATCTATTGAAATGAAGCAAAGAAGATCTGAAGGTGAGTAATTCCTGGATCATATATTCATTTGTTTAATTTTTTTCTAATAAAGTGCGTATCTTGTGTCAAATTTATAAAATTCTATTGCTTACTTCATTGCTATTCTTTCATCATGTAATTGTTAAGTTGAAGTAAAGTCTCCAATAATGGCCCTTTTGTATCAGCAGTGACTCATTTTCAAAACTTAGACGATTAAGACAATATGATTATGTATTTTGATTTCAAATGTAAAGATATATACGTTAATATAAACATTTTCATAGTTATGGCCTTGTATGGTATGTATTTGGGGCATAAGCTCTTTTTTATATTTTTCAGAGTTCAGTGCCAGTCCAAGTGTCCATAGCCTGAATTACTGAGGCTGAAAAGATATTGGTGAAAATAAATCAATAAATAAAATAAATCTTTTTTTAATCAAACCCCCCCCCCCAAAAAAAAAAAAATTATAAAGACATTTAAAAAATTAGTAATAAATGCTAATAAAGAGTAATACCTTGGTGTCTCTCACATAATTGTCTTCAGTTGCTGATGAAAACTGTGACATTAATAAATAATTTACACATGGAAAAACAGAAAAGAATGGCAAAAAAGAAGCCTTAGATTTTCTGAACCTTATTTCTTTATATTTTCCCATCATTTGTGTGTCTGTTATGAAGGTGCATCTTTTATAGTTTTTTAAGCGAGCAGCAACTTTTCACGCGTTCTCTAAAGTTTCATTTCACTGTTCTATTTTTTTGCTTTCATATGCAACATTTTACATACATATTGGATGTAGTGTACTTTGTTTTTGTCACATTTCAGTGTGGCAATAGTTCAAAAACATTCAATAAAAACCCAGTATACTTTTTGTAAGGGGCTCAAACATGCAGGTTGAACGTGTTTTTTGACTGATGGAGAGATGAAAGGGGACTCGTAGAAGAAGCCTGTGACATTCAGGGCACTCACTATCTCATTTGACCAGATAAGCAGGATCAGCTTTTTTTTTTTTGATTTTTAGAAACCAAGCCCATCCTTGTTTTACCTGGAGAAAGTGACATTTTCTCCAATAGGGGGAGTAGTGTTCTTTAGAGACACCTGCATATTGTCTGTATCCTGGAACAAGTGGAGAACGCATGGCTCACAATGACAAAGCAACCTAAGAGGAATTCTAGGCCTAAAATCCTATAGCCGTTATATAAAAGACAGCAACAAAAGCAAGTAAACTCAGTTAAGTAACCATAATCTCTGTAGATATTATATTGATGAATTTCTCATGGTATTTTAAAACAGAGTATGCAGGTAGATGTCGATGAACCTGCCCTCTCACTACTCAGCATTAATCTGAGCTTTCTCATCTATCTGCTGACACTTCTAACAGATCGGTGAAATTGGATCTCCCCATCCTCCCCTCAGTTTGTCTCCCTTCTGCTGTTTTGCACCCTCATGTATACGAAACACACATTTGCTTAGATGTGCAAACAACTACCTCTGAACACCAAGTGGTTCTTGCAGTAAAACTCAATGTATATTTAGTATTTTCAACTATATTGCCTACTTGTATATGAAGTGCTGTTCTTGCCCACCGCTCACAAACAATTAGTATTCAGCCTCCAAACAAATAATATTTAGATGAACAATTTCTTCGCACAGATAGATAACATCCCAATATTTTGCATGGGTCTACCCCCATTGCATTTCAGCAGCCAAAAACACTTGCCAGCTGAAGTGAAAGGCAACCTGACAGTTCATGTGGCAGATCCCATGGAAGATCTGACATATTTTTTCTCCAATTTTGGGCAAACCACAAATTTTATCATAATAATAGTCCTTTTCAGCCCAAATGTGAGACCTGTTATGATAAACTAGTCCTGATGCATTTAGACTGTTCCAGGATAACAGTGACGGAACCTGAGGCCAAAACAAACCGAAAAAGAAAAAAAAAAACTGTTGAACTCCCTGTGGTCACTGTATTCATCTGTCATAAAACTAAGATAAGGGGATGAGAGAGACAGGCATTAAGATTCTAATTCAACTATTTAGATGACAGTCTTGTTTATTTGGGTTTAACACAAGTGTCTCATTGACATGTGCATTTCTGTTGATCAGTGTGTAAAGATCGGAGCAAGAGTGGTTGATGTGCAACAGAAACAACTAAATCTAAATTAAACAAGCAGTTGCATTTAAATGGTTTTCAGTCAGGTGTCAGACCACGGTTCCAAGTAATGATTTAATTCTTGTCAAATCTTACTGGGCAACTGGACTTGAATTTCTTCACTTGAAGATGTTTCACCCCTCATCCGAGAGGCTTCTTCAGTTCTAACTACTTCTAAACACGAACCTTAAGCACATCTTCTTTCCTTGTTTGGTCACCCTTTGGGGACAAAATGTTTATTAGCTGCCTAATCCATTGCTTTGACAAATAAAAAGTGCTATTCAGTTTAGGTCACTGGTCAGAATGTTATTTTTAATAGTATAAATTACTAATGTTGAGTCTTTTCTGATTTTTTCTAAATTCATAATTTGTGACCAATTATATCCGTGCTTAGATAACTTATTGCTAAAGAGATGGGAGTTTTAAATGTATGAGATTTACAAAGCAAAATAAAATTAATTGCAACAGAATTAACCAGAGAGGACCATAAATATATGATTGGTTTAGCATTTGCAAGTCATAAGTAGTACAGTGATAAGCGCTTCCGTCTCACAGCAAGAAGGTCTCAGGTTGGATTCTGACAGGGGGCTCTCTGTCAAAAACATGCAGTAGGTTCACTGAAGACTCCTAAATTTCCCAGACTTCAAGATTCAAGATTTAAGATTCAATCAGAGAGTGAGTGGTTGTATGTTTCTACTGTTTCTACTGTTTCTGTATGTGCCCCTTAGATCAACTGACAACCAATCCAGGGTGAACCCTATCTCTCACCATATGGCAACTGGACAGGCTCCAGCCCCCCACAACCCTGAGAGCAGGATAAGTAGGGTAGTATAGATAATGAATGCATGAATGAATTACTAAATTAATAAATTAAAGAATTATTATTA
This sequence comes from Fistularia commersonii, assembly GCF_037954325.1. Lineage (NCBI taxonomy): Eukaryota > Metazoa > Chordata > Actinopteri > Syngnathiformes > Fistulariidae > Fistularia > Fistularia commersonii. The sequence goes on along the minus strand of NC_141285.1, from coordinate 5,126,208 downwards.
CTGTATTATATTCACAAATTCTATTGTTTACTGATTGAATTATATTTAAATAAACCAAGCAGTCTTTACAATTTCTGTCAGACTGAAAACATATCATCTGCTAGATGCTTTGTCATCATCTTTCTTAACATTATGTCTTAGAGACAGGATGGGAAAGGCTCGCTGTTCGTAATGTTCGCATCATTACATATACCAACAATCGTCAGGATTTCTTTATCACTACGGAATACGTATTGTCTTATTTATGTTTCTCTGCTAGGTCTTTCTGTTAGCTTAGCAGGCTACATGTTGCTTCGCAGCTGTGCTTGCTCGAAATCAGTGATGCAACTGGAAAAAAAATCAAACATCAGGCTTTGCTTGCTTCTCCACTTCTCTTAATATTTTTATTTTGAATTCAAAAAGGAGACAAGTGACATGTTTTACCGGAAGCTGTTTTGGAGTTGAGCAGCAGTACTGTTTGAGAATCATATCTTGGAAGATGCTGTGTCTGCCTGTGTAGCTTGCTGAGCTAATTGGCCGAGACAACTCATTGATAAGGCCTCTATCCATTGATTTGACCAGAGGTTAATTGTTTACTGCACTGATTTCTTGAGGCGGAAGAAAATTAAATTAGCAAAATCAATCCCCCACAAAAAACAAAACAGTGGATGAAGCCATTTGTCACTCGGAATATACTTATCCTCTTAGCAGCCACATTAAACATAGTAGTTATTCTAATGACGAATATAATGTAGGATTTGAAAAGGTATTTTTTAATTGTTAATGTACTCCAAAACTACACTTAAACAATATTTGACCGATGAAGACTAAGAAACTGCAGTCAGGACTATCTGAGAAATTTCACATTGTGTTCATTCTGGGTAAAGATGACAAAGTGATTAAAGGACTATTTTCTTCTATTGTGATGCAGTGTAATGAGCCCATTTTGGCAAACCTGATTGGTAACCGGACAACCAGGCCATATTAAACCCTGAGCAGGCTCCTTGAGGAAAGACTTTCTCTGCAAAAATATCACTTGTCTGAAGAATGAACGTTAAACTCTGTTGATCGGGCAATCTGTCCTCAAGAACACCCAGCTAGTGCTGTCAGCCTTAAAGGACTAACAAACTGCATACACCTCCCTGATGTTGGCTTTTTCCACAGCCCATATTATTGTTTTGTTTGGAGTGCAAACTGGGTACAGAAACCTACTGGTATCTGAAAGTTAATACAGATTAGATGCTGTGATGGTTGAGCAGTACGTGTTTACACTCAAAGCATCTTTGAAATGAGGGAGAGACAGTACTTCGGTGCTTGACTTGCAGAAGGTAGGTAACTCTCTTAGGAAACAATTAGACCACAGTTGATCAAAATATTTTACTATTCAGCAGCATGAAGCACATAGGACAACTTTTATCGACATGTTGTTTAAGTTTCGTCTCCAAGTATCATACTTCTTTATAGAACCTATTAAATGATTCCACAAGAGGATTTTTTGCTTTACATATTTACAATTGACATTGTTGCTTTACGACATTTATGTCAATGTTAGAAAGTCGATTGAATTCTTTCTTGATGTTCCTTTAATGTAACCAAAAAGGAAACGATTTAGGATGTCTGGGCAAAAAGAGAGAATCATTCTTGCCTGCCAGTGGATTTAGAGGAAATCAGTATAAATATGACCTCTTAACCTTCAACACCTTCTTGTCCCACTACCGAGGACAAAGCACTGGTTTGCAAAAGCATCTCACTGATTTAGATGAAGATGCGTGCATTTGACTAAAACTGACGACAGTTTTCGTTTGGCTGCGTAAGGAAATGCACTTTACGTGATTGTGCATTTGTGTGCGTAAAAGTGCGTGCGTGTGTGCGTGCGTACGTGCGTGTTCCTCTCTGCAAGGTGAGATGTGGCTCCGACGTCCTCCAGCTCCTGGCTACCGGCCAGTCTGGAACCTCCGTCAAGCTAAATAATGTTTTAAAAGAAGATACAAATATTTCCTTCAAAATAAACCCCCAAACCCATATTGACGATGAAGATTGTACAATAAACAATTTTTAAACTTTGATTCTAAGTAATAGAAATATCGCAGCTTTATGAATTACATAAGTCATTAAAATCCAAGCTTTTTGCTGAACATTCTTGTAGATATCGCGCATGGCTTGATTTTATTTTGAAAAGCCTGATATTACCGGAAACTGGTTTAGCGTTTAGCTTTCCTTGCTAACTACTCACCGGTCAGAAGAAGGTGGGCGGACTCTGTCCAGTTGTCTTCCGACAAAAACCTTCAGAGTTAACAGAGGACAACATTAAACGGCTTGGGAGGTCATCAGTAGAGACCGGGGTTGTTTTGGGAAGATATTTAAAAAAAACAAACTTCAGAATTCCTCAACTTAACAAACATGTGACGCATACAAAGTTCATCCTTGCTTTGTTGGAGTCATGAAGGACAAGTGACCGACACAAACACCGGCGGCACCGACCCGAGAAGCCTGAACTCTCCTTCACCTATAACGGCCTGCTGTTGTTAGCTTCAGGGTTTGTTAACGTTCGCCGGGAATGGTCGATGCTATTTAGCACCGACTTGACATTTAACGTTAAAGTGCAGCAATACTGGCCCGCTGTCCGCCGGGAAGTGCTCACGGTGAGTTAACCTTACGGACCGCTCTGTCGAAACTCCGCCGACTTTGTTCGGGTTTTTGTTAACGCGTTAACTGTTTAATTTTCACTCACGTTAAAATGACTTACGAATCACCAAGTGCGTCATAATTGTGATTTAAATTGCCCCCTCGCTGAGATCCACAGGAACGTGTGCCCGGTCTGAAGCAGCGAAAAACGACTTTGTAACTGATTTTTTTTTTTTTTTTTTTTTTCCAAAATCCACATATATAATAAAACCAGTTATTATTTCGTGGGTTTTCTTACAGCCGGCATACTTTGAAGGCTTATTTTGTTCACATACTAAAACTAAATACGACTACGTCTCTATTTACCCGGTTACTATGGTGATTATGCTGTTCTAGTGATAAGTTGTATTTAGTTTGCAACACCATCTCTGGATTGAATGAATCATATCAGTCTCCAAAAAACTGTGTTCCAACTTTATGGGATTCTAGAATTAGACACAAAAAGATACAAAAGTACCCAACCTTCAAATGTTCTACATTTAAAGGTTCTGATATCTAATCTAGAATATATATTTTATCTTACAATTTTGAGTGTTGTTTTTGAATAAATGGATCAACATCAAATGCATTTTTTTCTCGTACTGAAGATATTTTTGTTAATGCACATCAGCATGTATATTTAAGTGTCGTTGTGTTAAGTAGGCTATTCCAAAAATAATGTGAACTAATCAGGTCAAACATTAATAGGAATCATGTGTGATTAAAAAAAGAATTGCAGGTTAGAAGGAAGTGATGTTCTATAGGATGAGGAAGCATTTCAGTATGGTACAGGCTTTTGTTTTTACATAGTGAAAGCAATAGTAATTTTCCAAGTAATGATTATGTTGCTGGTATTCAAACAAGGAAAAAAGGAAAAAGTGCACTTAAAGTTTTCTTAATCGCGCTTAGTTTTGAGTGGTAATTGTTTGACTGATGTTAATGGCTTATTGTTCCACTGTGTCATTTACCTTTTTAAATCCTTGGGAACTAAGTTCCTCAGAGTACATTTAATCAGTAAACTGTCGCTGGTTGGATATGAAAGTGACCCTTGCAGCCCTGACTATTCATCCATCCGCTTCCTCCCTCGGGATGATGGGGGGCTCCGGTTCCCAGGCAGAGGGAGTGGAAGACAGAGGAGAAGCTCAGTGAGGGGAGCGTAAGTATTATCATGACAAGACAAGACAGCCCTGAATAGCACACAGCGGTCACGCTTAGTCTACCTGGGAAACTCAGAAAATGTAGACACTGGAGTGGTTATAGTGGACCTGCAGACCTTTGGATCTCCATGGCAACGTCTTGTTATGTGATTGCAGAAAATTAAACATCGCTTGAATACCATACAGTAGAGCTTTGTTTTAAATATATGGTATATTAAATACCGCCTAGTAGGAAAAATAAGTCAAGGATGTTATGGTTTGATTCCAAAAAATATGGCCCTCTCGAAACACATACTTCAAATTATTTTGATGTAAAAAACATTTTTATTTTACTTTGTGCCACTTTGTAGGTCTATTTTGTTGCTGAATTCTTCACTGATACTTGATTATAAATTGCTATTAGTTGAAAGTGACGATTGTCAGTTGGCAAAACTTAAATGTCTCATCACTCTGATCACATCCAGGTGAGATGAACTGAAGAAGTGAAAAACATTATCAATTGACCTGTATCAGCAAATAGTCTGCAAACAATTTTCCCAATTTTGCTGGGAGTAGATTTTTTTTGAAATCAGGGATTTTCAAATTTTGAGACTTTAAGTTTCTCCTTGGACAAACCTCAGATTAAGGTCCTCTTCCAAATTCTATCAGTTTAGCTTGAGCTTCATCAATCTTTTGACTGATCAAGTAATTTGTCATTACTAAGTTTATTGCCAACTACTGTCCTCACATATTAGGTGTATTTTTTGAGGCTGCAGCTGTCTGAATACTCTGATGTAACCTTCTTTCAATTTTAATGTTTTTGATTAGTCTTCTATGAATGTAATGTGAATTTCTGTTGGTGGTTGTGGAGCTCTGGTACTAACAAAATCTGGCATTTAGGGCACTTCATCCTGATCTTAGAGAAAGCTGTGATACTAATTACTCAACCAAGAAAATAATTAACAGATTAAATTCTAATGGAAATAAGTGATATTTGCAACATGACAATAATATATAATAATTCAAGACAACAGATTGATAAAAACTATAACTGTATCCACATGCCCTACGATTTGTTAAATAAGCTGCTATACCGCTTTTCTTAATGGTAATGTTTGACCAGCAGGGCCACTGATTGGCTCCTTTCATTTAGATAATAGCAGGGTTAATTTGTAGTCCGGATGTAGTTTTATAATCAGTATCTCTGCAGTCATGTTCACATGTGACTTCCAGCAGTCATGTGCCGGTTCTGTAAGTGCTCGCACACGACACAGGAAGTGCTTTTTATACTTCAGTCATGTGTACGTGTGTGCGTGTGTGTGAGTGTGAGTGTGAGTGAGAGTGAGAGGGAAGGAGGGCGGGAGGGAGACAGGGAGGCTTGGTTGTTTGTGTTGATCCAGACCTCTGGGCCTCAATGTTTGAGGAGGGGTCTCCGGCCTAGCAGGGTTGACCTCAGGGTTGCTATGGGAACAACAGGAGCCACTTCCTGAATTCTCAGCCCATCCTGCTACACATTATAGGGCAATGAGCTGGGGTAGGGACAGAGGAAGAAAAAAAGAATGGAAATTGGGCAGGATGCAAATTCTATTTTAATGTCACTTTGAATACAGTGAAAAATGAAAATTTTGATGAATAACCGTGGTGGAAGATTGAAATAAATGTAAATAAGGCTATTGTGGAGCAAGTTGAAAGTAAAAGAATGCAGAGTGTACATCAAGTCAAGGATCTGAACAATGCTTTTAGAAAAAATTAGAAGGAGGACAGGAAGTTGATCTTGCCAGAGCTGGACACAAGGTTTTTCTCAGGCGTCATTTCAACTCAGTGACTTCACTGTTTAAGCATTCTAGTCCTATTAATGTGATGAATTAGCTAATTTCATTTGACACAGGGGGCCAACAGTCTTGGGAACAAGATGTTAAGTTTGTCTGTTTAGACTCTATATTGTGTAGCAACATTTGATAACTTTTCATTTCATATTGAAATTTCCTTATTGTGGGATGATTAAGGGCATCATTGTATTCAGTTCTAGTTTAGCCAAAGAACAACATACATTTTCATAAACTCTTATCAGAAAGCCACACATCCCTGTAGCTTAGCAGTATCTCATCATATAAAGTCTCGAAGCTAACAAAGTTGTTTCGCTCTTTGTGTCGGAGATGCAGAGGTGCAGATGATCTGTTTTGAATTAAACATTTCTTGAAATAGTTAGAATAGATCGTGGTGCAAAGACCGCTGGAAGTCTTTTCAATATAGTTTTTTAGGTAATAATAAGGATAATACATTTTATTTAAGGCAACTTACTTGAAGCTCAAAGATATCAAGGACAGCTAAATAACATTTTATATATCGGTATTGCATTAGTTATACAGCTTTATAAGAGGCACTTGTATATGTAATTGATTCCTTATATTTTACAAGCTGTTATATGACCTGTTCAGATTGCCTTTTCTGTGAATTACTCAATTACAAAAAAAAGACAAGTACTTTTTTAAGTTTAAGTTTAGCAAAGTTTATCCATGCAGACATTTGCCAAAATGCTCAGTTGTTAAAGAGAGGACATTGAAAAGTAAAACCAAGTCAAATGAAAAACACAAAATATATGACATCTCCATAAGAGCAATTGAGCAGCTTCCAACAGCTTCCAAGATTTTAACCCGACCAATTACATTAATACACAGACATGAGAGGTGAAGGTTTTCTCAACTCACTTCAAGAAAGGAAGCCTGTCAGTAACCGTTACTATTCTTTTCAACCAAAAGACATTACAGTGAGAACTCTACCATTGGCATATTTGAAATATAGAAAGTGAAATATTTGCTTCACCAAACCATAGCTTCATTTATGATTTATCAAGCAAAACAAAGTCCTTATAGGGAGGAAAACGCTGCTGCAAGCCTCTGGTATGTTGTCCCCAAGGGTGTTCGGGAAACATTAACCTGCCATTTCTGTTGTTTAGGCTTTAACTGTGTTAATAATCAGAGTTCTGGTTACATGGGCCACTGGTTCTGTTCGCATTCAGTACCCCGATCGGAACATCCAGTGACCTGTTAAACTGCTGACACACAAGGTCAAGTTGTGAGAGGTAGAATGAGCTGGTCCGAGCCAAGTGGAGAGGAAGGAAGGGTGTCGATTTAAGGGCAGGGTTAAGATTCTGATTAAGAATGGAAAGTTGCAAGAAAGGTCCAGCCTCACGCTCACACTGTTCTAGACAGGCTCATAAACACAAAGATCAGGGCCGTTAACATATTTGTTGGTGGAGACTATTCGCAAACTATCAAGTGAATTTCACAGATTCTTTAGTTTGGAGTTGAACGGCACATCTGTCCAACACTACTGAAAGCATGAAAGTGCTTTTAGCAAAAGTCATTTTGCAGCTAAACTGGAACATGTGAAAATGTTTGAGCTTAAGTGTGGAAACTTCTTTGATATTGGCGAAGGAAACCTGTAACTTTAAAACCCATTCAGTTGAGCAGCAGAGTTAGGCTTCACTACTAAGTCACCGATTACGTTACAGTTAAGAGCAGGAGTTTGCGGTAAAGGTGAACAGCAGTTGTAGGTGTAGTGGTTGTATATAGGTCAACTTTATTCCTCAGCCAGCTGAGGTGGTGCAGCAGCAGAGCTTTTAAGGAATGTTGTCCAGATGCAGACAGATAAGAGTGTAGCTCTTATCAGATCAGGCTACTATCTTTACTACTCAGTTTCTGTAAACACCCTGCACGCCCTGATTATTTATTTATGACTTTATATTAAGAAGTAGAAAGTAGCTGGATAGAGAAGCAGCAGTACAAAGGAGCTCTGATCTCCTTTTTAGCAACACATCAGAATTATTTTTGGAACCTTTGCCTCTTTGTTATCTTCCTTATTGTAAGATTAGAGAAAAAAAAAAGCCCCCCTCCTCTGGGGGTGAAATACAGAGATCAGCGGGATAAGTTATCTTGTCAGACTGGAATACTTTTCTGGAAGAAAAAAACTGTTTTGTAAAAGTAGTTTTGCTTGTTTTGTCTTCAGACCCAGCAAAGCGTGGATTCATATTTTTCAGGATTCCGCATCATGATGTTTTTACTTCAGCTTCATTTCTGAATTTGTAAATTGGAATTCTATATTTTATGAGATTGTGGTTTTCACAGTAAACCCTCTACTGACTGAGGGATGTGATAAATTACAGCACTCAGCATTTATTCAGGAAAGTAGTCCCAGGTCACTTAAATAAATTATATCTCAACTTCAATTTATTATTTCAAAATTAAATTATTGCTCCTGTCATGACTTGTATATACAGCTGTTGTGAAGTCTGAATGCATATCAATGAAAATTTAAATGACTTGAGAAAGACATTCATTTTTTCATCTCGTGAATTAGCAAGAGAAAAAGTTAAACTCCTGTAATGTGTTCTGAAGTTTGAGCTTTTTGTCCTCAGGTATTACTTTTGCATACCTTTGCCTAATTTTGTGAAACTGAAGATTTCTATTACAAACATCTGACATTGTAGCGTATATTTGAAAGGCATTATCCAGAAGTGTAATGAGTAGGGATGGAAAACCAGGCAATAAAAACATGAACCAAGGGATGAGAAACAGAACCTGATAAAAACCAATTGACCTACTGAAACAACATTTTAATGTTTGTTTGAATAGGCTGGTAACACTCCGGCTCCTGTGAATGGGCTTCGCACAAATTTAAGGCAGGCACTGCCTCGGGCTGTTCAGTTGCTCAATGTGTAATACAGCAAAATATATAATTTAATGTTTTATTTACAGTTTCTAAAATGTGACTTCTCAACTGAGATGCAGATTATGAGACTCCGTCAAAGTTGGCAATAAGAGGCATAGCCTTAGGCTGTGCATTATTATCGTTTCTCATGCAACATGGATTTGATAATGCCAGTTTCTGGTGAATCGCACATATCTTGTAATTGGCTGGTCAGCCTCTCCTAGTGTGTGTGAAGAACAGAAGTTATCAAAGCAGCAAGATTCTCTGTAAAGAAGGGATGCATATATCACGCAAGTTACCTTTTTACTCTTAGCAATCATATCTGACAAACCGCAGCACTGTTTGTAACTCTTTATTTGGCTTATCCTCTTAGAGTGTTTTCTGTCCTTCTGTCAGATTTGGTGGTGAACACAGAAGCAATTACAGGCTCTCTATTTGTTTTTTTTCAGGAGAAAAAAGATCTTTGTTCGGCGTTGCAAGTGCAACAAAAGCCTTACAAATCACTTATTAAAACAATTCACATTTATATATCATAGAATTTTTTGCAAGCGATATAAAGTCAGAAAAACATCCCATAAAAGGAAGAAAAAAGTACTCTTCTAAATTAGCCACAATTAGCCAGATTGGTGAAAAACTAGTAACAAAAGTCTGTAAGTAATTACAACTAATGAGGGGATTGTTGGTAAAGGAAAGGCAATTCATTCTGTAGAAAGCTGTGAGTTTTATATGTTTCTAAAGCTAGTTAAGGTTTGTGTACATGGTGGTTGTCTCTAAAGGAAAATAGTTGAAATAAAGTGGGCTACAGGGTTAGAGTGGTTTAGAAACAAGATTGGACTGCATGTTATAGATCATTAGCATCTACAGAGACTAAAAGCCTCATCCTTTGAAAACATTTCAGAAGAGAAAGAGCAGATTTCCAGTCATTTTGTATAAACCAGGGTCTAATTACAGCCAACAGAAACCTACCTCTTAACTCTCAGGTGATGAAAGCTGGACATGAAACACCGCTTTTGGCACTAAATACTGGCAGAGGTCTTCTGAAGTGCCTGGGTCGTTGATAAAGTACACCTTTAATAGTGTTTAAAATGGCTCTCATTGTGTTGGTGAATTTGTGACGTAAAGTCAGCGGCCTTCAAGTGGATAAAAGGCCGTACATACAATACACTCCACAACTAGTTTCTTCTGTAGCACTTGTAAACATCAAATATCACCAATGAAGCTGTTGCCACCTTGGCATATTTTCTGTATACGCAGACACTTTTATATGGAGGTTTGAGTGTTTAAAGTGCATGCAACAATGGTTTTGGGAGATGTTGAGTCTTACTGTAAGAGAGATGGTTTTACTGTGATGCCGAACAGTCCTTTAAATAGTTTTAGAAGTAATTGAAAAAACAGTTGAAATATCCCCATTTCACCACAAATGTTTCAAAGACTACAATTTAAAAGTAATATTAGCAAAATGTTTAATTGGTGTAGAATATTGTTATAGCTGCATAATTCATATTATTGTCAATATTTCTGAGAAAAAAGACATGTCTAAAAAAAAAAGGTTATAGCTGGTATTTGCAAATGTGTGGAAGGCACATGACCAGCATGATTTTTTTTTTGTACATCAGGTAGTGTTTCTCGTCATGTGTGATTTGAATTGTTCCTGGAAGTAACTGACAGGTTAGCTCCAATCACAAAGACACTGGTCAGTGTTTGACACTGATGCCAAATAACTTGCAGGATAGAAAGGATGAAATGAATTGAAAGTTGAGAATTCAAAGTTAGAGCGCAATGAAAATGTAAAACAAGTTGACTTTGTTGTATTCATTAATGCCCTATAATTACCCCCAAATATGCTAATTGAAGACATTTATTTACAAGTTTAAACCTAAAGCCTGACAATCAATTAAATATATTTCCTTATTCTGAATGTCAGCTGGTTTGTGAAACTCTCGTACCGGTTGAAGAAAACCATTTTCTACTTCAACTATTGTATAAATGTGTGACGGCAAATGTCAGGAAAGCTGATTTGTTTTGTAATGCATGGAACACGTTTCTCTTGCGAACTTGCGTGTCAGGGGTCAAGATTTTGAGGAAAGAAGAGCTGCTGGCTGAATTGCATGAGAGTCCTTGCTTGTAGTCAACAGAAGTGTTCTTTTTCCGATTAGCCACGTCCGATAAATAGACAGTGGCAGAGAAATTGACATGTCATCTTAACTGCAAGCTCAGGCATTTTTAAATGGAATGGATGTGTTTTTCTCTCTTGTCCTTATTACAACACTTTTGGCTCTAATTTCTATTTTGGGGAGTGGGGAGACAGTTGTGACATGTGACATGAGGATCAATCTCTGTAAATTGATACTCAGTAAGAGTTCTCCAACACTTTCTCTGCAGCTAAAGCATAGAAGTACACACAACCAGTCTATTACACAATCTTATAGTTTGCATTCACTTTCCTAGGACTAACTAAGGGAATGACTGGAGGTAAGTGTGTACACCTGCTCTTTTTTTCTCCTGCTTCTTCTGACTCAGTCTCTCCTCTCTCTCTCTGTCTCTCTCTCTCTCTCTCTCTCACACTCTGTGTTTGCCTGCTGCCAAGAATTTGTGGAATGCAGGAATGCAATGTTCTGATAAAGTTTGCTTTGTTCCCCAAGTGACCTGAGAGAGAGTGAACAAGAGAGACAGATACCCTGAAGTCTACAAACAGAACTTAGGGTTTGTAGATGGACAGAGACAGTAAATGTGAGGGGATGGCAGTATGTTGTGCTGTTCATCACACACGAGTCTAACTTTTAATACTCAATCCTGTGATCCACCCACATGTAGTAGATAAGTAGCATTCCTGCAGCATTATGTTGGCCCTGCATTGTCAAGGCATCCATTAGGCAGCTCACAATGGACTACCTGCAGTTTGGAGCTTTCAGAAAACCCTGGGGCGATACGTCAAGGGTCTTGAAACCTCCTAGACCAGCTGATGTGAGACTATGTGCAGGTATCTTCAAATATAATTGACAACATGAATGGAGTTAAGTGTGATTTGGGGGAAAAAGAAGACAGGTTTTGAAATTAGAACAATATTCAGAACAATCTTTTATGTACTTAATGAAGAAAAATCACATCAGTAAATCAGGCAGATAACAGTGTTGCGTCTGACTGGTGTTGCGTGATCAATGGAAAGTAATGTGCCATCAGTCAAATGACAGAGAGTTGTATCCAATTCAGTATAAAGATATATTTTAAAATGTGAAGTAGTAATTTTCAGAATGGTCAATTGAAGTCCAGAGGTATAGGAATTATTACCATAATTATTTTATTGAGCTGACCACAAGCTGTTGCTCTCTTACAAAGCAGCTCATGCTTCATTTTTCAGACATTGCGTATTTGCCTCCCTTGGGGTTGGAAGTGCTCATAGAAACTTTACATTAGCAATATTAGACCCATGATGAAAGCGATGCGTAACTAGTTGGCTGTTTTGTCTTGTCACACCAACAATTAGTCAGAAATGAAGTCCCACAGCTCAAATATTATTGTCATGCTCCTTTTTTAAGCATGCAGGTTGGGTTCATTCGGTCAACCTGACAAGCTGATTTTTGAGTTCTTATTGATGAAATTTTTTTTTTTTTTTTTAAAGTCACAATGCCAAGCAGTTGCCAAACTCCAGTTTTGTTCTGTTGCACCATTAGAGGGACAAATAAAGAAGTGATATCCCACAAAGAATTTTGTTTGGTTTGCAAGGGCAATAGAGGCATAAAAACCTTACCACTGTTTTCTATTGACCAAGTAACTTAAACATGAAAACATGTGTATAGCGCATTTGTATTCTCAGTACACACAGGAACTCAGAGCAGTTTGAATCAATGTCTTTAGTAAGGAAAAACACGCTCAAGCCCTTTTTCACTGTGTCAGCCTGGATAGGAAAGTAGCTGAAATAAAAAAGGTTAGTTTGTCAGTCATTGGTGTTGTGCAAAGTCTGGAGTTTAAAACCTCTTTAAAAGCCATGGGTTGACTTGTGAATGTCAGTGAAAATGGCTGCTGGCTATGCAATAGCTCGGTGCTTCGGTTCTTTGTTAGTAAAGGAGCAGGAGGAACTATGAGGCAGACATGGCATTCCTGTCTTTATCTCAGCACAGGACGCACTTGTGATTACATGCTCTTTTGCTCTTTCTGTCCCTAACACACAAACGCTGGAAAATACATGCTCACAAAGACATGCAACTCCTCTATATACAGTCTTTTGAAATCAAACACACAATAATTTATCATGTCTGAATTGTGGGGCCCATGCTATCCCTTAAGCATTCAAATTAGCCCAAGTTAAAGGTGTGTAAAATGGGCATTTGCGGTTCACATACACACAGACACACACACACACACACATACACACACACACACAAACAAACAAATGCAGGATGAGAAGAAGGGACAGGAAGTGAGCATTTGGGAGCAGTGTCAAAAAGGGCACCATGGGAATCCTCCACATTCATTTGCGTGTGAAGAAATAATTAAGTGTGTGTTTGTGTGTGTGTGTGTGTGTGTGCACACTTTCGCATGTATGTGTATGCTGAGCTGTGGGAGTATGTATGATGGCTAAACAGAAAGGCTGAGTTGTGTTTACATGGTAAATATGTGTGTGGGGTGGGAGTTAAGGTTGTGGAATGTCACATACTGATAGAATGCTTACTGGATAACAATGGTGAAGAAAACATGGTGGAGACCATTAAGCATGCTGGTTGTGGCTCCGGACCACAACTGACCTGTGAAACAGGACAGGATGGAGTAAAACAAAGTGAACAGCACTGCTCAAGACCCCTGCCTTTTTGTGTTGTAGTTTTTACTGTTGTTGCTTTGATGCATAGTCACAGAACTGAAAGGTTATTACTTTTCTTAAGAACATTAGACCTTTTTGTCCTTGCTTCAATCTAGCATATTTGGATTTCTAATTTCCTTTTTATACAATAAAACACCGAGCATAGAGTGAATGACTGAAACGGCAGATGCTACAATGACTTCTAGGAGGTTGTATCACAGCAATTCACAAGTCTCTTCCACTTGTGAAATGTTGTTGCTAGTTTTTAGTCTCTACTGGAAGAGACTAAAAAGAGAAATTCATATGTTCTTAGATTTAACTTGTCTGCTCATTCATGACTTAAAGGTGAACAAAATTGGTGAAATTAAGGTGAAGAAGCAATAAATAACCTTTAAAATGGGTTACAGTGGCATCCATCACTCTACACATTAAGTACCAAAAATAGTTTGAGTTTTATTTCTTTCCAAAAATGTCCAATACTTTATTTTTACAGCTGGAGAGAAATAGTAACCTACACAACCACAAAACCATGTTATTTTAATTTGCCGACATTTCCTATAACCTAAAACATTGTGCAAGGGAGTGATCAGCTCTGGTGACAAGGGGGTGTCTGGTAACATGGGGGTGGGGAAGGTCTGGTTAATGACCAGTGGAGTGTAGAGCTCTTAAGGAACATGAATCAGTCTAACACTGAGCAGGCCCCTGCACAGTTAGAACCATGATTTTACATCCATCCTGTTTTTTGGTGTGATAATGAATTCTGCTTGTCAGCCGGGGATTGGCTTTCTTGAGTTAGAGAGGAGGTAAGGAACAGCAGAAACACTGTGAACTACACAGAAAGGATGTGCTGGAGTGGCTCGCCAATTTTTGACTTCAGGTTGTCAACAGGTCAAACACAAAAAAAACATTTCTGCCAGAATTGTCTCATAATTTTCCCTTCTCTTTTGTGTGAACATGGACGCTTGTGCGTAGGATCATCATCCTCTCCAGGCCTGGTTGGCAGTCAGGGCTACTGTAAACATCCTTGACTGGAAGCTGGTTTTGGGTCCTGGGGCTTTCAGTCGGATGTTTGCAGCAGCCAACTGCTAGTACCATCACTACACCTTCTGCTCTGCTGTCTTGTCTTCAGCTATTTGTGTGTGTGTGTGTGTGTGTGTGTGTGTGTGTGTTTATGTTTGTGTGTGCGTGCGTTGACAGCAACAACACAGTGTATTAGTTTGTCTACTGGGTAAAATGAAGTCAATTTTTTTTGTACAGCGCCAATAACAACAGAAGACACAAAATTTGATTCGTTAACAAAGCAAAGTGATATAAATGAGGTAGCGATATAGCTGTAATACAAGCATCCTGAAAGATTGCAGAGAACACTGATGGACCGAGGGTTGGGGGATATTTGGCCAAAGACATCGCTGGAGAAGGCTGGCCGTGGCCAAAAGCATTTGAGCCACTGGCTTCGACACAAGTTTGAGCATTATCCGACAGTTGCTAATTTCAGAACTGTGAAGTCAGAGCCATATGATTCCAATTTGCCGCCTGTTTTTATTCCTATCCGAATGATAACATTGTCATCACCAAAGACTTTTCCAATTGCCAGCCAAGGCCCAGTCTATTTGTCCACGTTTACATAGATACTGGTGGAACGACATCAGCCGATTCATCCATGTAATCTTTTCACACCCAATGGCTGCTGTTTTCTGATGTGGTTTCATTCAAGATTGATAACGGTGACATTCACAAATTAATAGAGAAGCCTGTTGTAATTTCAAATTGTTAATACACAATGAAATGGTCAGGAAATAGTGCATTTCCTTGGCAGCTACTTCACAAGTTGCTCTGATCTCGTTCCCCACAGAAACTGTTT
This sequence comes from Fistularia commersonii, assembly GCF_037954325.1. Taxonomy (NCBI): domain Eukaryota; kingdom Metazoa; phylum Chordata; class Actinopteri; order Syngnathiformes; family Fistulariidae; genus Fistularia; species Fistularia commersonii. The sequence goes on along the minus strand of NC_141285.1, from coordinate 5,111,063 downwards.
TTAATTTGTTTCGGTGGGGCAAATCTACTTTTGCAGTTCTGATCATTATTTTTTTAAGAGCAATTCCATGTTTAGCTTCCTCATGCTCTGTCATGCAGGGTTGTTTTCAGTGTCTGCTTTCATTTGAAAAAGTAGAGTGGAAGATTCTGGTCCGTGATTGGGTAGCTATCTGATCATCTAGGAACCCAAATGTAGCATGTACCTTCATGAGAGCCAGTACTAACATTCAGCTATACATTGCATATTTTACACAGGCCTGTCTGAAAGCCATACTTGGCTCTGACGGAGTAAAAAAAAACCCTCTGGGACTTATGGAAATAAATATCCTAGGCAGTATTGAATATTTTTATTTTGAGATGTTCATGTTGTATAGCTTTTGGTGTTTCGAGCATCTCAACAGAAATGATGGCTCGTTGATCTTATCTGTTACCTCCATAATTCTGCTATTTACACCAGTGATATTGGTAGACGGATGCTGGAATTGGAGCCGCCATGCAGCAGGTTCAGAGGAAGACCAAATAGAAGATTCATGGATGTAGTGAGAGATATGAAGTTAGTTGGCGTGAGAGAGGAGGATACAAAGAAAATGATAAGATGGAGAAGGTAGATTCGCTGTGGCGACCCCTGAAGGGACAAGCCAAAAGGAAAAGAAGACACCACTAGAAGCTACTAAGAAAATGGGACAATTTGCGAGAAAGATGCACACACACCTGTATATTTAATATTAATGTTGTAATCATAATAAAAGTTACCAACAAAAATTGACTACTTCTGATGTCCTTGAGTAGATCTTGGCAATCAAGGTAGCTAAAAGTTTGGTGCTGCAGCCTTACATGAATGGCTTTAAGTCAGATTTTATCCTTGCTGGTACTGACATTATTGCAATGTTGCTTTGTCAGTAAGAGAAATTGGGTAGAATTGTATGCGTCAGCTTTCAATGTTTTATGCAAAAATCTAGATTTCATTTGTAATTTTTAGTGCATTAATAGAATACATTCTGTTTCCCAGTCCAGCCATTGGTATTGGTTGGTTGCGCCCTCATCTCCTCAGAGATGAGGTTTCAGGCGGAGCTTTGGCAGGGAAGTAAGTGAACATAAAAAGGAGATATTCAGGCTGGGGAATGATGAAGATTGAGACTGAAGGGAAAGGGAGGGGAGACCAAAACTATCATTTCAGAAAAGTTTGGTAATTATTTTTCTTTCCCTCTTCAGGCAGGACAGAAAGGATGTGGGTGTGTCACACACTACAGGACCACAGACAGGGAAGGAAGGAAGGAAGGAACCATTCTAACATTACAGCCTTCCCCATCCCCCACTCCCACATCCATCATATCATGAATGAAATCACACTGTGATTCCCGCTGTTTCTGTCCAAACAGTCTCTGTGATTCATTTTTTTTGGTGCTGTAAACCCAGGAACTAGACTGTTCTGGTCCCAACAGACTCCCTCCATGGAAAGAGGCAGTGAAACAACTCCGTGCCTTGTCAATGCAGTAATTTATCAGCTACTCAGACTGTATTTGTACGTAGACAGTCAGGAGGAAGAAACCCCGGTTGAGTTTGAGATAGCACTCAGGTCGATCAGCTCACATCCCTGTTTCTCTAGAAATCTCTGCTGAACTCTGGTTGATCCTCCCACTGAGGTGCAGCTCACCTATTGACTTCTGAGTTTCAGAAAGTGTAAACATCCTACACTCTCGGCGTCTGTCCCCTGGTGGCCGGGAGTGGGACTGTTTGCACTGCCTGGCTCAGCCACCCAACTCACTGCTGTCTTATGCGTCGCGGGGTACTTATCTTCTGACAGTTGCACCCCAAATCTATGACGCAGATGTAAATCTTCAAAAAGGAATTGGTCCTATATTTAACAGATACTGTAAAACAGCAACATCATGTCAGTGTCACCATGTTCCTCGTCAGTAAGCTGTGTCTTTATGTGGCCTGTCTCTGTTGAGTCTAAGTTGACAACCAGTCACCTAAGTAGATAAAGAGTCATTTCAGCAGGGACTTGAAGGGTTTGCGCTGCTGGGACTGACGGGGAACGCATACCGTACAAGACAGGAAACAGGGAGTGGTTCATCTCCCGACTGGCTGGTTTCCTTGACCTTGGAGCCTGGGTCATAACTGTCCCCCTGGAAGCAGGGACACACACACACACACTCACTACAGTAGAGTACATGACATATTCCAGAGGGAACTTGTCCAGGGAATGAAAGAATGACAGAAATGGGAATCAAATCACTGAAAACCTATTCCCCACAATGCAAAAATGGACAGTGTAAGTAAACGCCTGGAGATTTTGGACCGTACTCTTCATGGATGCACAAATGTGTCAGCAAATTTTGAAGGTATTGGAAAGAGGTCATTATCCATAAGACTAATTTCATTATTTAGGAAATGACACTCAGCATATATTGTATGTGTGCGTGTGTGTGTGAGAGAGAGAGCTTTCTTTGTCATGGTAAGCGGTATCACGGCCACAGGATGATACACAGAGGAAGCAGAGGCAGTGGGTGGGTCTGTTTGTGTGTTCAGAACTATAAATACACAAGGGTAAATAAATGCATGTGCACAGAGGAAGTGGCTGCTCAAAGAGGAATGACAGGAATCCAGCGCAGAGGAGATCTTATTATACCTGCATATGAGCGAAATGCATCGCGGCGGATGTATTTCGAGCTCGGGTCTCTGAGAAACAAGTTGATTTCTGGTCACAACACTAGAGGTCATACTCGTGATGTAGCACACTGTTTTCATTTTTACTTTTTTTATAATCAGCCTGTCCATCATGCCTGATGGTAACACACTTGATACTCACATGTGTATCTTCCACTGCTCAAACACAGCAACATTGTTTGCATAAAATCACAATGCTTTGGTAGTTACTCCTTTTTTTTATTAAATTATTATCCCATTAACTGAGCAAATTTATTTCATCGCCTTTATTAAGAATTCAAGGGATCAGTGTAAGTTATCAGGAAGAGAAATATTTTAAACAGAGAGCCAAAAATCCGAACGAAAGCTTAAGAACCTTGAAAACTAAAGAAATATTGTAATTATATACCTGAGGGTAGATCGGCGATACTGTTTGAAATGTCTCCAATTTAAGTGCTTTTTAAAAACGCAGCAACTTTGATTTTGCAGTTTATTCTGTTGATTTACCTCACTATCAGTGTATTATTTGTAAAAGTACCGCTTTCAACCACCAGAGGACAGCATGTAGTAGCCTTTGTTTCAACATTCGTGGATTAGGCCCGTTAAAACCAAATGGGACCTGACGCAGCCCTTGACATAATTTGAAATTGTATATTTCCTGATTAAAATGTGGAATGAATACAATCCATCTGTTTCCAGCATTAATTATTGAAATAAGCAATTTCCTCCTTGGGGATCAATAAAGTATTCTGAATGACTTTTTTTTTTTTTTACTTCGTAATCTATGAATGGATATTTGTTTTCAGTCTTGTAAAATGTTCAGTATTGTGTTTGTTTTCTTTTAGTTCTGTTGTATTTTCATCTGTCAAGGTGCAATGAAGTTGGACAAACTAGTGTGTTCTTAAAAAAAACAGCTTGTGGATGTTCTCTGAGTTACTTAAAAAGGGCAGTTTATGGAGTTGTCAGAAATGAACTGTGTGTGTGTGTGTGCGCGTGTGTTCGTCGTGTGTTTGTGAGAGCGAGAGAGAGACAGCAGAATGCATGTCATGATTTTCAACACAAACTTCCTGTTTTCCGTATATTAGAAAGCAGAAGTGGACTTTAAGTCTCGAATCTAGTTTCTGCCCAAAGATGGAATCCACCGAAACCAAAGCAAACCCCAGTTTCTGCCACAGACCACCGAGACTATTCGGTCACTGTATTCAAGTATTGCATCATAGCTAAATGACATTTTATCAGCCACATGAGCTGCTCGTATCGATGTCCTATATTTTATTCCTGCCTTTGGGTGCATTCACAGAGACGTCTGCATTTATGCTCAAATATTTACATCCGCCCTTTTAACCCCTTGACTCCAAAGTTATTTATTTATGGTGGTTCTAACAGTTCAGAAGCCATTTGCGTAGACTTAAGTCTGAGTGACGCACACGAGGCCGAATCTTTCCTTTTAAAATGGACCAGTGACGTTCAGGGTCATAACACAATCAATCAAACAGAAAGTCACTCCACCATTTCTGTTCCATATCCAGTTTAATTTGCTTTGATATTAAGCGTCGTAAAAGCGAGAGATGGGGATCCCCATTTACAGGTAGATGGTTTATCATGTTTATCATTTTCAAAACTCGAGGATTGAAATGTATGAATGTGGACTGTTGTTTTGAAATATTACAATGCAACATTGAATAAAGAGTCCTCGATTGAGGAAGTTACATCCTGTGTTCTCTGCGTTTCATTCTTCATTTTACTGAACTTAGATTTATCTGGAAAAAAACGATGGAGTCACTGTGCACACAAAAGGTCAAACAGAGGCTTACTAATGTCTGACACTTATAAACATTTGATGTAAAGTCAGTGATTGTAACACCTTGGTGTAATTTTTTTTACATTGAAATAAGGTTATTTTCCCCATTTGAGGACAACCCTGTCTGCAAAAACTGCATCACATACCAAAGACTGCTGAGGTTTATACTTCTATTAGGTTCCACTCACCCCCAATTACTATCAGACCTTCAAAGTGCATAACAAACAAAAATTGATGTCTCGGAAGGTTAATGGGAAAAAAAAACCACCGCAAATCATCAAGCTTTTGCAAATCTATGCATCATTCATTATTCACCACCAAGTCTTGAGATTAAAATTTACACTCTGCTCACATCGGTTTAATTCAAGCCAGCTTGTTCCATTCATGAGTGGCTGTATATTAAAATGCAAATGCTTTGTAAACGTGGCTATATAAATGGACTGGTGATGCAGACTTGTAGTTCATTCTCTATATTTTAAAGATTTTTAAGAGTCTACTCTTATCGGAGTACGCATTTAATTAAATATGTCCATTATGTCACAATACACAATTGGGTTTTATGTTAACACTGTTCAAGTGTTGTGCAGTACTTGCTGCCCCATAACAGACAAAATCTCCTTCAAATACACAGGTGTGTAGTGTGTTTATTTGGGGGTTGGGGGGTCGAAACTTGCCTTATATGGACTTTTTTAAAAGCAAAATTTCAATTTCTTTGGTAACTAACTGGTTACACTTAACATTATTCATTAATTAAAAATGTAGTGTGGTTATTAATTAATTATTATAATCATTTCATGTCTATGAAGAAGTAGAGTATAATATGAGTACATGGGTAGAGATATGAAAATGTAGTATCCTCATACCAGGAAGGAGGCTGTGCTGTGGCAGGGGCTTCTGCCTCACAGAAAGATAGTTCTTGTTTCAATGCTAATGGGATCTTTCTGTTTGGAGTTTGCATGTCACAGTTCCAAAAACATGCAGACATTCTCAGGCCAACATAGAGACATAGTCCCTCCAGCGTGTCCTGGATCTCCTCCCAGTTGGGACATGCCCAAAACACATCACCAGAGAGGCACCTAGGAAGCATCCCAACCAGATGCCTGAGCCACTTCATCGTATTCCTCTCCATGTGGAGAAGCAATGACTTCTCTGAGCTCCTCTTGGGTGGCCGTGCTCCTCACTGTGTGTCCAAGGGAGAAGCAAAACACGGAGAAACCTCATTTCTTCTGCTTGTTCTTTGGGTCTCGACCCACAGCTCGTGACCATAGGTGAGGGTAGGGACATAGATTGACTAGCATATTGAGAGCTTTACCTTTTGGTTCAGCTCCTCCCTCCATGCCACACTGATCACTTGTGAATAAGACCCTGAGATACTGAACTTCTCCACTTGATGCAGGACCTCCTCCCCGACCCGCAGTGGGCACTCACCAGTATCAAGCTGAGAACCATGGTCCCAGAATTGGAGGTGCTGATCCTAATCCTGACTGCTTCACATTCAACTGCAAACCGCTCCGGCGAGACCTAGTCATCACAGTTGGTTGATGCCAACGGAAACACATCAGCCGCAAAAAGTAACACCCTGGCTGGGCCTAGAAATTCTGTCCATTAAAGTTATGAACAGGATTAGTGACAATGGACAAACCCAGCAGAGTCCAACCCTCACCCAAAATGAGTCTGACTGAAAACCCGCAATGCGGGCCATTCTCTGGCATCGAACATACAAGGACCGAACAGCCGTGTCACAGGATTTGGTACCCCATACTCCAAATGCCTTCTCCAGGTCCACAAAACACATGTAGACTATGCACCCTCAAGGATCCTGCTGAGGGTGTAGAGTTGGTCCATTGTTCCATTGTTAGGACAAAAACCACAATGCTCCTCCTGGATCTTAGGTTGAACAACCTGCCAGACCGTCCTCCCAGGCAACCCTGAGTTGGTATGTGAGGAGTGTGATCTCTCTGTAGTTGGAGCACACCCTCCGATCTGCCTTTTCAAAGAGGGGGGTCACCACCCCAATCTGCCCATCCAGCGGCACTGCAGAGGTGTGTCAGCCAGGACAGCCTCACAACATCCAGAGCCTTAAGGAACCCAGGGTGGATCTCATCCACCCCTGGGGCCCCGTCACCAAGGGAGCTCTCTGACTACCTCAGCAATTTCAGCCCCGGAAAAAGGAGAGTCCATCGCAGAGTCCCCTAACTCTGTTTTCTCATTGGAAGGCAAATCATTAGGATTGAGGAGACTTTGGAAGTATTCCTTCTACCAATCCCCAGTGTACCGGGTCAAGGTCAGCAGCCCGCCATCTCCACTGTACACAGTGTTGACGGTACTGCTTCCCGAGCCGTTGGATGGTGGACCAGGATCTCCTTGGCGTCTCCCGAAAAGTTGCTCCTCATGGCCTCACCAAACTCGTCCCGGGCCCAAGTTTTCGCTTCAGCAACCACCACAGCTGTGTGCCGCGTGACCTGTCAGCCGCATCCGGAGCCCCACTGGCTAGAAAGGCTCAGTAGGACTTTGTCTTCAGCTTGACGGCATCCCTCACCGCTGTGGTCAATCAGCGGGTTCAAGGGTTACCGCCTCGACAGGCACCAATCACCTTACGGCCACAGCTCTGGGACTCTGCCAGACAGACTCTCAAAATGTGTTTGGGTCTGCCAAATCTGACTCCCCCACCAGCTCACCGCCAGGTGTTGATCGGTTGACAGCTCCGCCCCTCTCTTCACCCAAGTGTCGAAAACATGTGGCCTCGAGTCCGATGATACAACCACAAAGGTGATCATCAGACAGCAGCCTAAGTTGTGCTAGTGCCAGGTTACATGTGCACACCTTTATGTTTGAGCATAGTGTTTGTTATGGACAGTCCATGACAGCACAAAATTTCAGTAACAGAACACTGCTTGGGTTCAGATCAGGGGGACCGTTCCCCCTAATCCAGGTCTCGCTGTCGCTGCCCATGTGTTGAAGTCCACCAGTAAGACAAGGGAGTCCCCGACAGGTGTGCTCTCTAGCAGCCAATATGCAATCAGTATGCCCACACCTGCCTGGCACCTCTCATTGGGGGCAACTCCAGAGTGGAAATAAGTCCAACCCCTCTTGAAAGGCCTGGTTCCAGAGCCCGAGCCATGCGTCGAGATGAGTCTGACTGTATCTAGCCGGAATCTCTCAGCCACCCGCACTAGCTCCGGCTCCTTCCCCGCCACCGAAGTAACAATCCAGATTGAATGATTATACGTCCTCGACTACATTGTTGTTCATCTGGTTAGCAGGGGAACCTAAATTCAGCAGATATGTGAATGAAAGAGTGAATGGCTGTGGTACCCTGCCTCCCGCCCAATGGCAGTTGGGCTCCAGCAACCCTGTATGTCGGATAAACGGTAAAGATAATGAATGAATGAATGTTTAACAACAAAAAACAATGTGATACACAGAGATATCCTTGAAATACAATAACATTGTGCATGGCTAAGGTTTATTCGACAGACAGGCATTTATCTCCCTCTTGATGCATTCACTGACATTCAAAGCAACAAATTTTTTTGTAAAATCTATATTTGATGTGACGGAATTACAGGCAATAAAGGAAAAGGGATTCCAACAGGGATCAGTGTGTGGACAAAAGTTGGTTTGTTCAATGAAATCAGCCAGACGAGTTTAATCTTCGGAAAAGCAAGAAAAACACAGGCTACCGCTGTGTCGCTTCCTGCAGAGCAGAAGATCTCATTGACTTGCTGTCGTGAAAATAAGTGAGTTGGAGAAGTGTCTATTTAAAGGAACAGTGATGTGATGCATAGCATGCTGTGAGGAAATGGAAGACGGGAGGACAGGAAGCACATGGAGACGCCATCTGTTGTTAGGCAACAATACGAAGAAAGTGCCAAAACCCACACATAGAAAGTAGAGGTGGGAAAGACAAACTACTGATCAGAGACAGACTGATGGGGAAGCACATGATCATCTGGGTGGGATGTGAAAGCCTCCATTGCATGGAAAGAATAAGCCTTACAACTGAGGCTCAATCAATTCACTCAATTGTTTTGGCAGTGAAGTGGAAATTCCAGAGAGAAATGACTTGAAATCGAGCAAGAAATTAGCCGAACGTTTACGAACAATTACCTGAAAAGAAGTAAAAGAAGGAGAAACAGAGTAATTGCTCAGAGAAGCATCAGATTATCACAAAAACTCAGCAAGCAAGTCAATATCCGCTGCCAATTTGCTTGGAATTACATAAAAATCAAAAAGATATCACGCAGATCATTCGAACAATCTATCAGCCCGAATGAATTAGCCCCAAAACATGTTAATTGAATAAATAATTTGATGTTTAAATAAAAATAGATAAAAAACTGAGGGAGTGATAACCTTCAGTTTCTTATATAAATACATGTTTTATCTAATCTGAGAACCAATACTGCAAATGCACAAATACACACTTACACAAATCTACCCACTGCATTCAGCTGTTTCACAAGTTCTCCAAAAATATTATATTTTAATGTATAAACCCTTCTCAAACACTTGGCTGTTGTGCGATGCAGACGATGATCTGTCCCTTAGCATTTCTTTAATATCTGCATGAGGACCAAAATGAATCTGGTTCCATTTTTAATCAATGTAAATGAGAATTATTGAGTTAATATCTGTTAGAAATGCAGTCTCGGGGCGGCACTGAGCTGGTCTCAAGCCTGGATAAATGCAGAGGGTTACATCAGGAAGGGCATCCAGCATAAAACTTTTGCCAAAACCAAACATGCAACTCAAATCTAATAATCAGATTATACTTGATAAGTCGAGTCCCGGGTTAACAAGACCGCCATTGGTACCAATGACCTACAGGGTACCAATGGATACTGGGCTGCTGTAGGTCAAAGAGGAAGAGGAGCAAGGTGTTTTCAGAAGCAGAGAGAGAAGAGGAAAGACAAAGAGTCTGGGACTGAGAGTGGGGACTTTGAATATCTGGACTATGACAGGGAAGAGTAGAGAGTTTGTCGGAATGAGCACAGAAGAAAGGTAGATATGGTGTCCAGGAGACCGGGTGGAAAGGTAATAAGGCTAGAAGCTTTGGATCAAGCTTTAAGTTGTACTAGTTGTACTGCCAGGAAGTGATATTGAGTAGGAGTTATCTTGAAGGAGGAGTTTGTTAAGAATGTTCTGGAGGTGAGAGGTTGAAAACTGGAAATTGAAGGTGTGATGCTCAGTGTTGTATGTAGCTATGCCCTGCAGGTGGGATGTGAGTTTGAGGAGAAGGAGAAGTTCTGGAATTAGCTAGATGAAGTGATGCAGAATATCCCCAGAGATGAGAAAGTGGTAAGTGGTGCAGACTTCAATGTACATATTGATGCAGGCAATAGAGGGGATGAAGAAGTGATGGACAGATTTGGTTAACAGGATAGGAACGCAGAAGGACAGATGGTGGTAGACTTTGCCAAAAAGGATGGAAATGGCTGTAGTGAACACCTTTTTCCAGAAAAAAACAGGAACATAGGGTAACTTATAAGAGCGGAGGTAGGAGCACGGAGGTAGACTACATCTTGTATAGACGAGGTAACCTGAAAGAGATCAGTGACTGCAAAGTAGTTGGAGGTGAGAGTGTAGCCAGACAGCATAGGATGGTGGTTTGTAGGATGACTCTGGTGACAAATCAGATCAAGAGGTCAAAGTGGTGGAAGCTGAAAAGGGAGGAGTGGTGTTTGGTTTTAAGGGAGGAGTGGAGAAAGGCTCTGGGTGGTCAGGGAGAGCTTCCAGATGATTGGACAATTGCAGCTAGTTTTATCAGGGAGACAGGTAGGAAAGTACTTGGTGTATCATCTTGAAGGAAAGTAGATAAGGAGACTTGGGGGAGGAATGAGGAAGGGCAGGATTATATACAGAGAAAGTGGTTAGCAAAGAAGAAGTGGGACACTGAGGGGACTAAAGGGAAGAGTCAGGAGTACAGGGAGATACAATGTAAGGTAAAGATAGAGGTAGCAAAGGATAAACAAAGGGCGTACAATGACCTGTGAGCTCTGTTGGAAGGTAAGGAGGGACACAATGATATATACAGGTTGGTGATACACAGAGATAAAGATGAAAAGGATGTATAACAGGTTTCGGGTGATTAAGGTTAGAGGGGAAATGTATTGACAGATGCTAGAAGAGTGATGGGACCATGGAAAAAGTACTTTGAAGAGCTGATGACTGTGGAAAATGAAAGAGAGGCAAAGGCAGAGGAGGTGACTATTGTAAGCCACAAAGTAGCAGAGATTAGTAAAAATGAAGTGAGGAAGACATTGATGAGGATGAAGAGTGGAAGGGCACTCCTGATGTCCTGATGATATACCTGTGGAGGTGTGGAAGTGTGGCGGTAGGATTTCTGAGTAGATTATTCAACAGGATCTTGGAGAGTGAGAAGATGCCTGAAGAATTGAGATGACATGTGATGGTGTCTATTTTTAAGAATAATGGTGGGTAATATGGGGAATTGCGGCAACTATAGAGGGATAAAGTATCTGATTCCGATTAGTTGGATGGGTGGGCGAATACTTTTGGCCATAAGGCGTACCTCTGACTTCTTTGCCCTACAGATTTACCAGTAGGCAGAATACATTGTTGCTCATCTGGTTGGTGGGGGGACCCTAAATTATGTAGCTATGTGAATGAATGAGTGAATGGTTGTACATCTGTGTATGTGGTCCTGATTGCCTGGCAACCAGTCAAGGGCAAACCCCCCTCTCACGCAATGACAGTTAGAAAAGTCCCTTCCGTGACCCTGAGTGCAGGATTAGTAGTATATAGTGAATGACTGTAAATTTTAAAACGCTACTTGGTGCTTTCCAGGTACTGACAAGATGTATTCTTTATCCCCTTAGACATTGGGACATTTCTCCAGCTCATGGTGGATCTTTTTAAACTTGTTTTCACTGTAGCAAGCTGACATTTTTGTCAGTTAAGCTGTTCCTTGACATGCTGTGAAATTAAAATAGCTGACGTGAAAGGAAGGTAGTGGTCCGGCAGTGGTCAGAAAACAGTGCACACAGCTGGAAATGACACCCAGTGTGTCAGATGGAGAGATTTGTATATCAACCGTCTGAATGAAAAAAAAAAACATTTTAGGCCCTCCAAGGAAAACTAGATAAATATTTTTCAACTTGGTTTTCTCTAAACCAGCATAATCTCCATGCAGTTTGCTTCCTACTTTGAGTTGGAAATTCACTTAAAAATGAAAAATACAAATATGATAGGATTGAATTGTCAATCCCAGCTGTCGTTGGGCATAAGGTGGAGTTCACCAGTTGATCACAGGGCAAAAAACTCACCCTGTCATTCATATAATACAAAATATAACCATTCACCCTTCATAGAGCCATATTCTCTCTCATTCAGACATCTAGGCAATTAAGGGTCTGTCAACCTCCTGCATGTTTTGGTGGGAGTTTGTTGCCTGTCAGGTTCTTCCATCCTTCCCCCAGTATGTCAAGTCTGATCTGTAATTTTTATTACCTACAAATCATCTGCTTTGTATTTATTTCTTTATATCATTAACTGCATTCACATATTTTGTGAAATTAAAAAAAGGTGAAACATAAATACCGTCTTCTTTTGCGATCCGAGATAATTTGTTGATGTTTTCCTTGCAACTTCAATTATCATTTGATTCATATTGAATATAACACTTGACTCTGCTCATCCTGTTGGTGTTATATCTTTCTTTCTGTCACTATATATTTTTTTTTCAGATTAGATACTGCAATATGTTCATGTCCTCATAGTTACTAATGTTGGTTAAAAAAAAAATATTCATGTGTCATGCATTTGTGAGGACGAAGTCTGTCAGCTTAAGATACCAGTGTAACATTAAAAAAGTGCGCAAGTGCTAACACTGCATTCATTCCTGTCAGATTACCACATTACTGACGTCTCAGAAGGTGGAGAGATAATCTTCAGTATTGAAAGTAGTGTTTAAAATCAAATCTCTTTGCATGTCTAATCCTCCGCTGTGAGCTTATTTAACTGTGATATCTGCTCAGCCTTTGGCAAACACACGCCATGACATAGCTTTACCTCCACCGATTCCATTTTTGCTTCTAGGATGGAGAGGGGTCTTTCAACACATCACATGGCACTATTCTTTATCCAAGTCCTCCTTTTATTTCATTTTCTTCCATTTTTGCTGCAGCCCTGTATGTTTAACAATACCATACCATTAAATCCAGTAAATGGTGTGAACAGTAAACTATGTCCTTAAAATTTGCTAAAACAGTTTTCAAGTAGCCGATATTAACAACATCTGTCTCTCACGGTATATATCATATGTTGCTGTACATGAATACCAGACATGACTTGAATGCGATCAGTAATGTAAAATATCAAAATGCTGTACAAAAAAAACAGGATGTGCGAATGATTATATCCTTACAGATTACAGATCAACATAAAAAATACAAAAGAGGCACTTAAGAATATATCGCACGCGCACATTCACTCACGTTTATGTGCACAAACACTATTTTTTTTTTTCATATTACATACAATATGCCAAAAAGTCATATATTTGAGCCCAAGTCGTCACACAATTCACCTGAAAAGTTTTTTGTTTTACAATATCAATAAGAACTTGTCGTTTAGGTAGGCTTGTGGTATTTCAAAGGGAAATTCGAAAGCACCAGTGCAGGCGTTTTATATTACAGATAACTTTAACGAAGAGGAAAATAAAATGAAAATAAATGTAAAGTTTTTTTTTTTTGTTGTTTCCATTTGTCTCTTCTGCCAAGAAATAACATACAAAAGATATGACGGCAATGCCTTTTTCACATGGGAGCACGTGACAATGGGATAATAAAACTCCAGATTAAAATCTGTAGTAAAGCTCTTTAAGCCTGCCAGGGAGTTGCTAATCCTCAGCTGGTAAGTCTTTCAGCTGGGAGGTAAATCACTGACGGGTTTGTGATAATTTGCAGAAGAAGCGGTCTATTTCTAACGTCGAGGAAGACAATTATGGTGATCTTTGTGTTGGGAAGACACCAAGAGATACTTGAGAAGGAGTTTCAGGAGGATGCAGCTAAAAAAGAGCTGCTGTCCAGTAAAATTTGGGGGTTGAGATGCAATGCCCTACCCAGAGGGGCTGCAGGAAAAGAACACACAGCCATACTATTAATGCATTTCCAAAGCCAGTGGTGGGAAATAAACCAAATATTAAAATATATATGCATCGGCCTCCTCTTCTTTATCAAATACCTCACAAACTGCATCTCCTTTACAAGTATATTCTTTCACATTATTTCCCTTCTGGCCATTTCCCAGTGCTGTAAACGGGTTCTAAACACACAGATACAGTAAATACGATAAAAATTAAAAATCCCTTTCATTTAGTGCACACAAAAATAACATCAGACTCAGCATATATTTAAAAATAGTTATATATCATTTACACCAGTGTGATTTATTTTTATTAATCTTTAAACAGAATTATAGCAAATGGCACACTTAACAATGTTTAATAGATTTTTATATTGTGCAAAACAACTATGTGTTTACTTTTAGGTAATTTCTTGGCAGAACTTTCATGATGCTTCCTCCCCTGATTTTCTATGAGAAATTACTGCATATGGGGTTTTCCGTATTTAGCAACAAAATTCTTGAAAGTCAGTCCAATTTGTCAACTTTGGAAAAAATATTGCACAGCGCCTTTATACAGGAAGACACAGATTGTCAAAAATGAACAACAAAATTACCTGCCAGTTCCCGCTACTTCGAATCACACCCAATCAGTTAAACATAGAGATGATGCTGGCGGACAAACCAAAGGCCCCTTATAGTGCCGTTTTCAACCAACAACCACTCTGGAAGATTTTTGATTTGAAATTTCAAACATGGTTTTCAACTAATTTGATGAATGTATTCACAGATTATAATGAGAGCAGTTTGTTCTTGACAAATACAAATATATATTGTCAAACCAGCTTCTCCGTCAGTGCCTTTTCACCTAAAGCCTATTGGAAGAATACTGAATTGTGCTAAAAGGATTGTTAAAATCAAAAATCCATTCAAGGAGAAGGGTTGTGACATTTGAAACGGTAAACAGATGAAATGATAATCAAAGCAGCTGCTGGTCACTGCATTAAAAAAAAAAAAAAAAGGCCACTGCCTTAAAAGTTAGAAAAGATATGACTCGTTTTCAGAGTTGGGCAGAAACTCATCGTGGTGATTATTAATTTCCCAAGTAATAGCTGCAATTTGAGATCTGGAAAATTTACAATAAAATTTAATTCATAATGCACTTGAGTATCCATAGTCCTTTGAATGTACAGTGACTGAAAGGTTTGTTCAACTTGATAGTTTTGTCTCAGAAGCGCGAGAGTATTTTATACACTATATTTATTGCATACCAAGCCCAACAATACTGCATTCGTCGTTATCATTCCACATGTGCATGTACCAATACCTTTGAACAAATGCAAATATCAAATCATTGCTAGCCACTACATTAACTTTAGAAAAGTTGAAACTACTGCTAACTCGTGTTAACTTCACAACCGCACAGGATAAGACCTATTCAGAATGAGTATTAGTTTACAGCTCTAAGGAAGAAGAAATGTCGATGTGCTATATTTGGCATTTTAGTGTCGGTTATGCTTTATCACCACATTGTGTAATTCACAACACAACACGATTTACTTCACTATATACTATTCTGCTTATCTTAGCTTAGCACTTATTAAGATAGAAAACCTGCTTAAAATCACTTGTTTACCTCCCACCCCTTAAAAAATACGAACAAATAATGAAAACTGACAGCAGGATGGT
Organism: Fistularia commersonii; assembly: GCF_037954325.1. Classification (NCBI taxonomy): domain Eukaryota; kingdom Metazoa; phylum Chordata; class Actinopteri; order Syngnathiformes; family Fistulariidae; genus Fistularia; species Fistularia commersonii. The sequence goes on along the minus strand of NC_141285.1, from coordinate 5,095,838 downwards.
ACAATATCCCAATCACTGTCTTAATCTGATTGACAGCATCAGGGTATCAGTTTGGAAGGTAAAGTCTGATTTTGTTGCAATTATTGGTAAACAAAGTAAACTAAACTACATTAACAGGGGCTGATCGCATTTGTACCTGCAGAGCCGATGAGAATTAACTAATCTGAATGAAACGTATCTGCAGAAGACTTGTGCTGAGTCCTGGCTGAATTCGATTTTACACAAATGTATAAATGTTATCATTTGGTTGTTATAGTTTTTCATGGTGTTAGTTGCAAAAAAAATAGCTAACAAAAAAAACCCTCTACTTATAACTTGAACCACATTGATACTGAGCCGCTTATCTGTTTTGGCTCTTCATAATCTTACAGTTATACACTTGACTTAAGAAGCCGCGGTTGATAATGAGCGCCTGCGGGTTTTGCGGATCTACTACAAATCACGGATTTCAAGTTAATCTAAAAAAAAAAATCAAAGTATTGCTGTCATTTAAAGTACCCTATCTCTTCCTGTCGCTCAGCTTTGTGCCTCTTTAGAAAAACAAAACCCGATATTCTCATCACATGGTGGTTTCGCCCTTACATCACCTGTACAAAGAGAGCTTATTTCTCAGCAGAGCTCCAGTTTCAGCATTTGATGACTCATGCCAATCCAAAATCCACCCTTGCCAATCGGGAGACTCCTTTGGTTCTAATAGGCTCTTTCGTATCAAGAACACGATTGGCTGCAACTTCATTTTTCGCAACATAATAAGGCAATCTGTCTAAGACGTCTTGTGTTCGTAGCCCTGATTAGAAAAAAAAAACCTTGCAACTCGTTCCCTTGGCAAATTTCTACAGCTTGGCTCAGGGTGACCTACCGTCCTGTCCAGCATCCAAAATGGCTGAACCCATTTATCAGCATAAATAAATATAGTAGCGGTTTATGGTAAGCCCTTAACGAGATAAGATTCTAGAGATCTATAATTGTGTTTTATAAATACAGTTCTGATGGCACTGGAGAAATTTGACAACCCTGCTAAGACTACATTTCTGACATAAAAACTTCATTGCAATTATCTTTACAAGGTCTGATTCTATTTAATCAATCAGGTTAAATCTTGTATCCCCCCCCCCCCTACAGAGGAACTATCTCATTGTACACATTCCTCTCTACTCGAGCTCCCATCAAGATAAGCGTTCCTTCCAGTCCCGCCATGTTGGAGCTGAGTCCGGCGCGACTCTTTAGGCCTCCTTCGTCCAGATCCCTGCAAGCCATGGCATTATGAGAGGATATAAAAATGCCGTCGCATGCAGAGGTGGGGGTAATGTTCTCTTCCCCCCTCCTCTGTTGCTCCGGCGTCGGAGCCGGGGCTCGGATGCCACTGCTTCCGGCACCCGCGCTTCCCCCGACGCCGACCCCACCACCGGCTCTCATCTTGGGAGGTGGACCCCAGAGGAAGGCATGTTGGGGTCTGTAGTGCTTTTGGGCATAGCGCAACAGGCGCCGACGCGTGGCCGGCAAGCGGATGGTGTAGACGTAGTACTCCAGGATGCTGTGCTGCATGTTGGGGATGGTGACGTGGCACAGCGACTCCTCCAGGAACAGCTGTACTAGTGGAGCCTTGAAGGCCTCGTAGCCAAGCTCGCCCAAAGACTTGAGGATGCGAGTGATCCGCAGGTAGTTGTGCTGGGACCTTTAACGACAATTTGTCGTTGCATTATATTTCATAATTCTGAATCACATTTATAAGACTTAGGTTGTTGTAAGTTTGATTTGGGAAAGTCTTGTTTGGGAATCTTCTTAGTTCTCTTTAGCAAGCTGAAATCAACATTTGTAACCCATTTGCTGTAAAATGAGAACATACACATTTTGAAACCGCGTACTACATTAAACGTCACCAAACGATAACGACAAATGCCCAAGTGATAATTGGTAAGTAAATAGCATATAGCATTTGAATAGTATGTCTCTCTTAGAGCAGTGTTTCCCAACCACTGTGCTGCGGCACATTAGTGTGCCGTGAGAGATCATCAGGTGTGCCGTGGAAAAATGCCCACTTTCACCTGATTGATCCGAAAATTATTTATCCAACGCAAATAATGTGTCTTCCTATGTCTATGTGGGCAGCGTGCCTGTTCGATGGCAACGGGTAGTGAATCAACCTGTGCATCTGTGTATCAGAGTGATTAGCGACGCTTTGCGTGATACATTTTTAAAATAAAAAGTACTTGTATCTGCGTACACAAACAGGCATAATTGTTGAACACTACCAAGATGAGTGAGAAAGCAGTGAAAGCTTGCTACAAAGTTGCTGAACTCATCTCTAAATCCAAACAGCCGCACACCGCAGCGAAACATTAATACTACCTGCCGGCAAAATCATTACAGAAGAAATGCTTGGCTCTGGCGTTGATAAAGAAATAGCCAGAGTTCTCTCAAATAATACCATTTTCCGACATATTGATGACATGTCTTCAGACATTGAAAAAAGTGTTCTGGAAAAGTTGCACACCAGTGGGAAATTTGCATTGCAACTTGACGAATCTACAGATATTAGATATATTAGATTTCACACGAAGTGAATTGAGACTACGGTTTCATTCTGATTCGTTAAAAAATCTTTTTGACATATTTATTTGGCGGTGTGCCGTGTGATTTTTCTAATGTAAAATATGTGCCGTGGCTCAAAAAAGGTTGGGAAACACCGTCTTAGAGGATGTCTCTCTTAAACTTCAAAGAACTTGAAAAAAGATGTTTGTGATGGTAGAGCCTCTGGAAATGGGGAGAGACCAGCATGTTCTCTTGGATACTTGGACTTCAGTTGATTCTGATCACTTGACTGGGAATGCTAGACCAAATCATCATAGCAAACTTCTATGATCTCCCTTAATTTCCATTTGGCGGACCAAACAGTGCCAGAGATAGTGAACCAGTGGCAGCAAGCGCGATGACCAGCATCAAATACAGAACTAACAGATGCAGATTCAATTTTAACTAACGGCCCTCTTGAGGCCTCTACATACTCAACAATTACAGAACAACATTATTCTGTTCTCTAATCCCTGGTTTCGGAGATGTCAAAGCTTGTTATTCTTTAAGGTTAAGTTTTAGGTTAAGGCTAAGGTCTTTAAGGTTGTCCAGTAGTTAGTACAGTAGTTTTGAGGTGGTGTATGAAGAATGAAGTATGAAAATCTATGGACTAAAATGGATATGCAAATGACTGGTAATTCTTGGAAAGAGGATTCCTGAAAGTTGTGCAGAAAGGAGAGCATCTATTGCAAAAGATGCTGATAATGTCATCAGAAATTTGAAAGGGTCATTTGGCCCTTTTAAATTTCGTCTCTGGATGAAGAAGAATGGTAGGAGGAAAAAAATTCCCCTTTTTGGAGTGGTTTGACCTCTGCCATTGTTGTTTCTGTCAAGTTCCCCTACTGCTTAGCAAGTGTGATACAGGGCCTATGAGGACTTCCTAGTGGTTTGCACCTAACCTGAGTTTCTCACAAAGGGTCAAACAAAACAGAAAAGGATGTCCAGTGTTCCTTAGAGGGGAACAGATTGTGTTACCATCTTATTCGGGGTGCTAAAATCTCTGAGAGTTTCTTAGAATTACAAGGTTTGAGGAAGATAAACTTCGTCAAAGCCCTTGAATGTCTCAAACTGCGGAAACACCGAAAAAAGATATTGAAAAATAAATCCCTTAGCCATCTGGTTAATTAAAACACGTGTTTACACATTTGGCTGGTGACAGGGGAAACAGTCAAGTTGGCTGCTGCTGAAGGACACCAAAGCAATGTCTAGCAGCTGAGAAAACAAGGCCAAAGTCAATTCTAGCTGCAACTTTACATCTCTTCGTCGCTGCCTTAAAGAGTTCATGTGAGCGCTCACTCACTCGTTGAGGTGTTGGAAGCGCTCCTGCCAGTTGGAGGCCCGGGTGACGTTCCCACTCTTATCTAGCAGCTTGAGACCGTAGAAGTCCAACATCAAGGAATACGCTGCCAAGAATCTCCGCTTTGCTTCACGGGTGCTTTGGAATTCCTGGAGAAGTTAGACGAGAGGTCAGATCAGCGGTCCGGAACCTATGGCTCTTCCGGTGACGGCATATGGCTCCCGGACAATTTTGAATTGAAAAAGAATACTTGTGATATTTCTTCATCATACTGTGTCATTTTAAACCAAACAGAAATTAGTTTTTAAGATGAATTTCACGGGTCACCCGTCGATCAGGTCGGGAACCTTCTGAGCACGTCCAGCTCATTGTAAAGGTGATAAAATATTAATTTTATCAGATAGCCAACTAGTTTATCCGCATCAACCCTCGCAACAGAGAAGATGGAAAAAAGAAAAAAAGACGAATATTACCGTGCATTCCAGGCTGCGTGGACAGAGAAATTTGCATTTGGATCTGCGGTATGTCTAATATGCTATGATAAAATTGCATCGTTGAAACGGTCAAATATAAAGCTGCTCTTCAAACAAATCCATGCAGCACCAGAGGTCGCATTAAAAGTAAAACATATTTAATTTATTATACGTTAAAAATACTATATGTCTCTCGATGTATATTTAGAAATATTTGGCTTTTTAAGGCTCTCCCAGACAAAAATGTTCCCAACCCCGGGGATGGATCATCAAAGTGGGTCAACTCAACACCAGGCAAAGTGAAAACATAAAGTTTCAACTGTCATAATCACAGAAATACAATTAAGCAATACAAGTTCATAGGGGGAATGGAACTTCTCTGTTATTCCCATCAAAAAACAAAAGACAAGAGACTATTTTTCAAATTCTTGTGTCATCTTGGATAATATATATATTCTTCCATTATTAATCTGTTCCCCAAAGCAGCTTACATTACCCTTTGAAAGGGTTGGTATATTATGGTATATTATTAACTTTTAAATTCTAACACCTACACTACGAAAGACAATATTTGGACAGTAAGATAACTTTATTATGTAATTTGCCAAGTGTCAGAAGAGGGCAAGTCACATTATACTGACTAAAACAATTAGTACATTTATAGTGTGGTGTAACTATAATATACAGTAAAATCAGCTCCACATTGACAAAACTACTTTTCATTCAAAAGAAAATGCCTTAAAAAATTGTAGTTGATGGGCCAAGTAGAATTATTTGTTTAAACAAAACAGGTTTGCTTACCAGGATATACTCTCTAAGGGAAAACTTGGTCCCTTGGTGTGAGCTGAAGATGAAACTAATTTCAAAATTTTTTAACTGTATGAAAGTTATATTTCAACAAATATGGAAGACTTTGTTTTCATAGTGATCACACTTTTAAATTGGAAAAAGTATATCATGTTTTATGTAATCAGGACCAAAATACTTTTCGCAAACTCTTTCAACTGCCATATTCAACCAAATACTGAATACAGTGGCATTAAAAGTACCAAAACCATCTTGTGGTTCAACTCGCATTTATAAAATGATAAAGACACACCAGTGTATTAAAATAGGACTAGATTTAAATTTGTGTATTATTGCTGTTCTGCAATTAATTAATAGAAATGAATTGCATTTTAATATTTCACATGACAAAAGACAAATGTACATTTTTTTTGTAGCAGCACAGGGGAACATGTAGATATACAATTCTTCACTTTCTCATTCATGGCTTAATTTCTATTCTATTCTATTCTATTCTATTCTATTCTATTCTATTCTATTCTATTCCTCTGAAAACAGAACCCAGAATATTGAAAGTTTATTTGAAAAAAACTCTCACTATATTATAAAAAAAAAAAAATTAGGAAATCTAAATATTGCAGTGAGCACAGAACACACCAACCCGTGTTCAAAACAATCTGTGTGTGAGAGTTGATAAGTGTGTGTCTTACTTTGATCTCTTCCTGAGTCAGTTCGTGTGCGTAGAAGTTGAGCCCTTGTTCTCTCAATGGAAACAGCCTTCCAACAAAATCGGTATGAAACAAAATACATACAAACATGTTTCTAATTGTATGTTTACCACAAATTAAAAAAAAAGGAATATATTCACAAATGCAGGTGAACAATGCAAGCTATGGAGATTGGAGGAAATCAAACCTGAGTTGGCAGGTATATGGAAAAAGAAGATTTTATAATACAATTACTTTGGGAGGATGTATGCAACTGACAGTTCAGTAGTTTATAAAGCAGATGTTAACTGATTAGCAAGGCTGACAGACGACATCTCACCACTGAATATAGGTGTGATTGTGCTCCAGCTTGTCATAATCACCTCTCCACTTAGACAGGATCTCCTCGATATAGATACCTGGGAAGAAACAGGAGCTAATTAGCCGCCACAGGCACGTTTCATCGTGTGTGTGTGTGTGTGTGTGTGTGTGTGTGTGTGTGTGTGTGTGTCTGAGTGTCTGTGCATCAGTGTGTAAGCAATCATGTTTTCACTTGGGATCAGTTGGCTAATCCAGTGGTCTTTGGAAGTCAAACATAACCTTTAGCCAAGAAAAACTTACTGATCCTCGAGCCAACATTACCCCTCAACATGTAGTCGAGGGGGGTACATGCACAGTATGCATGTGTTTATGTGTGTGTGTGTGTGTGTGTTTGAGTAGGAGTGATAATAAGTGTGTTCAGACTCAGCAAACACCATCTCACCATCAGGTACCAGAGGGATCTTGTTTAGGTAGAAGCGAAGATTACGGTACTCGTTTGGCTGCCGGGACTTTTTGTAGTTCTGCAAACAAACACACACACACACACACACACACACACACACACACACACACACACACACACACACACACATACCAATACATATATGTCATAGAGTGCTTGTGTGTGTGTGTGTCTGTTTTGATATTCTCTAGGACGAATTTGAAAATCACAACCGATTACAATTGTACTGTCTGCTCGCAGTGAATGACAACAATACAGGAAATATTTTGGTTTAATAACACAAGTCTCATTTTCTTTTATGCCCATTTTTAACAAGGTTATAAGGAGAATCTCGCAAGAAAGGAAACTATTTATTTTTCAAAATGGTAAAAAGGGTCTCTAAGTAGCACGCATCTCTAGCACAATATGAAAATTCCATAAAGTATCTCAATACACATTTCCCTAAATTCCAAAAATTATATATACGGTGTATATATATATATATATATGTACTGTGTATATGTATAATTTAAAAATTACACTTCAATTTATTGCTCAATATTAGTGCTCCGCTTATCGTCATTCTTGAGTAAATGGTACGCAGCCGACTAATTGTTCTTACTGAACCGTGAGAGTGTGTGTTGAGTTCACATACAGGATAGCTGTGACGGTACTTGTAAAGATCCCTGGCGGCATAGAAACTCCTTTTCATCTTTGGACCCGACTCCAGAGAGTAACTCAGCTGAGGGGGAGAGAATGACAGAAAGGAAGAGAAAAATCTTTGCAAAGTGTATGTTTTAACAGATGCAGAGAACTCGTTCCAAGCTGCTTCACTGGGAGCCGACAATGCATTCAAGGTTGAACAATGTCATCACTCATTTCTTCCCAGTAAAGGAACGTGTCATGTAAGCGCTACTGAGGAGAGCTAGAAAACCAGATCTGATTCTCGAATCAAATCTGGGTCATATTAACTTACCCTGGTCAGAGAGAAGGGTGGGACTCACACTGTTACACTTGGACTAATCCTGTTAGATTTGCTAGACACTTCAGGATATTTATTCTACACGGAAAATGTTTGAACTTTACAAAAAAAAAAAAAATGAAATCTTCACACAAGCTGGTGGGCAGCAATTATCCCTGATTGTAATTGTTTGTTTACCGTCAGGCCAACGTTAAACGCTTAAGAAATTGTATTTAAAATTCAAATCACATTCGACATCGCGCAGCAATGTTTTGAAAATACATTTAAGATGATGACAAATCTTCTTCTTCTTTCGGCTTTTCCCGTCAGGGGTCGCCACAGCGAGTCAACTTTCTCCATCTAACCCTATTCTCTGTATCTTCCTCTCTCACACCAACTACCTTTATATACAGTAGAAAATTAGGTGTAACCCAATTCATGTAATGTGGATTCATGCAATTTATATCTTTCTTGCGACCAGAGTCATGATAAACAATAGTCTGATTTCGATCAGAAATTGGAACACAAATCCCTAAATGCATCTTTTATTTTACACTGCAGGTTGAAGGTTACCCTCAATTACAAGATTAGTTTGCCAAACTTTTGTTTCTTTTGTAGAAAAAGACATACTGGCTGACTGCTTGATTCCTATGTTTTAACTTCAATACAATAAAGTTTTCTGCGTTGGACACATGGCTGTGTCAAACAGGGACGGTTTGTATTTTCTCTATGACCCATCTATTACAAATGTTATGTGAAACCATGCAATAAATAAGTAAATATTAGAATAAAATAAAAATGAATAAATAAAATCATAAATAAAATCATGAATTAAATAAAACAAAGTTTATGAAACAAAATAAAATAAAATAAAATAAATCAAAACAAATAAAACATATACTGACTGACTGCTTGATTCCTATGTTTTAACTTCAACACAATAAAGCTTTCTGCGTTGGACACATGGCTGTGTCAAACAGGGACAGTTTGTTTTTTCTCCATGAGCCATCTATTACAAATGTAATGGATAACCATGCAATAAAAAATAAACATTAAAATGAAATAAAATGAATAAATACAATCATAAACAAAATAAAACAGAGTTTATGAAATAACATAAAAAAACAGAATATAATAAAATAAAATTGAATAAAACAAAATTAAATTAAATAAAACAAAATTAAATTAAATAAAACAAAATTAAATTAAATTAAATTAAATTAAATTAAATAATATTAACTATCGTTATAAGAGTGTTAGTGTAACAGGGTTGATATAAGTAGTGTGTGGGTTGTCGATCTGCGCCTTTAACCGGCGCCGCATTAAATCAAGAGATTTTTGAATGAAGTTTGGTTTGGGTTCCGCGTCTCCATCAAAATGACACGCTTGCCCTCTCCATGTCCAGGCCTTACCGCACCCAAGTCCCGGTCCCCACCATCCCACATCCCATGCAAACCTCCACCGTACCTTGGGCGACGCTTGCCCGGAGTCTCCCGCCGACTCGGAGACGCCGCTGTCATCCTCCGCCAGCGGCTCGTCGCTTTCGGACTCCGACCCCCACGTCGAGTCGCATTCCTCCACGGTGCTCGGCTCCTTGAAGCGCCAGTTGCCCAACAGATTTCCCATTTAAAAAAAAAAAAGAAGCATGCAACGCCCGCTCTCGTTCACGGTTCTTCCCGCAAAATACTACATCATATTTTTGGCCGGTAACCCCTCCTTTATATATTGGTTATGCAGCGCCGGACTGTCGCTGACCCCACAGGAGCGTTAAATGGCAGAAAAAAGGGGGAAATTCCAGATCAGCAGCGATGATGCACGTTTTCGGTATGAGGGGTGTTTAGTGTCAGAGAGATATAGGGAAGGAGGGGGAAGAGAGATGCCAGATTTTATTTATATAGGACTAAATCACAATATTGTTGAGCCGGCTTTGTAATAATGGTGCATTTTGTAATAAACGTCCAAAATAAAATAACTTTTTCATTTCATTTTGTAACAAAGCCGCATTTTTTAATAAACTGCCACATTTTGTAATAAACTGCCCCAACGTATTTTGTAATACATTTTGCCGCATTATGAAATCAGTTATAACATTTTTAGAAGATTATTAGAAAATGCACTTGCAACTTTTTTATTCTCTAGGAAATGTAATAACATGGTGCATTATGTAATAACAATTCTAAAGCATAGTTTATTTGTTTGTTAATTGTATTTTGTTTTACTTCAAACTATTTGTAAAAAGCTAGGCCTATTATTAGTATCACTGTATTAGCCTGGTAGCAGTACTTAGCAATTACTATCAGTACACTATTCAAAGGTTGCATTAACAGAGAATATTCTATAAATTCTATGTTATCACATTTCCTAGAGAATAAAAAAGTTGCAAGTGCATTTTGTAATAATATTCTCAAAATGTAATAACGTATTTCATAATGCGGCAAAATTTATCATAAAATGCGTTGCGGCATGTTGAGCTGCATTTTGTAATAACAGTGCATTTTGTAATAAACGTCCAAAATGTAATAACTTTTTCATTTCATTTTGTAATAAAGCCGCATTTTGTACTAAACTGCCGTATTTTGTAATAAACTGCCCTGACGCATTTTGTGATAAATTTTGCCGCATTATGTGATAAGTTGTTACATGTTGAGAAGATTATTACAAAATGCACTTGCAACTTCTTTATTCTCTTTTATTCTCTTTATATGTAATGAACTATCTCTCCAAAAAATATCATTATTATATTAAAAATTAATATTACACCCTAAAAATATTGTTGAATTAGAAGAGAAAATCTAATCACTGTGGGAAAATTTGCCACTGGAATTTATTAGAAAATTGATTGGTGTTTACAAGGTGAATGGTGGCTATTCTGTTTATTAAATCAATCTTTTACATTTTTCCCTTTTTTTTGCTATCTTTTTTGTGGTTTTTATAGAAATAAGAAAAGAAAAGATCGTTTTAACAATGTCACCAGATGTTTTTTTTTATAAAAAAAAAAATCATTTTGTTTTTCCAAATTTTGAAGCAAAAAATACATTACATTTTTTCCTTACCTGTTTTTTTTTTTTAAATCCACTGTATAAAACCCCTTCAGATACATGTGAGAAAAACAAAATTTGATTTCAGGCAGGGGGCCACAAAATATTGTTCCGAGGGCCGCGATTGGACCGCGAGTCTGAGACCCCTGATGTACAGGACTATAAATGGACAAGTTATGTACATTGTGTACAGACATGATTAGACGGTAAGGTATGAATAGTCTATACAAATGGGCATAGTATATATATATAGCAGCAGAGTGGCATGAATATGAATATGACTATGGTTTAAAGTGCAGCTTAGTGCAAGGAAGTGTTTGGTATGAGATTGTCAGATGTGTGTGATTGTCTCAGCGGGGCAAGAGGGGGAGAGTTTGAGGGATAGATTGCTTTCACAGCTCTTGGATGGAAGCTGTTTTTCAGCCAAGATCTGTGGGTTTCGATTTTCCTATGCTGTTTTCCTAATGGAAGCGGCACAAACATCCCACCCACCCAGGCAGCAGTCTCTGTTGCAATGTTCCAGGCCTTCTTTTGCATCCGGGCATCATAGATGGATCCGGAAGGAAGCACCCCACAATAGCCCTGTGCTGTTCTCACCAACCAGGCCAGCTCTTTTCTGTGCCATGCAGCCACCAAACCACACTGCACCGCTGAGACAGAGGATGCTTTCTTTTGTTCTTTTGTAAAAGTCTATAGCAGCCAAGAGGAAAGTCCAGGTCGCTTAAGCTTCCTGAGAAAGACGATTTGTTGCTGGGCTTTCTTCACCAGGTGTGAGATGTTGATGAGATGTAGATGACCAGGAACTGGAGATTGTCTATGCCAGGGGTCCCCAAACTTTTTCCTGCGAGGGCCAAATAACTTTTCCCTTCTCTGACGGGGGGCCGGGCCGGTTTGTAACAAAAAGTGTGACGATCGCAGGTGTCTAAACGTAAACATTTATTATTTTCCAGAAAGCCACACATAACCAAATATTAACCCTGTCTGGGATCTTGACAGGAAAAAAAAAATCAGAAAATAAATAATAACATTATTCATTAAATAGATAACACCATTTATGAAATAAATAACAAACAAATAACCCCTTTTTAAGTTTTTCACAGAAAAAAAAGGACAAAGAACATTAACTTTCTCATAGACACAACTGTTTGCCAGAAAGCAAGCAGGCTATGAAATTGAATGGATACCATCACCTACCAACACAACACATTTCACCACCAGTATAGCTGTAGAACGGATTTTATCCCAGTAGATTTCATAACGATTATATTTGTATTATTATTTGTGTTATGATCATAAAATCGTAATGCATCCCTGGTATTGCTTGGGGGCCGGGCAAAATGTGGAGGCGGGCCGTGTCCGGCCCCCGGGCCGTAGTTTGGGGACCACTGGTCTATGCGCTCCACTGTATCCCAATTTATGTGGTTGGTAATCCACAACGATCTCCCTGGTCTTGCTTGTGGATGAGGATGAGGATGAGGTTATTGTTTGAGCACAATTGAGTTAAGCACTGGATCTCCACTCTGTAGTTGGTCTCATCATTGTCTGATATGAGACCCAACGCGGAGGGGTTATCTGAGAACTTGATGATGGTGTTGTTTGTGGGGTGAAAGGCAAGAGAACTTCGCTGAGTACAGAGCCCTGCGGCGTGCCAGCGGTCAGGATCCAAGGAGAAGATGTGGCGTTCCCCAACCTCACCACCTGAGGCCGGCAGGTGAGGAAGTCATGGATCCACAAATACAGGGAGGCAGACAGACCCAGACCAACTTTTCTGGAAGGATGGTGTTGAAGTAGGAGCTGAAGTCCACGAACAGCAACCTGATATACTGTAGATGTTAGGGCGCTGTAGGTGGGACAGGGCCGTGTAAAGTGCTAGCGAGACAGCATCCTCCGTGGAGTTGTTCTCCCTGTAGGCAAACTGTAGACCAGGGATGGTAAACTCACCTCATTCAAATCCGAAATGTTACATATGCATTTGCACAGATGTAAAAATAATTATGTTTACTAGTTGCTCTATTTCAACATGAATGCTTATGTATTGTCAGGTTAAGAAACCCACAATACTCCATCAATCAATGATCAAACTGTCCAAGTGAATAGAGAAAAATGTCCCTTTCTATCAATATCAATTTATCGTTTTTCTGGACACAAAAAACACGAAAAAAAAACACAGAAACCCTTGAGCTGCTGCGTGGGTCTGTGCTGCAATTTTGGATGGCATGGAAACGTGGAAAAAAACTGGGCTTAGACTTTGGACAGACTCAAGCTCAACGTGGACGACCTTCTGCCTCGACTGGTCGAGGTTGAAAGAGAAATAGCGAGAGAGGACAGAGAGATAGAAAGCATGAGAGTGAGATAGAGACAGAAGGGGTATGAGGGTTGGGAGTGACAGGGACAAATGAAAGTCATAATAACAGTAGTGCTGATAAGTTACATGGTAATAGCTGAAATGATACAATAATAGCTTTGATATTCGTAAAAGAAATAACAATGGTGCACAACCGGCAAGACCTCTGCATTAGGGAACCCAGGAAATGGGAGGGCCAAAGGACTTGGGAGAAGATATGAGATTACTATCATGCATTGGTGAAGGGATATAAGTGCAGGAGAAAACAACTTTACTTACATTTCATGTGACCTGGCGTTGAAGGCTTTCAGGGGACGTAGCTTGATCCACTGCAGTGGTATTGCCAGGCATACGCCATGTAATCCATGTATTATTTCTATTTTGATTACTAAAGGTATTATTGTATCATTCAATCGTCAAAGAATCTGAGATCACAGGTAGGAAATATCATACCTCATGATTAAATTGTGTTACTATGCCATTTTAGGATTGAAATTCTGATTTTCTTGACAAGTTTTATTAGCCTGGGAATTTTGGTTTGTCTATTTACTGACAGCATGTAATTGTTTTGGATAAAAGTTACACATTGAATGTTTTGGAATTGACCACTATTGACAAAGAACTATTATTGATATGCAAACCTAGTGGAAGATTTGTAAGTGGGGCATGCACACACTTTAGTTTTAGTTGGTATTTAGTTGTAACCTATACTTGTCAGGTCAGAGTAATATTATGAATTTGTTGCAATAAAAACGTGCTGGTATTTGCTTGTTCACTTCCCTTTGCTTGACTGGAACCAAACCCTTGCAGTTCAACAAAAACCTTCAATGTAGTCCAGGATAGAGTACATCGTGTGCAGTATATGATATCGGGGGTGGCATGGGGGTGCAGTAGTGGGAACTTCCAACTAACAGCAAGAAGGTTTCTGGTTCTATTCTGATATGGCACCTTTCTGTCTGGTGTTTGCACATTGTCCCTGTGTATGAATGAGTTTCAAAGATTCAAGATTCAAAGTGTTTATTGTCACATGTACAGTGTAGAAACGTGTTCCTACTGTCCACAGTGCATTTGGATATGTCTTGATATCAAGGGTGTAAACATTACTATATATATGATTATAGATATGAATATGAACAATGCAATAGAACAATGGCAGTGCAATAAGACATTTGAGTGCAGCTTGGTGTGCAACTCACAAAGTGCAGGTCCAAGGATGAGTGCCATTTTAAGTAGGCAGTAGACTATACATGTGCAAGAAGTATGAGTGTCAGCGGTTTAAGAGTCTGAAGGCAGTGGGGTAGAGTTCTTTAATCCTGTTTCATTTCACACTTCTGTACCTCCGGCCGGAAGGTAGGTTTGTGAACAGTCCATGTTGGGGGTGGGCACGGTCCTGGCTCCTGTGGACTCTAGAGTGGTAGATGCTCTACAAAGAAGGCAGCAGGGTTCTGGTAATCCTCTCTGCAGTCACTGTGGTCCAGAGCAACAATGCAGCTGTAGAGGTTGCTGAGGATCTTAGGCAACATGCCAAATCTCCTCAGCCTCCTCAGGAAGTACAACCGTTGTTGAGCCCTCCTGACCGTCTGTGTGCTGTTGAGGGACCAGGTGAGGTTGTCGCTTATGTGGACACCCAGGTATTTGATGCTGCTCATCCTCTCAACCTCAAGAATTTGGAGGAACAGTTGCTGATGAGGTCTCCTCTCCTTTCTCATGTCCACTACCTTCTTCTTGGTCTTGTCAGTGTTGAGGGTAAGGTTGATGTCCTCACACCACTTCACCAGACTGGCCACCTCCATCCTGTAAGCCGCTTCATGTCTGCTGGTGATGTATCCTATCACTACGGTGCTGTCTGGGAACTTCAGGATGATGGCCTCATGGGCGGCGATACAGCCGTTGTCGAATAGGGTGTAGAGGTAGGGGCTTAGGACACATCCCTGAGGAGTGCCCATGTTCACGATGATGCTGGCTGAGGTTCTGTTATCCCTTACTGGGATCTGCCAGTCAGGAGCCAGTCTCAGAGGGTGCGGTGCAGGCCAAGGGTGGACATTTTGTGGGGTATGACAGTGTTGAATGCTGAGCTGTAGTCCATAAAGAGCATCCTGATGTAGAAGTCTTTGTTTTCTAGGTGGGAAGGGAGTAGTGGAGTGGAGTAGTGGTGGCAGCTATGGTGTCTGAGCAGGTGGGGACCGAGCTGTGGCTGAGGGAGAGGTTGAAGATGGCAGTGAGAACATCAGCCAACTCATTGGCACAAGGTCTGAGGTCCTGCCCCGGGATGTTGTCTGGTTCAAAGGGGGTTCTCGAAGCGGGCACAGAAGATGTTAAGGTTGTCCGGCAGGCTGTCTGCAGAGATGCAAATGTTTGGTGCATCTCGGCGTACTCCTGTTATGCTGACAGAAGAGTCCTCCTGAGTGGCTGCACTCTTTAACACATCCCAGTTGGTTGTAGCAAAATAGTACTGCAGGATACCCTGTGAATCCAGGGTTCAGAGTTTGATTTCTCTGGTTACACCGTTTGTCTGTTTCAGTCTCTGTCTGTCAGTGGGGTACAGAAACAAAGAGATGTGATCTGACCATCCAAAGCGGGGGCAGGGTCCGGCTCCGTACGTGCCACGGACATTGCTGTACACGTGGTCCAGGGTGTTCTTTTCCCAGGTGGAAATGTCCAGATGAGATGAGATGAGATGAGATGAGAGATGAGAACAACTTTATTAATCCCGAAGGAAATTGTTGTGCCAGAGTTTCAAGTAAAAACATAACAGTAATAGACAATAGTGGAAAGGAGGAAGAATAAGAAATATAATGAAATATAAATTGTCTTAGCTGTTAGCAGTGACTACAAAGATTGAAGATTCCCTGCGGCTGAGGGAAGAGGAATTAAAAAGTCTGATAGCCTCAGGTAGGAAAGACCTCCTGTGGCGTTCAGTGGAGCTCTTTGGTGGTATCAGTCTACGACTGAAAGAGCTTCAACAGGACATCAACGTGGCATGCAGGGGGTGATGGATGTTGTCCATGATGCTGAGGAGCTTCCTCATCATCCTCCTCTCTGAAACCTGCACAGCAGACTCCAGCTCCACTCCCAGGACAGACCCAGCTCTCCTGATGAGCTTGTTGAGTTCCTGTTGAGATGGTGGTATGTGGGGAGTGTGGACTGAAGTTGCCAGCTGCAATCGCAATGGCATCAGGGTGTGCCATCTGCAGCCCACTGATGACGTCATGGAGCTTTCCCAGCTCTGCCTTGGAGTTAGCATGCAGCGGGATGGAAACAGGAGGTAAAAACACGACACTGATTTCCCTCGGTAGATAATAGAGAAGGGATTTAAGCAGCAAATATTCCATGTTTAGAAAGCAGTGCTTGCTCACACTCTGCATGTCTCCACACCACGCGTTGTTCACAATCACACACACACAACTCCCCCTTTAGCTTTACTGTTGGCTGGTCCCCTACAAAGTGGGTCTGCAGCTGAATGGCAGATTACAGGGCCTCAGTGAAGATCAGGGCGCAGCACTCCTTGATTTCACACTGGGTTGTGATTCTGGTCCTCAGCTCGTGCAGTTTGTTTTCCAGGGGCCGCACTTTAGCTAGCAAGAGGCTAGGTAGTGGTGGTTGGGTCGCTCGGGCTTTTAGCCCAGAAAGTAGCCCAGCCCGCTTGCAACGCTTGTGTCGCGGTCTCCGAGTCACTGGTCTGTCAACTCAGGCTTGGTGCTTTAAGGCCATCCTTGTAGTAGTAGTGGTGGTAGTTGCGGGAGCGTAAGATGATCTGCAGCTCCGGTGGTATGATACCTGTACATTTCGGCTGTGTTTGATTGTTGGCGATATCCAAAAATGTTTGCCTGCTATAGGACAGTGGCGACATTCGCGTCCTGTAGAAAAAGTTGTCCTTAGAGTGGAGGAAATTGAAAAAATTTGATTGAAAAAAAAAAAGCCGGCATGCAGCTGTGGAGCGAGCAAACATGTCTGCCATGGAGGGCGCCATGTCTCCAAATTCCTCCTACAGTCTAAAAGAAAAAGAGCATTAACTAGAGATCCTAAATTGGCCAGACGTGTGAATGAATAAGGGACTGGTTGTATGTGTCTACATGTGGCCCTGCTTTTGACAGGTGACTGGTCCAGGATGAGCCCCACCTCTCATCCAATGACAGCTGGGATAGGCTCCAGCAGCCCCCAACCCTAGGTTCTCGGTATAAACGGTTGAAATACTGTATAAATGAATGATTAAATACATAATATAGTATAATACAGGGGTCGGTGACCTTTAACACCCAAAGAGCCATTTGGACTCGGTTTCCATGGAAAAGAAAATACTGGGGGCCGCAGTTACTTTATGACGTCCAAAATAAAGGTATTGCTTTTTCATATTTTGCCTACCTGTGGTTTAAAGTCTCGACAAATTGAAGGCGTCTTTGCGGGTTCCGCGAGTGTGACGTATATTTTGAGTGTCAAAAAAATAATAATTATAATTTTATTTTAATATTTCAAGATCACAACAATCTTCCAATTTAGAGCTAAAATCAAAAAAAGGAACTAACACAAATGAAATACACTTCAATTTAATAGTTATTTATTTTCCCAAGCCACTCGGAGCTGCAGTATAAGGATGAAAGAGATGCATACGGCTCTGAATCCTCAAAACCATTTTAAGATGCTGCCATTTCCCCATCATGTGTCATCACCCTACAAAAGATGCTGATATATCTGTGTTTCTCTAACAAGCGGCTGTGAGGCATGAATCACCCCCCATACACTGTCCTGGTTACAGCATCAGCAGGACCAGAGCTGCATCATGTGACACAGTGATAGGAGGTTACAGTACTCCCCCCCTGAGACTGACACACTGAGAACAAAGAAAACACACATTTAGGGCATTCCAGGTTTATTTTCTATTTTTTTCTCAATTTATCAGAGTAAATATACGAGTATACTCAGGCTCTTGCAAGTACAAGACGGTGGTGAGACCGCTGGGCTTGAAACGATGACAATGACAGAAAGACGGGAGGCAGAGCTGGAGGTCGGCGAGATGAAGATGTTGAGGTTCTCTTTGGGAGTGACGAGGATGGATAGGATCAGGAATGAGTCCGTCAGGGGGGCAGCACGTGTTAAATGTTTGGGAAATTAGGTCAGAGAGGTCATGCTGACATGGTTCGGTCATATATAGAGGAGTGATAGTGAATATATTGGTAGACGGATGCTGGAGTTGGAGCTGCCGGGCAGTAAGTCTAGAAGAAAACCGAAGAGAAGATTTATAAATATAGTGAGAGAAGATATGACCTAAGTGAGATGCGGGATACAGAGAAAAGGGTTAGATAGAGAAGGGAAAATCAAAAGGAAAAGAAGAAGTCAGGCTCTCACATGCCCTATGTAAATGATACATCCCTATTTGTACCAGTCATTGAGCGAAAAATGTGTTTTAGTTGACACATGGTGAAGTGAATCTAATTTGAGAACAGTACAGTATGTGATGGTACGTCTTTTTGAACTGCTGAAAAAAAAAATCGGAGTTTCCTACCCTGGGACTTGTGTTTCACATTTGCACCTGACCCCCCCACCCTCCACCTCCATATCACATGAAAGAAAAACTGCTGAACTTGTCGTTCGTTCATTTTGTTTCCCTTAAGTTTGGCAATAATGGGTGTAAAATTCTGACGTGGCTGCATTTTGATGTGGACTGCTAAATTTTAATTGTTTCAATGTCATTTTCAGCAAAGAAATATCCCTTTTGTCATTTGTTTTCAGTCTTGTTTCAGTGAATTTCTTTAGTTATTATGAACGGCAATATGTGTGTGTGTTTGTGTGTGTGTTTTACACTACTTGCGGCCCATTGTTCCAGTCAAGCCAACAAATAACCAATGTGACAAGTTAAAATTTTTTTTTTTACTTAACACTTAACTCAATTGAGGTAAAAGTAGGAATCTTTGTTGGAATTTATTTTAGGGAGGAAGAAAAAACAACAAAACTTTATTATTTGTACTTCTCGTCACAGAAATCAATTGCTGATTATTTGTATATGCTTTATTTTTGAGCGTATCTCCTGGTTGTTCAACTCTATTGAACCTCACTGAAATGGCTGCAGAGTTTGTTTTGCTTTGTGTGTTTCCAGGGGTATTAGATCGAGTTTTTGCAAGATTATCAGTCTGTCAGAATGAATTAATTCCCACAATTTTTTTACTATCACAAGGATGCATTTTCTGACCTCACGTGCATGTCCACCAGAGAAGATAATGTCATTCTATACCCCCGACATGGTCTGTGTTATGTAAATGTATTCCCTATATCACTAAGTCTTCACAACTTTTTGGTTCAAAGTTGAAGCGCGTCAGCTTTACTATAAATATATAATAGAAATATAATATAATAATATATAATCCACATAATCTTAGCTGTTTGCTGGAAATCATCACAAGTGACCTCCCTTCACTGCGATGCCTTATTATTGACCTCCTCATTGTTTTATCATCGTGTTATAGGAGTTTTTGAGTAGAACAATGTGATGATGCATTATATAACCAAAGTAGTGAAGGGGATGCCCTGGACATCTCTGCATTACTTCCACAAATTATTTTTTTCTGCTGTGAACCGGATGAACGTGTTTGAAAAGCAGTACGAAGGACAATCGTGCAAAAGCAGAAAATTCTAAAAAAGAGAAATAATCTCAAGTACTGTTTTTTTAATGTATTAAAAAGAGGACATATCGAAAAGCTTTATAGGAACACGTTTTATTCTATTTTACATGGGGCTTTCCTACAATGTAAAATATTACACTTGCAATTTCATCTATAGTGCTCATAAAAGGGGAGATCCCCTTTTCAAAAGATGTAGGAAATCAAACAGGGAAGAAACTATTAACACAAACACACACAAGAAAACACAAATATGAGCAAAACATAATAGGAAATAATTAGAGGGGGCATTTAAAAAGTGTGCTAATAAGATATTCAATATTTTCAATTTCTTATGGGAATTTGGGATCAGTCAGACCTTAGTATGGAAATGAACCAAGCAATGTCTGTGTAAAAAGATGATTTTTGAAAGCAGCACGTATATACACCATGAGTGTGATAACAATAAAAGAACACTGTTTATCTAATTTAGTTTTTATGACTATTTACTTTTGCTACCACTTGCACAATAAAGTATCTGTATATGAGGACATGTTTATGAGGACAGGATATTATCGTTGCTTATTTTTACCACTAGATGGAAGTGTCTTCTCTGTAATACCACAGCTGTTCCAGCAGCAGCCCCTCCCCTGCTTGTCCATAGCTGTTAAAAGCAGATCTGCTGCCAGATCTGCACACACACACATGCACACCTGCGCACAAGCACGCACACACACACACACACACACACACACACACACACACACACACACACACACACATGCATTAGCAACCTGTAGGCCTTCCACACAGAAGTGTGTGCTTCAGTCTAATTCACCTCAGATATGCCATCAACTTGTGTGTTCAGTCGTCAGTGGACCGATCTACTGAGCAGCATCCGTATTGATCACAATTATTCCTCCGCATCCGGGCGTCGAGCTACCTCTGTGAGGGCAGGATGACGTAACAGGGTGAAAAGAATGAGAAATAGCGGCAAGATCGGGATTTTCCTGAGTCGAAGTTCCTTTTTACCCACTGTTACCCGATCTTTCGTAACTACAATATTGGTTTCATTGTTCTTTCAGACAACTCCCAGATCTTTTTCTTGTGCCACCTCCCGAAACACAATACGACTTTCTACAGCAGTTACAATCTGCTGTACCCAGACCCTCCAGCAGCTCGTCTTGTTTAACCTGACGCACAACCCATCGGCAAACAACGGCCGCTATATCTCTTAACCTTCGCACACGGATAAGGTTGAATGCTTTTTTTTCTTGGTGCTTAGGGTTGGATTACGAGACCAGTGGTATTCTTCTTACTCTAACCACTTGAGGTTAGGGTTAGGGATATTAGAGAAGAAGGGGGGGGCGGAAGGGCGCAGGAGGTAGAGCAATCATCTTTGGAGCCGAACATTCTTGTTTAGATTCCTGGCTCCTCCTGGTGTGTCAAAGTGTTGTTTAGCAAGACACTGAACCCCTAACTGCTCCCCTGGCGCTGTTGGACGGCAGCCTACTGCTCATGGTTCATTCATGATGGGTTAATTGGAAAGAACGATTTTCTCCACGGGGATTAATAAAGGATAAATTATTATTAAGATCACCAGACCAGTTGTTTTTCCTTACCCTAACCACTTAGAGTTTGTGCATTTTTTAAAGGATAGCATCAGCATTAGCATTCGCATTTGCATTGTCAGAGAAGATCCCCAGATCAGTTATTTTTTTCCTCACAGCAACCACACAGGGCTGGGTTTAGGCTTAGTGTTATTAGAGAAGATCATCAGACTACTATTTTTTTCCTTATCCTAACCAGTTTGATTTTTTGCATTTTTTTTTTTCTTGGTGCTTAGGGTTGGGTCACTGGACCACTTATTTTTTCCTTACCTTTACCATTTAGGTTTGGGGTTAGGATTAGGATTATTAGAGATCACCTGACAAATTATTTTTTCTATACCCTAACCATTGAGAGATTGTGTGATTTTAGTATTAGTATTAATACCATTAGCATTAGCATTAGTATTATCAGAAGATACCCTTATCAGAAGATACCCTTACCCTAATCACTTGGGGTAGGGGTCCCGCCTCCTCAGAAACATAGGAAGGACCACATCGAAGCTGAAGAATGCATCCAAGGACTTGGCAGAAGTGGCGGAAAGTGGCAGTTTCTGGTTGCGGCTGAGGGAGAAAGACATGTTGTGGGCTGCGCCTAAAAATTCTGTATATAAAAGCTATGAATAGAATCGATGACAAAGGGCAGCCCTGGTGGAGTTCAATTCTTACCGGAAACAGGTCAGACTTACAACCAGCAATGTGAACCAAGCTCTGACACCAATCATACAGGGATTAGACAGCTTGTATGACGTGGTTCGGTACCCCATACTCCTGGAGCATCTCCCCGCAGGATTGCCCATGGGACACGGTCGAATGCCTTCTCCAGATCCAGAAAACACATGTAGACTGGTTGGACAAACTCCCATGACCCCTCGAGGATCCTGCTGAGGGAACAGAGCTGGTCCACTGCTCCATGACCAGAATGAAAACCACACTGCTCTTCCTGGATCTGAGGTTCAACGACCCAGCGGACACTCTTCTCCAGCACCGCTAAATAGACCTTACCAGGGAGGCTGAGGAGTGTGACACCCCTGCTGTTGGAGCATACCCTCTGATCCCTCTTTTTAAAAAGGGGGGATCACCAGCCCAGTCTGCAAGTCTAGTGCCACTATCCCCGACATCCACACAATGCAGCAGAGGTAGAGGCTTGTCTATAAAAGACCCACAAACCCTATGTTCCTGTCTTTTCTGGAATAAAGTGTTCACTACTGCCATTTCCATCCTTTTTACAAGATCTACCATCATCTGTTCCTCTGTGTCCCTATCCTGTATAACAAATCTGCCCATCACTTCTTTATTCCTTGCTGATTGAAGTCCGCACCAATCTCTGGGGGGATATTCTGCATCACTTAATCCAGCTCATTCCAGAACTTCTCCTTCTCCTCAAGCTCACATCCCACCTGCGGGGACTAGCCACATACAACATTGAGCATCACACCTTCAATTTCCAGTTTTCAGACTCTCCCCTCTAGAACATTCTTAACAAACTCCTCCTTTAAGATAACTTCTACTCCATGTCTCTCCCTGGCAGTGCCACGATAGTACAACTTAAAGCCTGCTCCTAAGCTTCTGGCCTTACTACCTTTCCACCTGGTCTCCTGGACACACAGTATACCCACCTTTCTTCTGTGCATCATGGTGACAAACTCTTTACTTTAACCTGTCATTGTCCATATTCAAAGTCCCTACTCTCAGTCCCTACAGTAGCCCTATGTCATTGGTTCTCTGTAGGTCATCGGTACCAATGGTGGTTGTTGTTAACCCGGGCTTTGACTGATCCAGTATGATCTGGTTACAAGGTTTGACTTGCATATTTGGTTTTAGCAAAAGTTTTACACCAGATGCCCTTCCTGACCCAACCCTCTGCATTTATATGGGCTTGGGACCGGCTCAGGGAGACACTGGCCCATGCCCCCCCGAGGCTGGCTCAGGGAGACACCGACCTGTGCCGCCCTCAGGCTGCATTCCTGGGGCCCCGCTACTGAAGAGCGTTTTGACTGCTTCAGCAACTTCAGCCCCAGAAATAGGAGTGTCCAGTCATGAATCCTCCGGCTCTGCTTCCTCTTTGGAAAGCATTTCAGTGGGGTTGAGGGGTTCTTGGAAGTATTCCTGTCACTGATCTACAATGTCTTGAGTTGAAGTCAGCAGCACCTTGCTCCCACTATACAGTGGTGATGGAGCACTGCTTCCCCCACCTCAGCCGCTGAATAGTGGACCAGAATCTCCTCAACGCACATCGGAAGTCAGTTTCCATGGTCTCCGCAAACTCCCGTGTTTTTGCCTTTGCAACCACTGAAGCTGCATTCTGCTTGGCCTCCTCGTAACTGTCAGCTGCTTCCAGATCCCCAAAGGTTAGAAAGGCCTTGTAGGACTCCTTCAGTTTGATGGCATCCCTCACTGCTGGAGTCCACCAGCGGGTTCGAGGGATGCCGCCCCGACAGGTGCCGACCGCCTTCCGGCCACAGCTCCAGTCTGATGTCTCGACAATGGAAGTACGGAACATGGCCCATTCAGACTCAATGTACCCCGCGTCTCTTGGGACGTGGTTGTAGTTCTGTCTAAGGGGGGAGTTGAAACTCCTTCCAACAGTGGATTCTGCTAGATATTCCCAGCAGACCGTTACGTTATGATTGGGTCTGCCAGATCTGACCGGCGTCCTCCCCCACCAGCATAGCCAGCTCACACCAGGTGGTGATCAGGTCACAGCTTTACACCTCTCTTCACCCAAGTGTCCAGGACATGCGGCTGCAAGTCTGACGATACGACCGCAAGGTCAATCAAAGAACTATGGCCTAAGGTGTGTTGATGCCAAGTGCATGTATGGACTCCTTTATGCCTGGACATGGTGTCTGTTTTGGACAATCCGTGACAAGCACAGAAGTCCAATAACAAAACACTGCTCGGGTTCAGATTGGGGGGAGTGGTGTGGGCGTTCCTCCCAATCACCACCCTCCAAGCGGTACTGTTGTTGCCCACGTGAGCGTCGAAGTCTCACAGTCGAATGAGCGAGGGAGTTCCCGGTAGGAGCTTTCTTTAGGGCCCTCAAGGGACCCCAAGAAGGGTGGGGAAACTAAACTGTTGTTGGGTGTTGTTGCTCTTGCCATTCAGAGTTTGTGTGATTATTTTTTTTTCTCTTGGTGTGTAGGGTTACATTTCCAGACAAGTGAGTTCATTTTTCCTTACCCTAACCACTTAGCCTTTGTATGATTTAGTTTTACTTTTTTTTTTTTTTTTTTAAAGGTTAGCATTAGCATTAGCAGAGACGATTACCAGACCAGTTATTTTTTTCTCTACTCTAATCACTTAGGGTTAATGTTAGGGATACGGTCAGAGCTAGGGTTGGGTTTGTTAGAGAAGATCACCAGGACCAGTTCTTTTTTCCTTATCCAAACCACTTTGATTTTTTGTGTTTGTTTGTTTTCTTGGTGCTTAGGGTTAAATTGCCAGAAAGTTGATTTTTCATTGCCCTTACCATTAGAGTTTGTGTTTTTTTTTTTGTTTTTTTTTTGAAGGTCTACATTTGCATTGGCATTAGCAGATAAGATTTTTCCTTACCCTAACCACTTCGGCTATGGCTAAGGGTGACCGCGGTTAGGGTTAGGGTTATTACAGAAGATCACCAGACTAGTTATTTTTTTCCTTACCCGTACCACCTTGATTTTTTGCTATTGTTTTTTTTTCTTGGTGTTTAGGGTTAGATCACCAGACCAGCTTTTTTCCCCCTTACCCTAACCACTAAAACATGTAAATATATGTATTGTATGCTTTCTATGCATATGTGTGTTGAACACAGGTACATCATGTGAATAAATAATATGTGTATAGCTTAGGTATTGTTTTTGTATTAAATGGTGCAATAATCTTCTTATTGTTTCTAACCAACACACATGACACATATTAATATTTTTTATTCAGTAGGGTGTTTTCTCCATGTATTACATTTTTTCATTTTCTATTTTTATTTTTTGTATGTATGAAAATTGCTAACAGTGCAAACATATTTTCCGATATGCGCGCACTGTTAATGCCTTGGATTACAATGATTTAGAATCAGAATGAATGTGGTTTTGAATTTGGTTGCCTACGCTCAAGTGTCCTTGAGTAAAACATCCTGTTGCTCCTGTTTACATTTGAAAGGAGTGGTGATATTGTGTAGTGGATTCAGTTGCAAAAATACACATCATTAATATTCTCTCTTGCTGCACCCGAATACAGTTTGTCAAAATTTCACCTTTATTTTCTTTTCCCCCCAGAGCTTCTTCACGGCAGCGGCAGTGGATACCTAATCTCTCAGGCTGACAGTCTGGTTTATGCCATATGTCGGTGTAACAGATGACGCCGCTGTCCACCCAGGCCTGTTTACAGACACTAAACACCACAAGCATCAGAACTGCCCCCTGATAAATCATTCATCAACAACGGGTGCAACGTTAACGTATCTAAAAAAAATGAACACCACAGGTTTGTGGACAAATCTCTGCGTAATGTTTCAGATCCCGTCCTTGCTCATGATCATACTTCAAAACTAGAGAGAGGGCCTGTGGGTCAAGGGGGCTTGCGGATGCACTCTTTGACGGGCTGATCACGCATTTGGACTTATCTTAATGTGTAAAGATCTCTTTTCGGAGGTAAAATGTTAACCCCATGATTCATGAGTTATCACTTTTTAACAGTCGTACCATATAAAATCACTCATCCCATTGACCTGCGTTGTCCTGGCCACTTTTATCGTCTTGGCAGAAAGGCATTATGATACATGCTTATGAAGGATTGTTCTGATGGAGTAGTTAAACAGTTTTTTTTTCCTTTTCCCCCCTCTGTGCGCAAACAAATGATATCTACCGTCTAACCAGTTCAGTGAGTGTTTTTTGATATCCGTCATGGCCTCTTGATTGCAGAAACCTGACCAGCCAGTTTCTGTGGAATATGCACATTGACCAATACATGATATTAAAATATATATTTTTAAACTTGCTGTGCCATACACACCAAGTGTGATATATTTAAACATACATAATCTATATGTTAACACCCTTTTCGTACATTCTTGGATACTGTATATTTTCTTTGCACTATTTCATTAACCAGTAATTTAAGTGATTAAGTATCTTCATAATAGTATGCCGCTATTTTTGTCATTTCATTTGAGAATACACACTGAAAAGGATATTCCTTTAAAACCACAAGGTGACCAGCAGGGATCCTAATATAATTCTGAAAAAAAGAAAAAAATATAGATAAATACAATCATAAATAAACACAATTAATATATCCCTCTAGAATGATTGTCTGGTCCAAAATGCATGTAAAATCCACTTGAAATGGATCATTCAGACCATATAGAAACAGCATATCAGCAGCTGATTTAGATGCCAAGGCTTCACAAATTCGAGTTGAGAGACCTGAAATGCAAGTGCACTCACACAGCTGCAATGAGAACTTTAAAAAAAAACGTTATTGGAGTTAAAGCAAGCTCTTACTTCTCCTGAGGGTCCACCAATCACAAAGTTTGTGTAACTCAGTACTAAACGGTCAAAGTGAGTCAATTTATCAGTCCTCTATTTGTTGCTGAGCAACAAATTAAAGAATTGAAAGAAAAAAGCAAACCTGGGTGTGATATGCTCTTTTTCAAAGCGTTACAATCATGAATTGTATGAATTAATGTTCTTTAAATAACAATAGAAGGCTCCATTGTCAGGGCACACAACTTTACTTGCAAATGGTGAAGCATGCAGAGCGGGTAAGCTGGATAATCATGCTGTTCCGCTGACGTGTTGATCTATGACTGCTGTCGTGATTATCCTAACAAATATGCTATACATAAAAAATAAATAACGAATAAAAAATAATTCTCTATTTGTTGGAGATTTAGCCACGATGTCTGCTAATTTGTTTAGTAGGCAAAGACTATGACATTGTTATAGGGATGATGAATACAGTATTCAGGTAGTATCAGTACATGTGTGGTGGCCAAAGGCAAAAGGATAACAAGGTAACTATTTGATTTTCACACGCATGTTTTGCTAATACCTCCTTTAGTCTTAATCCAGGTTTTCTTCCTGTTTGAGTTATTTCTTTGCAAGATTTTGATTATTCCAAAATTCCTGCTATTGGTTGGCAATACTGAAAATCATAATTGCAATACTGTAAACACTGTAACAGTTTCATTGATCAGTTAAAGATGACAGAGGTTTCAGTTAAAGATGATGGAGATTGTTGTTTTTTTTTTTATTCTCTACAAATATTTGCAGATCATGTTATAGAATAGGCTTTAGAATTTTAGTTGTTTCTTCCTATAGCCTTTTACAACTATAATGGGATTGTTTTTTACATTTATTTATGTTTTTCATCATTGAATTTGTGAATTGACAAAGTGGCATTAAATTAATGTGCTAATATCATTAAGAGAATGAACCAGCTACAAAAACGAGATTTATGGAAGTTGTTGCAAATGAAAAATTCATTAATTCATTCATTCCTTATCTACAACTTATCCTGCACTGTAGGTCGAAGGGATGCCGGAGCCCATCCCAGCTGTAATTGGACAAGGAAATGAAATCTTGAGAAAAATTAGGTATCAAATAACATGATTTTCCATTCATTTGTTTGATAGTTATAGATTATTGAGCTGTTTGGGGAATTATTTAGTCAAAATGTCTTTGAAATCCACACATTGGTGTGTATATTGTCATACAAGTACAACAGCTGTTTGTGGGCAGTGAGAAGCCAAAAAAAAAGTAATTTTAGTGATACATATAAATAATGATTCATATTAAAAGCAGTCTCAAGAGGTTCAGAGCACAAATAGAAGCAGCTTTTTCAAAACAACAATTTGTATTGTTGGTTTGTAGCAATTTGTATTCATCATCCCTATAACAATATCATAGTCTTTGGGTACTAAAATAAACTAGCGGACATCATGGCTGAATCTCAAACAATAAGAGAATTGTTTTTTATTCGTTATTTATTTTTTATTGATACTATATTTGTTAGGATAATCACTACCGCAATCAAAGATCAACACACGTCAGCGGAACAGCATGATTATCCAGCTTACCCATTCTGCATGCTTCACCATTTGCAAGTGAAGTTGTGTGCCCTGACAATGGAGCCTTCTATTGTTATTTAAAGAACATTAATTCATACAATTCATGATTGTAACGCTTTGAAAAAGAGCATATCACACCCAGGTTTGCTTTTTTCTTTCAATTCTTTAGTTTGTTGATCGGCAACAAATAGACAACCTGAATTTCACAAATGTTACTGAAATAAAGAAAAATGCAGTACAGCGTGACCCTGGGGCTGACAACCAACTATTTAATAATGAATTTATCATAGGTATTTAATAATTAATATGTAATAAAATTGATTTTCCCCCCTTTTTGTGAAATATGAATGAAATGTGAATGTCTTACATTTTCAGGCTGTGTTATTCAGCAACCTTTTTTCTCTAAAGCTGAAAGGATCTTTGCTGATCTTTTGCTGATCAAAATGGATGTTGCACAAATTGCTGTCCTTGGGGAGTGTTTCAGTGAAATAATGCATTTTCTGAAAATTATTGGTAATTCTTTAATAATTACCTCAACAGTGATAACCAATACAATTTTCTTTGTTCTTTTTCTACAGGAAAGAGAAATGATTAAATGGTATATCAGCTACTCTGTAAATAATTGAAGGATGCCAGCAGATATCTAAATGTGGCCTACAGTACATGTAGAAAAGTATCCATTATTTACACTGTGGGAAGCATACATTCATCGCATGTTGCTGCCTGTCCAGGAATGTAAAAGAAGGGGAAAAGGTTTTTCATATATCATGTGAAGATATTGCTTAATAATTTAAAACAAACTTTCATTGGGCCCAGTTTTCCCTTGCCAGGACATGGGTCATCGGGGCTCCCCCGGACCCAGGCCAGGGACAGGGTCAATAGCGAGCGCCTGGTGGCCAGGCCTTTACCCATGGGGCTCGGCCAGGCACAGCCCAAAGGAGCGACATGGGTCCCTCTTCCCCTGCGCTCAACGCCCATTAAGGGCCAAGGGGGTCGGGTGCAGTGTGAGCTGGGCGATAGCCGGAATAGGGGACCTGGCAGACCCTAACATAACATGAGGGTCTACTGTGAACGTCTAGCGGAGTCCCCTGTCAGAAGGAGTTTTAACTCCCACCTTCAGCCAAACTACAACCATGTCCTGAGGGAATCCGAACGGGCCATTTCTGTGCTTCCATTGTTGAGGCGTCAGACTGGAGCTGTGGCTGTAAGGTGGTTGGTACCTGTAGGGGCGGCAACCCTTGAACCTGCTGGTGAACTCCAGTGGTGAGGGATGCCATCATACTGAGGAAGGAGTCCTATCAGACCTCTCTGGCCTACGGGGCTCTTGAAGAAGCTGACAGGTACCAGCAAGCCAAGCGGCATGTGGCTTTATTGGTTGTCAAGGCAAAAACTTGGGTGTGGGAGGAGTTCGGGGAGACCATGGAGAACGACTTCCAGCGTGCATCGAGGAGATTCTGGTCCACTATCAGGAGGCTCACGAGGGGAAAGCAGTGCTCCGTTAACACTGTGTACAGTGGGAGCTGGGCGCTGCTGACCTCAACTTGAGACGTTGTAGATCGGTGGCCGGAATACTTCCGAGACTTCCTCATCCCCAGTTGAAATGCCTTCCAATGAGAAAGTGGAGCCGGGGAACTCTGGAGCGAACACACCTCTTTCCGGAGCTGAAGTTGCTGAAGCAGTGAAAAAGCTTTTCTGTAGCGGGCCTCGGGGTTGATGAGGCCCGTCCTGGGTTCCTCAAGGTTCTGGATGCCAAAAAGCAGTCCTGGCTGACACGCCTCTTTTAAAAAGGGGGATTGGAGGGTGTGTCCCAACTACTGGGGGATCGCACTCCTCATCCTCCTTGGTAAGGTCTAATTAGCGGTGGTGCTGGGTCTTTCAACCTTGGATCCAGGAGGAGCAGTATGGTTTTCATCCTGGCCGTGGAACAGCGGACCAGCTCGATACCCCCAGCAGGGTCCTTGAAGGGGCATGGGAGTTTGCCTTGTATTTTCTGGATCTGGAGAAGGCATTCGACCGAGTCCCGTGGGCAACCCTGTGAGGGCTGCTCCGGGAGTATGGGGTACCAAACCATGTCATAGGGCTCGTTGGGTCCCTGTATGATTTGTGTTGGAGCTTGGTCCGCATTGCTTGTTGTAAGTCGGACCCGTTTCCGGTGAGATTTTGACTTCGCAGATCCTTTGTCACCGATCCTGTTCATAACTTTTATGGACAGAATTTCAAAGTACAGTCAGGGGTTGAGGGGATCTGGTTTGGTGGCAACAGGATTGAGTTTCTGCTTTTTGTAGATGATGTGGCTCTGTTGGCTTCATCAGGCCATGATCACTGGAATGGTTCTCAGCTGTGTGAGAAGTGGTCAGGATGAGGATCAGCACATGCAAATCCGATTCCATGGTGCTCAACCGGTAAATGGGTGGAATGCCCTCTCCGGGTCAGGGAAGAGCTCCTGACCCAAGTGGAGGAGTTCAAGTATCTGGGGTTTTTGTTCACGAGTGAGGGAAGGATGGACCAGGAGATCGACAAGCGGATCACTGCGGCATTTGCAACGATGCCTACCTTGTACCGGTCTGTTGCGGTGAGGAGGGAGCTTAGCCAAAAGGCGAAGCTCTCAATTTTCTGGTTAATCTACATTCCTACCCTCACCTATGGTCACGAGCTGTGGGTGGTAACCAAAAGAACGAGATTGCAGATACAACCTCCGCAGGGAGGCCAGACGCTCTCTTAGCGATAGGGTGACAAATTCGGTCATCCAGGGGGAGCTTGGAGTAGAGCCGCTGCTCCTTTGCATAAAGAGGAGTCAGATGAGGCAGCTGGGTATCTGGTCAGGATGCCTCCTGGATACCTCCTGGGGGAGGTTCTCTGGGCATGTCCATCTGGGAGGAGACCATGGGGAAGACCCAGGACATGCAGGAGAGACGATGTCTCCAGGCTGGTCTGGGGATGCCTTGGGGTCCCCCCAGATGAGCTGGACCATGTGACGGTGGAGGGGGAAGACTGGGCCTCACTGCTCCAGCTGCTGCCCCTGCAACCCGACTCTGGGGCCGATGGATGGATGGATGGATGGATTTATTACTATTATTATTATTATTATTGTTACCATAATCATCATTGTTGCTGCTGTTATTGTTATACAGTGATCCCTCGCTATAATGCGGTTTACTTTTCACAGTTTCGCTACTTCACGGATTTGCATCGTGCATTGTGTTCTGCATTCTGATTGGCTAAAAAGTCACTCCACTTCTTCTCTACCTGTGCGTCAATAACGTTGCAGTTTAATATGTACACGTACGTAAAACAGCTTGCCAAATTTACATTACGTACGTGCAAATTCTCTTGCAATTTCGAGTTTCTCTAAAACCCATGATGTTGACAAAACGCCCTGGACCGACAACCATATCCTGGAGATAGGACGGGGCTGTCCCATTCACCGCCCGGAAGGCGAGCGCTAGGGTCTCTAACTTGATGCGGGCGGCTACCGGGAGCCAGTGTAGGGACATTAGAAGGGGAGTTGTGTTGGAGAATTTGGGACGGTCGAACACCAGGCGGGCTGCTGCTTTCTGAATAAGCTCCAGAAGCCTGATGGTCACCGCAGAGGCACCGGCAAGGAGGGAGTTGCAGTAGTCCAGATGAGAGATGACTAGAGCCTGGATGATGATCTGCGCTGTATCCTCTGTGAGGAATCTGCGGATCTTCCTGATGTTGTAGAGAAGGAATCTGCAGGAATGTGCGACTGCCGCGATGTTGGCTGAGAAAATCCTTTCACATCTGGTGAAAACTGGTTTTGTTTTGTTATTTTAGTCCTCTGTTGCTCCTGGTTTGAATATAAGGCTAAAATAGTACCTCTCCACCTTGCCAGGTTGTCTGCCATCACTTGAACCTGTGGCCATTATTAACCCGCCTCCCTCAACTCTGAAGTTACAGTCCTACACCATGTTGCTCTTGGGAATTCAGGTCGGCGCTTTCCTCGGGATTTCCAATAAGAGCTATTTGCGGGATACATTGATGGTTCATTCATAATACCGGCACAACGCTGTAGCAACTTGAGTCTTTTCTTAATATCAGGGAATCAAGTTATATACTTTTTTGTTTGTCTTTTGCACAGTGCCTCATGTCTGATCTTTGTTTGGACAAAAGATAGACAGATCCTTCTCAGGAAGTATCATGACATGCCACTCTGCAAATCTTGTTCTTTACAATACTCCAAAAATCACAACATTACAGGAACAGCAATCATAAGGTCTTGACATTGCCAGGACTTGTTTTGCCTCCTTTTGAGTTTACACAGATAATCCCAAGTTTGTTTTCTACTCAACATGCATGGCTGAGTTTGGAAAAAGGCCGTAATGTACGTCATGTAATACAGTGCTACTTATGATGCGATCTAGTAAGTAATCTACTTCCTCAAGCTGTTTGCTGTTTATTCTTCTTCTTCTTTCGGCTTTTCCCGTTAGGGGTCGCCACAGCGAGTCAACTTTCTCCATCTAACCCTATTCTCTGTATCTTCCTCTCTCACACCAACTACCTTCATATCCTCTCTCACTACATCCATAAATCTTCTCTTTGGTCTTCCTCGAGACCTCTTGCCTGGCAGCTCCAATTCCAGCATCCGTCTACCAATATAATCACTATCTCTTCTCTGTACATGACCGAACCATCTCAGTCTGGCTTCTCTGACCTTCTCTCCAAAACATCGAACATGTGCCGTCCCTCTGATAGACTCATTCCTTATCCTATCCATCCTGGTCACTCCCAAAGAGAACCTCAACATCTTCATCTCTGCAACCTCCAGTTCTGCCTGCTGTCTTTTGGTCATTGTAACAGTTTCTAGTCCATACATCATTGCTGGTCTCACCACTGTCTTGTACAGCTTTCCTTTTATTCTGGCCGATAGTCTTCTATCACATAGTAACCCCCCCAACACTTTTCTCCACCCATTCCAACCTGCTTGGACCCGTCTCTTCACCTCTTTTCCGCACTCTCCGTTGCTCTGGACTGTTGACCCTAAGTACCTGAAATCCTCCAGCTTCTTGATCTCCACTCCCTGTAGCCTCACCGTTCATCCCGAGTTCCTCTCGTTCACACACATATATTCTGTCTTGCTGCAACTAACTTTCATTCCCCTCCTTTCCAGAGCATACCTCCACCTCTCTAGATTTTCCTCTACCTGTTGTCTGCTCTCACTACAGATCACAATGTCATCTGCAAACATCATGGTCCATGGGGATTCCTGTCTAACCTCATCTGTCAGCCTATCCATCACCATTGCGAACAAGAAGGGGCTCAGAGCTGATCCCTGATGGAGTCCCACCTCCACCTTGAACTTCTCTGTTACCCGTACAGCACACCGTACCAGCGTCTCACAGCTAGCATACATGTCCTGCACCAGTCTAACATACTTCTCTGCCACTCCAGACTTCCTCATACAATACCAGAGCTCCTCTCTTGGCACCCTGTCATATGCTTTTTCTAGGTCTACAAAAACGCAATGTAACTCCCTCTGGCCTTCTCTGTACTTTTCTATTAGCATTCTCAACGCAAATACTGCATCTGTAGTACTCTTTCTAGGCATGAAGCCATACTGCTGTTCACAAATGCTGACTTCTGCTCTCAGTCTAGTTTCCACTACTCTTTCCCATAACTTCATTGTATGGCTCATCAACTTTATCCCTCTGTAGTTGCCACAATTCTGCACATCCCCTTTATTCTTAAAAATAGGCACCATCACACTGCGTCTCCATTCTTCAGGCATCTTCTCACTCTCTAAGATCCTGTTGAATAATCTAGTCAGAAAATCTACCGCTGCCTCTCCTAGACACTTCCACACCTCCACAGGTATATCATCAGGACCAACTGCTTTTCCACTCTTCATCCTCTTCAATGCCTTCCTCACTTCACTTTTACTAATTTTTGCTACTTTGTGGTCTACGATAATCACGTCTTCTACCCTTGCCTCTCTTTCATTTTCCACATTCATCAGTTCTTCAAAGTACTCTTTCCATCTTCCCATCATTCTTCCAGCATCTGTCAATACATTTCCCTCTCTGTCCTTTATCACCCGGACCTGTTGTACATCCTTTCCATCTTTATCTCTCTGTTTCGCCAACCTGTATAGATCATTCTCACCCTCCTTACTATCCAACCGAGCATACAAGTCATCATAAGCCCTTTGTTTTGCCTTTGCTACCTCTATCTTTACCTTTCGCCGCACCTCCCTGAACTCCTGTCTGTTCTCTTCCGTCCTCTCAGTATCCCACTTCTTTTTCGCTAACCGCTTTCTCTGTATACACTCCTGCACTTCCTCATTCCACCACCAAGTCTCCTTATCTACTTTCCTTCCAGATGACACACCAAGTACTCTTCTACCTGTCTCCCTGATAACACTAGCTGTTGTTGTCCAATCATCTGGAAGCTCACCCTGACCACCCATACCCTTTCTCAATTCCTCCCTGAAAACCATGCAACACTCCTCCCTTTTCAGCTTCCACCATTTTGTCCTCTGCTCTGCCTTTGTCTTCTTCATCTTCCTTGTCACCAGAGTCATCCTACAAACCACCATCCTATGCTGTCTGGCTACACTCTCACCTACAACTACTTTGCAGTCACTGATCTCTTTCAGGTTACATCGTCTATACAAGACGTAGTCTACCTGCGTGCTCCTACCTCCGCTCTTATAAGTTACCCTATGTTCCTGTTTTTTCTGGAAAAAGGTGTTCACTACAGCCATTTCCATCCTTTTTGCAAAATCTACCACCATCTGTCCCTCGGCATTCCTATCCTGGATACCAAATCTGCCCATCACTTCTTCATCCCCTCTATTGCCTTCACCGACATGTCCATTGAAGTCTGCACCAATGACCACTCTCTCATCTCTGGGGTGATCCTAAATCACTTCATCCAACTCGTTCCAGAACTTCTCCTTCTCTTCAGATTCACATCCCACCTGCGGGGCATAGCCACTAACAACATTGAGCATCACACCTTCAATTTCCAGTTTCAGACTCATAAGTCTATCTGACATTCTTTTCACCTCCAGGACGTTCCTAACAAACTCCTCCTTCAAGATAACTCCTACTCCATTTCTCTTCTTGTCAGTACCATAATAGTACAACTTAAAGCCTGCTCCTAAGCTTCTAGCCTTACTACCTTTCCACCTGGTCTCCTGGACACACAGTATATCCACCTTCCTTCTCTGCATCATGTCCACCAACTCTCTACCTTTTCCTGTCATAGTCCCAGCATTCAAAGTCCCTACTCTCAGTCCCAGACTCTTTCCTTTCCTCCTCTCTCTCTGCTTCCGAACACGCACTCCTCCTCTTCTTCTTGTTCTTGTTCTTTGACCCACAGTAGCCCAATTTCCATTAGTACCCTGTAGGTCATCAGTACCAATGGCGGTTGTTGTTAACCCGGTCCGCGACCGATGCGGTATGGTATAGTTTTGGTTGTCTCCCATATTTGGTTTTGGCAAAAGTTTTACACCGGATGCCCTTCCTGATGCAACCCTCTGCATTTATCCGGGCTTGGCACCGGCACAGGGAGACACTGCTCCGTGTCCCCCCAAGGCAGGCTTGGAGAGACACGGGCCAGTGCCGCCCTGAGGCTGCATTAAATATAAGGAACATTACTTAAAAGAAAAAAAGGAAAGTCCAAACATATTGTTTTGCCAGTTGTACGTGAAACAGCTTGCCAAATTTACATTACATACATGCTAATTCTCTTGCAATTTCGAGTTTCTCTAAAACCCGTTATGTTGACAAAACACTCTGGACCGACAAAAGCACCTGCAGCAGGGCCCAAAAGGCAGCGGAAGATGCTATCTATCGCAGATAAAGTTAAACTTCTGGACATGCTAAGGGAAGGTGAAAGCTATGCGGCTGTAGGTCGGCATTACGGAATTAATGTATCTTCCGTTCGTTCCATAAAGAAGGAAGAAAAAAACATAAGGACGACAGCAGCAATAAGTTTCGTAGCAGCAATAAGGTCGCGGTGGGCGGTGCTAATCTCCGCAATTTAAAGCCTTCTGTTCACATTGATGATTAAAATTATTATTTGACAGTACAGTACTTTTATTTGTGAAACAAATGATTGAGCCTGTAAAATGGTTTGTTCTTTCTTTTTAATGTATAATAGAGTATTTAATTGTATAATAATTGTAAAAAAATAAAGGTTTCTACTTCACGGATTTGGCCTATCACGGGTTCTTTTTGGAATGTAACCCCCACAAAAAACAAGGGTATACTGTAAATTGTTTTTGTAATAGAAGCAGTATCTCCATTGGAACATAAGGTGATTGAAACAAATTATTTATCTCTTTATATAAATATAAAAGAGATTCCTATTTGGCACAAGTATATTATTCACATAATCAAGACCATCTTATTGGTCTTCTCTGAACAACACATAATGTTTAACTTGACAGTAGAAAAATGTAGTTTATTACATTGTATCACAGTATAGTCCAATGGAATAACATTAAACTATTACAATTTGATAATTATCAGCTCACATAGAACATAGTGTGTCAAACTGTTCTAGTAGCCTAAAACTCTGAGTGTTATACTTTTTATGATAACTGATGTTATGATAACATTTTCACCTTAGAATTTACCTTTATTTTGTAATTACTGGTATTAGTTTCAGTTTAGCCCCAAAGCACATCCTTGTATATAACCTTCTCTTCTTCTTGAAGATTAAACAAGAGGCCAAAGTAGCCAAGACATCTCACTGCCATCCCACTGAAAAATTAAGAGGGAGAAACGCATTGCTCCGACCGCCCTGACAGCCGGAGTTTACGCTGATAATTGGCTCCTGAAGAAGAGGCTCCCCAGTGTTATGCAAATGCAACTGGATATTGACAGTGACTCAAGGTTAGTCAAACACCAAGTTTGTTTGGTTGCCGGGCACGACCTTATGTGCGCTGGCTCTGTGGCACGCTGGCACTGATCTGGCCATTTATGTCACCGCATTGTTTTTCGCCTTGTGTCGCACATAAAGAAAGACCACACTGCAAGCCAGAATGTTTTACTACATTTCTGTGTTTGCGCGCGCGCGCGTGTGTGTGTGTGTGTGTAACTGTCATATTCAAGGCTCAGATATATATACTTTAGGGTTTCTGATGGATGTTCTGTCACAGTCAGTCAGCCAGAGCCAAGACGTTGCCTAATTGAGAGGGATGGCTGCTGATAGAGTGTGTGTTTGTGCCAATGTGTGTGTGTGTGCGTGTGTGTGTGGGGGGCCCGTTTTCAAAAACCTCCTCCCTGTACTGCCTCCCCAAACCGCACTGTTTCGCTCAAACAAATCAGCTCAGATTGCTTCGACGCACTCGGCAAGCTGGAGAGTGAAAAAAATGGAGATTAATACCAAATGAAATACGAAAGGGGAGAAAATGAGATAGAATGAGAGGAGGGTAACGGGAAGAATAAAAAAAGTAGAAGCACAAGGAGGAAAAAGAGATAAGGAACACGAGAAAATTGATAAACAGGAAAAGACAGTGAGAAAATCCTTATTGCATTTTCATCCCGCCTGTCCGTCTACAGGAGAAGCACAAAAACAAGTTATTCTTATGGAGATTTGATTTTCCAAGGAGGTGAATAAATTTTGCCTTGCGCCAGTTTGTGGCCTGCCACTGGGAACATACACAGTTCTTTATGGGCTTGTGAGTCGGTTAGCTTCCCGACAAAATCTCTAAAGTTATAATATACAGTCATGTACCCCGTCAACTTGAAACATTTTGTTGATAGGTCATAACGCCTACAACAGCTCAGTCAGGTCTAAAAACACATTCTAACAGTATAAAGCTCAACGCTTTCATTCTTTATAATACTGTGTTGATACGTTGCAGATTTCCATCTATTATTTTACACATCCGTGATTTTATTTGAAACCTTGAAAATGTATGCAGCCCGGGTGCGTTCCATGAATAATTAATTTTCCACCATGCTTTGCCATTTCGGCCTGCAGCTCAACAAAGTGTTTCCTGATAAAATATTACCGCAGAAAAAGCAGTTTTTGAGAAAGTCATTTCATTCAAATTTCAGACCCAGTGTTACAGATTGGGCTTTTGACAACAGTCCACAGACACCACAGGTGCCCCCAGTCGCTGTTCCTCAAATAGTCCATTTCGATCTTACCTCCACCCGATTTGATTTGAAATCAAATTGTCAGTTCAGATTACCACCCACGAAAATAGTTAAATAAGTTAATAGAGAATAAAGAAATAATTAACAACAGAAAATAGTCAAGCTTCTTTGTGGGAATCAGCCCTTGCAGAAAATTCATGTAATGTTTTGAATGTGTTTATATCACTATTTATTACCACTGGGATTTGAAACGTCTCAGTGTATAATTGTGACCTTTTCAGCCGGCTTAGAGATTCTTGCATGATTTTGTAATGTTTTTTGCACAGGGTGGGACTTATTGGAGTACATTTTTCCTCTGACGTCGGAATGAGTTCATATGGACAAGAAAAATTTTTGCAATGTGTGATCAAATGAAGCGCATAGAATGTTTGTTTATATATTATTTTTATTAAGATTTCTCTACAAATAACCACTTGCATACCTTCATATAATCCATTGGACGCCTGCTACTTATCCTGCACTCAAGGTCAAGTGACAAACAGTCATTCACTGACTCATTCAGGGCAATTTTTCTCATTTTTTTTTCCAATTAACCTGCAGCATGTTTTTGGACTGTAGGAGGAAGCACATAAATATGCACGTAATATGTTTGGAATAAACTCCAAATAGAAAGGTTGCCTTGTCAGAATTAAACCAGGGTCCATCCTGTGATGCCGAAGCGCCAACCACTGCATCACCGTGCTGCCCTTTATATGATATAATGTAATGTAATATAATATAACATAATAATTTCAGAATGTGGTGCCAATGTTGTTAAATGTAGTAGAAGTCACAAACTTATAATAAAAAAAAATCCTTTAACAAATTTTTTAGCATTAAAAATCAAGCTTTTTAACAGGTAATTGAAAGCATATGGAAGAAACACCAAGTTGATAAAAAGGGATTCCACTTCCTGTGAAAGTTCCTGGAAGCAAATTTACTCCTGGTTTTATACACACAAATCCCCCCTGTTGTATCTGTTTCCCCTCAAATGTAGATCAAGGTTTCTCCACCATTATAAACATTTTAGGGCTCATTTCATTAAAGCATATCATCTCCCCATATACAAGATAAATGTTTCTCTTCTAAAATCACATGAGCAATGTCAATAAAATGATGTTTAACACGTTTGAGAACTTTCTCCCGGTTGATATTATCAAAAAATGTTGTTAGATACCCCAAATCTTTCAAAACTACATTGAATAATATTTAAATATTTAGGACATTCAGCAGTAACTGCAAAGACATTCATGCCACGTCATTTTTAATAAAAGGTTATTACCATGCACTGTCTTCTGTCATCAGTAAACTGTTTTTCTAGTTTCTGCTGCTCGCTACACCCCACCAACAGTGAAATGTTGATCTAGCAAATTGAAATCTCGTTGACGCTGACAGCAATGATGCGTCACAAATAGTGCTGGACTGTCAAAACAGTAGTTTAAGATGCAAACTACATAATGTTACAATTGGACATGAAAGTGCACACAAATGTGTCAACAATATGGTAACACACAGAGTGC
The DNA here is from genome assembly GCF_037954325.1 of Fistularia commersonii. Lineage (NCBI taxonomy): Eukaryota > Metazoa > Chordata > Actinopteri > Syngnathiformes > Fistulariidae > Fistularia > Fistularia commersonii. The sequence goes on along the minus strand of NC_141285.1, from coordinate 5,056,021 downwards.
ACTATCTATCCATTGTGTTACTGTATATTCAGAGAAAGTGATATGATATATTTATGATTTAAATAAGTCGTTGACGTGTAAGTTGGCAGGAGACACTGCGTATTTAGTATGTTACCGGGTGAACTGTTTACATCAAACTAATTAAACAAAGCTGGATTTATTTTATTTTATTTATTTTCTGGAGATCCACGCTTAAATATGCACATGAAAACGAGGTGCTGCATTATATCTCTGTCCGTCTCTTTCACTCTCTTCTGCTAACTGGTCGAGACAGAAAGCCGCCCGCATTCAGATCGGATCTATCGTTTTCTGACTGAAAAAAAAAAAAACTCCAAAGTGATCAACTGTTTGCCCATCAGGGGAGTATTGGATTTTTGTATATCATTTTAATAAGTGCTATCCAGACTAGTATTGTGATTTGGTGCCATATAAATAATGTTTCACCTGAATCTGAGTTTCTGTTGTAGTATTGCTGTGTTTTGTGTGTCATCGGCACAATAATGATCTGTCATAGTCTTTTTATAGCAAAATGTGTCATCACTGATTGTTGTTTGACTCATCAGGGTGCGAAATAGTCCTGTCACATTCCCTTGAGGTCACCTTTCAAGTTATGACGAGTGTTTCTGACAACTCAGATGTTGGTAGTATAAACAGTGGAGACAGAATGTTTACCATGTGAAGAGCAACTGTTTAGCCTTTGTGTGTTTATAATATTTAATATACTGAGTCAATATGTTGAGTCAAGTCGGATTCTTATTTATATAGTCCCAAATATGTGATGCTGTACTGATGTGGGTGGCCTTCCGTCTCAACTGGGGGGAGACGTTCGGGTGGATAATGGTTGAGATGGATGAACAAAAAAATCTCCAATAAAAAATGATATGATTTAGGCCTAATAGATACATGGTTTTAGCCGAAACAATAATAGCTTTAATATTCATAAAAGAAATAATGATGGATGCCTGGCAGAACCGTAGATCAAGCCAAGCCCTCTGGGAAACTGGGAAAAAAAAGACAGCCCAGGAACTCAGGAGAAGACGTGAGGTTGCAATCCTTTTCCCAAATAAATAAACAAATTTGTGCAACCATACATGACACAGACTGGTATTTATCATTGAACCTGTGACTTGGATTTTAAGCCTTTCCATAACTATGATGAAAGAAAAAGATTTTTGCCGTCTAAGGGTCCCCGAAAGGAGATCCCACCAGTACCGGTTCCCACCTTCAAACATGACCACACACCACTTACACATGTAGATGCACACACACATACACACACCAAATAATAATGATCCATCGTTGCTATGGATGTATGGACCCTAATTATACAAGTTAGATTCTCCTGGAGAATAAGATGCTCTTTTAAAATCATCCCCCAAATGATCCAATTATGGTTGTAGATGACAGTATGATTTTATAATAAATTATCATCTGGACGTGGAATTAAATTAGCACAGAAACGCTTGCTTTTTTCCATCAGTCAAGTCCCTCCTTAATTTGGGCCAGCAGGTTTGTTTCTTCCCATAATATAAATTCTGCAGTAAAACAATGTAAACACACACACACACACACACACACACACATATACACACACACACACACACACACACATAAACAGGTTAGTTGGTACATTTGCATAATGCATTAAAGGATCAACTGATTTTTTATTTTTTTTTGCCAATGCTGTGACTTATCCGATCCCTATAGATCAGCTTGCATGATTTTGCATGCATTTTATGAAAGTTTAAACAGATCGGGGATTTATTATAATATACTTATTAAAGATAGAGCTAAAATTATTCAGTTAAATTCCTTCACACAGCTATTTGAAACTGAATGGGGGCGCCAGGGCAGTCTTATTAAACCCATGTTGGGATAGAGGCCTTGTAAAACTGAAAGAATGGAAAAGTGCCCCCTTGAAATCTCAAGTTATTCACTTAATCCTTGTCATCCAGTATACAGGCTCTTTTTAAAACTGATGCTTTAACGCTCCACTGTGTCAGTCTCTAGTAATGCAAAAATAATGTAAAAAAAAAAAAAGATTTCCATCGAAATCTCTGATGAAAAACCACCATATCCAGCTATGCCTGTATCCAACCTAACCGATGTGTGAGCGTGTGTTTAGGTCACAGCCTCATCACTCACCGGTGAGGCTTCTCCAAGCTGGCATGTTTTTACATTTTGCCATAGCACATTGAAAGAATGAGACAGATCAGGTCTGGAACACACAAGTACTTCTTAATTGTCATAATAACTGTCAATGACACAATAGCAACTGTAGAGCAGGTTTTTACAAGGAAACAGACAGCTTCAGTCTGATAAGTCTCATTTGTCTGTATAAAGATGATTCTATATTAAATCCATCTGGTTGTTCCTTTTGTGGCAGAGTGATAAGAACAAATCGGCTGCCAGTGATAAATGTGAATACAAGGTCAGGCTGAGTCAGCTGACATGACCCAACAGATTTTAGAGCTATCGACATTTAGCTGATGCAGTATCGTCCACACCTCAGGCAGTTTTTCTGGTTGTAACCCTTGCCACAGAATAGTGTGTGTGTTCATGCATATGCGTGTGTTTCTTGGAACATATATTCATCAGCCTGTGTTGGTTTTCACGCCCTAAAGGTTCCAGGCATATTATATTTCTTTGCTGTTGTTCCCATTGTCTCAGAGCATGTCTCTTAGGCTGCATTGACCTTAGGACTCACACTGGAGATGATCCTTCGCCTAAATGTCACAAATAACTCAAATTTCTATATAGTTATTATATAATAAATAAAATTAACTTGACCTGGACCAATAATAGTTTACGATATTCATTGCACTACCAGTAGTAACTAAAAAACTGCATCTATATTGAACCAACACCAAATTTGGTAAAACTGCTCTGAGAGTGATACAGCTGAACATAACATAAGAATAATTTTTCCAATCATGATCAGGACACATAAACCAAAACATACTGAGAAAAAATTGACTGGGGGGGGTCTCCAGAAGTAAAATATGCATTTCTATATTTAGTGAGCCAGAGACCTGTACTATCCTTGATTGTAATTATAATCAATATTTGTGTAATACTCATGAAATTCAGGATATCTTATATTACAAGTCTTCCTTCACAGCAAGAGCATGTATTGACCAGGGTGCCACCTACTGCTCTATGTTCAATTCCTTTTTCTCCAGCCCTAACACTAAGAAATCCCGGAAAAAATCTCTGATATAATTCAAGCCCTCATCAGAAGTTAGACCTTCAATCGTAACATTAAATGGAGGATTACATCCTCCCGTGCATTAAAACCATCAAATGTCAAGGGGTCCCTTTGACTCACATGCAGGATAAATCATATCAGCCATCAATCTGTGGAAAGGCCGGACAGAAACTTATTTCTATGCTAATGGTGTTGACAAATGTGTTCGGATCAGTTTGCCATTTAGAGCAGAACTGGATTGTCCCCCTGAATTGAAATGTACTTTGAATTATCATATAACCACATTCGCAGCCACGATTTTTGTGCAGATCTGGCTTGGGGGGGGTTGCTGCGGTTGGTTCTTGCATCTCTGAGATCATTGAACTCAAAGCACAGCAAAATGTTTGTTGCTTCCCCCCCTGTCATAAATGTGGGGGGAGGGGGGCAACCTTATTTTCTGCTCCTTTTGCTTCCATTCACTCGCTTTTTCTTTTAATTTTCAATTTCCTGCAGGCCACGCTTTCTCTTCTTTGCACTATCCATCTCCCATTGTGTATCTCCTCTGCAGTGGAAGGGGCGCAGCAATGGAACCCCAGGGTCAAACAGTAGCGGTTCTTCCATTGCGACAAAAAATGCACACAAACACACACACACACACACACACGTGTTATTGTTGGTGCTGTTGTCCTCATTTCCATTGTGTGTAAGGTTAGTGTAATGAATTGTATAGTAATATTTTGAACTACACTTAGTGTGGTTAGGTGGTCAGAGTTGCAATGGAGAGGGGGTTTAGTGTCTCTGTAGACTTGAGTTTGATTGACAAGGTTACTGTTGATTTTTTAATTACCTTCAAATGTCATCCATACAATAACCTGAAAATTAGAGCTTTATGGCTATTTAATGTTTTGAATCAGTCTGCCAAAAGTAAAAAAAAAAAAAAAAACTGCTTGCTGAATACCAAATTGCCTGTTTTCCCTGAAACATTTTAAAGGCCAATATGATAAACAAGGTTTATTTTAATTCTATTTATAAATGTCACTCCCGTACATGTCAATACCAGGGTGACCTCACAAATGTATAAGCCTGCAAGTAGTGCCTTTTCTCCTGGGAAAGGGAGGTGTAACCCGGGCATTCACGAGCAATACTATCTTGTGGGTGTAGTTTTGTGGATATCTCAGTGCCAGGCCAATAAATATGCCAGACACAATCAGCTCTCCCCTACTCAGGGGACTCCCTCCTCTGCTGACTCTTCATTGGGTCAAGTCAGGGCAATGTTCATGCAGGGTACACCCTGGATCTGTTGCCAGGTGGATTACAAGGCCCCATATAGAGACGTACAACCATTCACGCTCTCCTTCATAACATATACACAACCATATATATGATTAGAACATGCAAACTCCACACAGAAATGCCCTCCTGCAAGAATCAAACCAGAGGCCATCTTTCAACCATTCATACTGTGCACACATACATGCATTCATATACAGTGGTCCCTTAGGATGTGAATTTAATTAGTTTCAGAAGTGGGTTTATATGCTGATTTTTTTTGTATATTAAATGAATTTCAAGATACCTTCTCCCCCTCTCATGTTTATATCACAATATATGGAGCACACTTTCTCACTTATTATTGTCTGCATCATGGTATCGCGAGCGATCTCTTTCTCCTTCACCCACATCAAAAGAAATTTTTCCATGTCGTCGCGTATAGATTTCTGTTTTTGTAGCATAATGGTAATGCCCTTGGAAAGCTTCATAGCCTTTTGCTTCAGGATGGTACATATTGTGGATGCAATGCAATTATCTTCACATGCAATATAAGACACATGTAGGCCCCTCTTCTTTCTGGGTTTCTTGCCTTACCACTTGGTTTATTAAGGCCCATGAAAATACCCCAAATAAGCACAAAGATATGATATAAAACTATGATTTAGGAACACAACAAGAGATATGCGTGCTGTAGGAAGCTACAAGGTGTTCTTCAAGGTGAGACAAGTGAGCAGGCATCATAAAGCATTTGATTTTCTCGCTCTCATAAATAAATAAATATGAAATATGAAATGTTTTTCGTATTTCAAGGATAAAATTTGCTCAAAGTTCACTTAATGTTTTAAAAAATTTGTATATAGAGTGATTCGTATCTTAAGTGGCTACTATGTACATAAATATATGTTTCCATTAGTACTATCTTTATTTTTCAATTCTAATTCTATTTTTTTTTCGACTTTTTTTACTCAAATAACAATGAATCAGAGGCATAATCTGCCCCAAGGCGTTGACTCAACCTCTATCAACCTGTCTGGCACTGAAACTTATACAACCGTCGCAGCCTATCCGTGAGTCAACTAAATGCAGAAATAAAAAAAAAAGGAAAATAAAAAAAAGAAATATAACATAATTCATTGTACTTATTCATTGGTGCAGTCTCTATTTAGTTTTAATTTTAAGCCTCTATTTTTGTCTATGGGAAAGTTGCGCTCACACAATTGCATACCGGGCAATTTATCAGTTATTATAAATAATCATTTCATTTTCTCAGCCAGAGAGCTGTGAGCCTGCTGGGTTCATTTCAATATGCGGCGATCAATAATTATTTCAATTGCCAATGAAAACATACTCCATGTGTAGCCAGTTTAGTGGCACGCAAGTAAGTTATACCTTCGTAAAACAATATATTGTTGTGTGAAAAAAAAAAAAATCTGGATTTGCATCGGAATAACTGATATATTCAAAGTTAGATTCAAAGCAGTTACAGGTGATGTGATGATAACCAACATGAAACTAGTTTGACGTTTGTCTCCCGTACGCTCAGCCATGATGGATAAAATATGGATGACTAGTAATACCACCAGCTCAGCTTGGAAAGTCATTGTGTCAGAAACTTAAGAACTGAAACAAAGTTATTATTGTGGGATATATTTGTATTTAACCCTGTGCCGTTTTCAAAAAGAAAAAGGAACTTGGAGACTTTAATGTTACAACAACGACCTGTCAATGACCTCTCAGAGATTTTGATGTCTTAACCACCCAGAACCTTTCACTTATGTAAAAAATATGACTGCATCTGAGGATGGATGTTGAGTTGTGTGTGTGTGTATGTGTGTGTGTGTGTTTATTTCTTTTGATCACAGCAAAAGAGAAGTAGACAGGAAGCTAAGGCACAACAGTGTTTTCAGGTTATTTGACAATGTAAGTGCAAGAGCAACAACTGCAAGCGACGAGTAGATGTAAACAAACCAAGGCATAATGATCTGGGAATCATGTTTCATATTTTTGCACAGGTTCTGTCATTGTTGAGCTTCACCAGTACATTGCTCATCGCATCTATGATAAGCCAAAAGACACAAACGGACCAAACGGGCAAGAGGCGGGTTTCACCCTTCCTTTTGCCAGTTGATCACAAGGCCACAAAATTTAATTGAAAAAATGAAATAAAAAATATTGATGTGATGCAGTGGCACAGTGGTTAGCATCACCACCTTAAACCAAGAAAGTCCTTGGTTAGCTTAACATTAACATGGGGCAAATGTTTGCATCACCTCCCCATGTCAACATGGGTTTCCACTGTTTTCCTCCCACAATTTGAAAACATGCAGACTTAATTGGTAACCCCTAAATTTTCCAGGTGTGTGAATGACCGAATGAATGGTTGCATATCTCTATATGTGGACAGCAATTGACTGCCGACCGGTTGAGGTTGGATGCAGTGCAGGACAAACGGTAGATAATGAATAATAATGAATACACAGATGGAAAAAAGTGGGTGGCATAGTGGAATAGTGTTTAGTGCTTTTGCCCCACAGCAAGAAGTTTCAATTGCAGAAGTGAGTCTTTTTGTGAGCATGTTCTGCCTGTGTCTGCATGGCTTTTCACCAGGTCCTCTGATGAACCTACCTCATGTTCATTGGAGACGCAAAATTGCACAGACCTGTGAATGAGAGTGAATGGTTGTGGGTCTTTATATGCGGGTCTGTGATAAATTGCCGAAAGGTTCAGGATTGCACTTGCTTTTTGCCCAATGACAGTTGGGATAAGCATCGCCCCCCCCCGGCCCTGGCTGCAGAATATGTGGTATAGATATTGAAATAATGAATGCATGAATGCATGAATAGAAAGAGGAAAATCTTCAGCTAATTTAGACATCTTAACAACTTTTAGCTACCCTGCATCGGCTCTGTGAGTCTCCAGGGAATTGATTTTTGAAGTCATTTTGCTCCCAAACAAATCTCCTGACTGTAAAGCGCTTTCTCATGTTTCTGAATTATTACTTTTCTTATCAACCAACAAGGCCTGTGGTCATCAGATGCTGGTCTTTTGAACCTGAAATAGACCACAAAACAAAGAGGCTGGTTTAAGCTTCTTCGTTTGAATACTGTTAAAGACTTGACATGTCATATCGCAAATGCAAACTCTGCTCACGGTGTTGGGAAAAACAAACAAATCAAAAAAAAGCACAACACAAAAGACATACTCCCTATTCAGACAAAGTTAATATAACTGATTTTTCTTTTTACTCTTTCTTTTTTTACTATTCTTACTACCTAGATTTTATTCACAGGGTTTTTTTAATAAGTTTCTTTTTTACCTTTTCAAAAACCAACACAAATATACATATTTTTACCTTTGATTCTGCTTTTATTAACATATCCAAACAGAAATCACTTTTCTTATGTAGTTAGTTTTTGAGTTTTTTTTTCATTTCTATTTGCTCTTATTTACTCTTTGAATACATTTTAAAGAATGTTCTGTTGCATTTCATAGTGGTTTTAACTGTCTATTTCTCTATTCTTATTTTAAAAGGTGTGTCGGTGCAAAAATAAGGAAAAGTAACAACTAATTAATGAGCTTTTAGAATAGCTATATAAAATAACTTTTTTCTTTTTAAAAACCTGGTTTCAAGGCATTGAGGATATACCTGAGCAGGAAAGGTTCTCCAATCTATGTTGACAAGTTGTTTTTAGTTGATTAGTTTTTTAGCTTTCCATTTCAATAAACACCTCACATCCAACCCGTACAAATGGGATTCATGTAAGAACAGCTAATATAAAGCAACATGAACAGAAGCGCCAGATTCCCCTGGTGTGAGGATAGTTTTATCAAAACTAACCTTGCTGACTTCATTTTCTTTCAGCGATGACAGCCGTGCTGCAGTAATCAGGTCAGAATTTTGCACGTTTTGCAAGGAACCTCTTTGCTACACTGGTGAACTATATAATCATGCAAATCGAAGAGCGATGAAAACGGTGTGGAAATTGTGACCGGTTTGGTGTGGGGCCACGATATTTCCTCATCTTATTCAAATTCCCTTTCAGAGTTGGCCCACATCTTCTATTCAGTTTCCAGTATTCTGCAAAATTGTAATAGTTCTATAGCCAGTGGTGCAGTCACACTGATTGGTGACAGTCCTGCAAAGGCTCAGAGTAGCGGGAGTGTTTTGCTAACTCTCAAAATGCTCTTGTTTACAGCAATGTCTCTGCCATGTGTGCAAGCCCTTAATGGCCAGGCGCCATAGTATCTCAAAGAACTCTTAGAACACAACCACCCAGTCAGATCCCTAAGTTCTCAGGACTACTTGTGGTCCCTAGAGTCTATAAAAGCAGAGCAGGAGCCAGTGCATCCAGTTAACAAGCTCCTCTTCAACTGAGCCATCTTCCAATCTCTATCCAGGCGGCGGAAATCTTCTCTTTGTTTAAGAGTAGGCCTTTTTTTGAGAAAGCTTACAGTTTGCTATAGGCCAGTTCCTAGTTAGGCTACTACAGACTTACTCAGATTGAGGGACATCCCATGATTCACTTCTCTCATCCCTCTCACTCCAAACATCCCTTCATCAATCAATGATAGTAACTTCATATCTTCTTCTGAGTTCTTGGGGGTCTCTTTTTTTAAAGGTACCCAGGGCGTGGGTACATGTCAGTGTTTCTGTCCCTCCCTCTCTCTTTCTACACCAATCGGTTGAGGAAAAAGGCCGCCCACATCCAGCTCAGGTCTGTCCAAAGGTAAAGCAGTACCGTGACTGCTTGCTCATGAGCGAAAGTTGGGTTTTTGTAAATCGTTCTAAAGAACGTGGTCCAGAATGTGTCTTTAGACTACTGTGTTTAAATTTTTTGGGCAATGTGAAGAAAATCTTAGTTGACTTGACTTGGCATATAGTTACAGGCGTATAGTTACCATTTTGTATCATGCAAGCAACCTGGAGGCACTTTAAGTCGAGTTTGATTATCTTGCTAAGTGATGACTCAGACTGAGACGTACACAGCTTAGCTTGTTACGTCTGTTTGTCTGCTTCAAAATTAAAATCACTGTATGTGGTAGTGCTGTGTTTACAGAAATAAAAAAAACAAGATCTGCGAGTCTTCTGAATTTACCACATGCTGGCTTGCAACAACGCAGTTATTCCTAATACAAGTTGCAATTACATTGTTTTATTTATTCCGTAACTGCCTCGTTTTGTCATCCATAACTCTAATACTATCTGTTGCACACCCGGGACCCCCCTTATCGTAACACAGGGAGCGTTTTACCAAAATCTAATAACGTCTCTATGGTCTATGCTGGATTTTCTAACTCCCCTCAGCTTCCATGGTTGATTTGATTGATTTTTTTCGCATCTTGAATCTCTGTCTCTTCATGGCTTTGCTTCATACTTTTGTCTGTGACCTTCAGTGCTGCATTTGGTTATTCCAGAAAAGTTAAGGATCAGCTACCAGAATTATCTTTAGAGGCCAGTCAATATAACTTGCCGCACGCTATCAACAGTCCTCCTTATATGGGGATGGGCTCAGCTCCCCATGCTAACAAGTGACCCCTCCCACAAGCATGGGAAATTGGACAGTTTGATTCATTGCTGCTCCTCTGTATTGAAACACACTGTGTGTACAGCATTGTCATTAATAACACAGATCAGATAACTAAATTCTGGCCTTTTATAAAATTCTTGTTGAAATCTTTTTGTGGCAACTGGACTTGAACTTCTTCACCTGAAGAAGTCAGCGTCACCTCACATCCAAGAGGCTACTTCAGTTCTAATCACCTTTGGGGAGTTGCCAAATATAACTGCTAGGGTTTTGGGCGGGTCTAGGTTATGGTGGAACATTATGATAATAATAATAATAATAATAATAATAATAATAATGATAATAATAATAATAATAATTTTAATTTATCCTTTATTAATCCCCTTGGGGAAATTTGTTCTCTGCAATTAACCCATTGTGGATGATGTATTTTGGCCAGAGTAGGGAGATGGTTTGAGAGAGGAATCAAATAAGCCATCTTTGTCAAAACAAAAAAAAAATATCTCTGAACAGACACAACCTTTCACAAATGTATACAGTGATCCCTCGCTATAACGCGGTTTACTTTTCACGGTTTCGCTACCACACGGATTTGCATCGTGCATTATGTTCTGCATTCTGATTGGCTAAAAAGTCACTCCGCTTCTTCTCTACCTGTGCGTCAATAACGTTGCAGTTTAATATGTACACGTATGTAAAACAGCTTGCCAAATTTACATTATGTATGTGCAAATTCTCTTGCAATTTCGAGTTTCTCTAAAATCCATAATGTTGACAAAACGCTCTGGACCGACAAAAGCCCCTGCAGCAGGGCCCAAAAGGCAGCGGAAGATGCTATTTATCGCAGATAAAGTTAAATTTCTGGACATGCTAAGGGAAGGTAAGAGCTATGAGGCTGTAGGTCGGCATTACAGAATTAATGTTCGTTCCATAAAGAAGGAAGAAAAAAACATAAGGACGACAGCAGCAATGTATACTGGAGTATTTAATTGTATAATAATCATAAAAAAAAATAGAGGTTTCTACACGGATTTTGCCTATCACGGGTTCTTTTTGGAACTTGACCCCCGTGAAAAACAAGGGTATACTATAATGCCAAAGCGGGATCAATACTGAGACAGATTTGCGCACATGGACGAGGACCTTCTGCACCCACATTAGCCTTAGTTCATGTGATCCAACAGGTGTCACTCGCTTGTTTAGTTTTACCTGTTCACATTCCGATCCAGGTTATCCCAGAAAAAGTTATTCTTTTGTCCCAATGAACAACACCCCCATTAGCATAACAACCCCCTTTGACCTAGTTTCTGACAATCAACGCTTACATTTACATAACAATCCACCATAATCTAAACCCACGCAAAAACCCAGTCAGTGATATGCAGAAACTCCCTATAGGTGATTAGAACTGAAGAAGCCACTTAGTTGAGGGTGAAACGTCTTCCTGTGAGGAAGTTCAAGTCCAGTTGTCACAACAAGAAGATTTCAGCTTGAATTGACTATGACCTGGATGAATAAGAACCTCCACAGAACACCTTTATTTCAAGTTTTAAACTAATGTATAAAAGAAAAGCTGTGATGAGTAAATAAATAAAAAATACTGTTAGGCCAACTACTGAAAATAATATAAAGCGCAACCTTTCATTTTTTGCTCCAGTAACCAAAGTGCATCATAATTATACCATCCTCCTGTTTTGTTTTTTTATAATATATGCCCATCATTTATTATTGTCTGTTTATGCCTTTTCTCTGTGTTTATCTTGACAGTTTTGTGCATTTGGGAGTCATTTGTGTCTCAGAATTGTTTTTCCACGGAAAAATCTGAATTTGTTGCCTGCAACCCAATCCTCAATCCATTCTGAGCTGTTTGCTAAACCTGTTTCTGTGACAGTATCTTCTGAATATTCTCTCCCTGCAGTAGTTTTTGATTATCATTACAATGACGTGCACAATCCCACCTTCTATTTATAATTATTATCATTACTATTGATCTGACAGTCTGCTGCGGGAATAGGTGTGGCAACAGGATCATCAGGTATGGCAACATTTTAGATGGTCACATAAAAAATGTAAACAGTCTCGTAGGGGGATTAAATATTCAATCCAGAAAAAACAAAAAAGGTGACTTGAGACAGGATATCTACAAAACCGGCTGTTTGAACCTTTATGATGACTTCAAGTCTAAAGACATTTTGAAGCACATGCAGTTCCTTGCATGTTCACGGATTGTCAGTCGATATTATAAATTCATGGGCAGACACCCCACCTCCACCCCACAGCACCATCGCAAAAGCGGAAACATATATTTTGAGATTAAGCCGTTCCAACCTTGTATTAAATACCATTCAGCTGTTTGTGAACACTTGCTTCATATCAGCTTAGCCTGAACTTCCTGCTTTGTGTCATTTAGAGTTGAGAGGTCGTTCCTCTCCTCAGCTTATCCTGCAGTTTGATTCTAAACGAAAGCTAATCCCTTTAAAAGAGGTTTTCCACCTGCCAGCTATGACAACGAAGTGCAAAAAATGCAGAAAAGCAGCATGTAAAATTTTGTTTTGACAGCGCTTCACGCTACGTCAGAATTGCATTAACGTATTGTGGTTTGGGATGGTTTTGTTCCCTTTAGCTTTAGCTGGGAAAGGTGACTGTGCAGAACTCTGCTCAGCAGTAAATTCTCCAAGGCCAGCGTGTGCTGCTATCAAACCCAAAATATGATACTTGTTCTCACACAAGCCTGATTCCATGACATATCAGATAAATTAGCCAAGTGATCTCAGCCACAGTCAGAGATGAGATTGCTGTGACACAGAACGAACCACAGATTTCATTGGCAAAATGAAATTTTTGAATCCGTTGAACTCGGCTGAAATTGAAGTAATAGAGGTGGCCTAAGGAAGGAAAAAGCCTCACCCTTGACTACAGATAAGGACATTATTTCATTTATTTTTGACCAACGGAAATGTAGGTCATATTGGGCTTGTGAGCAAAGTGTTTATAAAAGAAATGTCACTTAGGTAAGTTTTGTTAAGCCAGATGAGCATCGAGAAGATGAAAAGGAGAGGGTGGGGTCAGATGGGCTTCTCAATCTGAGTCAACAATGTCTGTAGATTAAAGATATGCTCTTTAACAAAAGTTGATTTAATATAAAACATTATTTGTCCCAGGTATCCTTGATTATTTCATTTTTAAATATATCTGTCAAATGGTGTGCCCCAAATGCTCCTGACAGAATTGTGCTGCACTACATCCTCTGCAGACCCACTCTCTGCCCTCAAGCAGAGCTTCGCCAGCGCCCAGTCTTCCCCGCTTAACTGTGCATCACCTTCCTGCATGTCCTTGGCTGATCTCCTTCACAGAGGCACCCGACATTTGACATGATGTCACGTAACAATCAAACCCTCAGGGTCAAGTCAACTGCATTCCCCTGATTCAAACATGACATCGGTGACAGGCAGCTGACTCGAGTCCATGTCAGGGATGATTTTGCTGGACAACCAGGTGGACAACCAAGCTGCAGTTTGTTTAGCGGTCTGAGCTACCCAGGGGTGTGTATGGTATGGAGCACCAGACTGACTGAATAGCAAAATGGATTTACATAAAGATTAAATTTGGTTTTCTCTCATCAACAACGACTGTGCTATGACAAATTATGTGAAGTGCAAAGTAAATGTTCCGTAGATCGGAGAATAAGCTAAACCAACAAATTTATTTTTTTCCTGCATGCATGTTCAAGCTTGATTTCTACATGAATAGCATTTTCCATTTTTTGGATAGTTGATGGAACTTTGAGTGACGCTCCAAGAGTCCAAGGCACAACTCGTGCATCAGAGGATGAGCCAGTGGTTGCATTGCGGTTGGTTACAAACCTGTGACCCGTGCCAATGGTCAACTTTGCTGTATTATATGCATATGTACAATACGTAATCATTTGTCATACCAAACTGTGGCATACACACTGTAACACACAGTTGGGCTTTCAAACATGGACTCAGAAGAGTATTGTCTATGGTGTCAGGTGTGTGATTCACCTTTGGAAAGGCACTGGTGTTGCTATGAATGATCAAATGAAAAAATCTGAATCTTTATATGAGACCTCTTAACTGCTGTAGCTGCTGACTGAAATTACAATATTCAACACGTGGCTGTCTGAAAACATGGATTGAATTAGTTGACAGATGGTGCTGAGGTGCGGGAAATAGTCCCAGACCAAGAGCTGACAACTGCAATGCATTACTTACATTTTCTTCTGGTTGAGTGTACGTATATAGAAACCCCCACAGTGGCCACAACCAGAAATGCATGTGTGAATTTGAACAGTCTGCTCTACTGATGTAAAAATGGTTTCTTGCTTTGTCAGAATACCCAAGATGCAATATTTGCTTTAAGAATGCTGGCAGAAAAGTACAGAGAAGTTCAGAGGAAGCTGCGTTGTGCCTGTGTAGATATAGAAAAAGCATATGATAGGTTGCCGAGAGAGGAACTATGGTACTGAGTGAGAAAGTCTGTAGTGACAGAGAAGTATGCTTGACTGGTGCAGGACATGTATGCAAGTTGTTGGACAGTGGTGAGGTGTGCTGTAGATGTATCAGAAAAGCCCTGAGTCCCACCTTCTTTGCAGTGGTTATGGACAAGTTGACAGATGATGTTAGACAACAATCTCCATGGACCATGATGTTTGCGAAAGACATTATGATCTGTAGTCAGAGCAGGGAGCAGGTAGAGGAAAATCTGGAAAGGTGGAGATATGCCCTGGAAAGGAGAGGAGAGAAGGTCAGTCGCAGCAAGACAGAAAACATGTGTGTGAATGAGAGGGACCCAAGAGGAATAGTGAGGCTACTGGGAGTAGAGATAAAGAAGGTGGAGGCTTTTAAGTGCATAGGGTCAACAGTCCAGAGCATACGAGAGTGTGGAAAAGAGGTGAAGAAACAGGTTCAAGTAGGTTGTAATGGCTGGAAAAAGGGTTGTGATATGCGTGATAAAAAAAGTAGTAGCCAGAAAGGTAGGGTATACAAGACAGTGGTGAAGACAATGGTGAGACCAGCAATTTTGGGGGATTTTGGTCGGCAACACTGGGGAAAAGACAGGAAGCTGAGTTGAAGGTAGCAGAGATGAAGATCTTGAGGTTCTCTTTGGGAATGTAGAGGATGGATAGGATCAGGAATGAGTCTATCAGAGGGACAGGACATGTTAAATGTTTAGGAGAGAAGGTCATGCTGAGATGGTTCAGTCATATATAGAGGAGGGATAGTGAATGTATTGGTAGAAGGATGCTGGGGTTGGATCATATGGAGAATGGGGTTAAGTGGAGAAAGTTGATTTTCTGTGGCGACCCCTAAAGGGAAAAGCTGAAGGAAGAGGAAGTAGTTTTGTTGATATTGAAATGGTGGACCCTCTTACATGCTAGAAATTTCACCAATGTGTTTGGCAAAGACAACTTATTTGAAATCATTTGTTGTAGAACATGTTTTCCTAAACTGTGTGAACACAGGGAACAGCTTTCTTCTGCAATAAGAGCAGAATGTTTTGCAGAAATATACAATGGTTTCAACTAAGTTTTAGCGTAATTATATAAGCTGATCAACAGGTATGGCAGCTTTGCAAGGGGTGGAGACATGGGCTCATTGTGCAAGGATTTTTTTAAAAAGCAGGTCTGTATACAACCAAAAAACTGCATTTGGGCCTCTGTGACCCTGAGAGTAGGATAAGTGGTATAGATAATGAATTAATAAATGAATGAATGTAAGATTTCCCCATTATGGGACTCATATATTTCACGGTCCTACGGAATTGAAAAAAAATCATCTCAGCTTGCACAAATACAATCTTGGACGATTTCAATCAAAACCTTTGCATTTTACATTATATTTTGCTTGATGATTCATTTTTGCTTCCAAATGACTCATTTATGTGTGAACAGATGGAGGCGACATGCAGTCAAGGTTGATAAAGCATGACAATTTGATATCGCAACAGAGCCTATTAAATCATTTTCCATCATCACATCAGTCTTTTAAAAGTGATTTATCATTGAAAAAGCTCATTACTTGGTTTTCACCCAAATCACTGAGCATGAGATTCATTAGACCTCCAATAGTCATTTTGTTTGAGGCCAACTTAATGCGCAATAAATCTCAAAGAATCAAACAGCACTAAAACATGCCAGTGGTTTTACTATCCCCTTCTGTATATCAGCGTTGCCAGACTATATCTAATCCAAACAACCAAAGGTGCTTTCATCCTGTGAAAATAAGATAATTTTCTTGCAATATGTTTGGTGTGTCCCAATGCTATCAGTGTAGCTCAGTCATTCCTCTTTACTTTCCTCCCAGCTGATTTCTTTATCCATGCTGAGTTTATAATTAGCGATCATTGTATCAACAGAAATTGACTCCCTAAACAAGGCCAGGGAAAGCTCAGTTTCTGGTTCCTTTGCAAGGGCCCCACATGAGCCCTCAACTGACATCTGCTTGATCCATCCCCCAGCAGACAAATCCTTTGCAAAGTCAAACAAAAATTTGTCTTCTTACGTGGTCGGACGGTCCTGCGGGTGATCACAGAATGTTAATGATTCGTTATGACTTGGCTGAGAATCTCGGCCAACATCCCGCAGGAGTCAGCCACGATCTGAGATTCAAGCAATGCCAACTATTTGTGCTGAATTTCCAGTCTGTAAAAAAAAAAAAAAATCTCCATATTCTTAGCTGAGACAAAATCATCATAGGGTAGAGGCAACTCAAATCACAACAAAACTATTGAAATGTTGGATCCTTAAAATATCATTTTGCAAAACATTAACAAATGAAAAAAGAAAAATTTTTAAACAAATCAAGGGGCCACTGAAATTTGGTTTAACTGGTCTCTATCATGATTTGCATGGTTAGCTGTAATACAGAAATGCCGTGTAAGAGACACACATCATGGTTAGCAAAATTAAAATAGCATATAAGTACAAATATAAAGTATTTCTTTTGCCTCACGTTTTTTAAAAGACATTTTCTGAAAGTGATGCCTTTTAATTTTTGGAGGATGGAAGGTACCATAATTTAGTGAAAGCGACCCACATTTAAGGTCTTGTAAAGCAAGAATAGATGAAACTTGAAAAAACTGATATTGTATTAAACAGGTAATTCAACTGGGTAGGTATTCAATATTAACCTACCTGTAATGCTGAATATTATTTTGATTTCTAAAAAAAGAGAAAAATATATAACAAATAAATGAATTTCTTATGATTGTAGATGCTGGGTAGCAACTTTCAAAGACTCCTGGTATGAAAAAGATAAAGTTCTGGATTGGGGCTACGTGACACTATTGACTTTTCTTTTTCCCCCAGTTTATTGAAATGGGAATGCATTCAAACATGCTGTAGAAGTGGATAGTTGGTCTTTGTTGCATAGATTTAGGATCTCTTCAAAAGGCCAAGACACTTGACAAGTGACCCAACTTTGTAAACTAAACAACGCAATGCGATGTAGCGTTTGGGTCATCTCCCACCCTCTGCACGTTCTCCCATAAAATACAAACTCGTATAATCACAACAGTGCAAACTTAAGGACAGACAAGGAGCTGATTAGAAAGAAGCACTGGTGATAGTTAGAGACCAATGAGCTCAGAGTTTCTTTGAGGTCACATTAAATTATTATGAGGTGGATACTCTTCTAATTAAACAAAAACTGCACTTTTAAAAAAAGGAAGATAACAAGAAAATTAAGGCAATAAACTGAGCAAAGTCCAAACTGGAAATTGACTAAGATAATAAAACATTTAAGAATGCAAGGGGTGGTTTTCTTGTTCAAACTTTAATTCTATTCAAATCAATTGAGCTAATGACACATGGCTTAAACAAAACAAACAAAGTCGCATTTAGGATGACCAAACATTGGCAGGATGATAATCATAATCAGTAATAACCATGAAGTTGGTGTGCAGTTCTCTTGTTTTGTCTAGACATTTTTTTTTGCTCTAGTACAGCTTTGGTTAGAGGTAAGAGTTCAAAATAGCAGTAACAAGGTCTTTATCCGTTTAACCTATGTTTCATTCAAACTCTTAAAAAACAAGACACGTCATGTGTAGGAGGTTTGAGGGAATAAGAGCCCTGAGCGGAAGCTAAGGTAGAATTTATAAATTCAGATGAAGAGCACGCATGCACTCTAAATGCAGACGTGTGTGTTATCAGAACACTAGGTTCAAAATGACAGACTGTGCAAGTCTGCACAGGTCTGCACAATATATCTAATCAAAATAAAGCAGAATGCAGCAGGAGATGGAAAACATAGGACAAGGTTGTTTTTTTCCCCGACAAGATATACAGTAGATAGTTTACATTCTAGTTTTCTGCTGTAAAACATCAGAAAAGCTGGAATATGAGAGGCTTGTAAGCTGAAGTCAAACTGAACATACCAGCTTATTTAGGCATAATATGTATTCTATTAATAAAATGATCTATTTGTGAAAAGTCTCGGCAGTAGATTGCATTTAATACTTATTACCATCTATGCTAAGAAATGACTGTTTCTGTTAGATTTTTTTTTTCCCAATGTGATACAAAAAACTGTGGAACGTAGATTTTGTCACATTATATCTTCTCTTACAGTAGCACTGCTATTTCCAAATAAATCAATTGAGAAATGAGAAATTAGATAAACTAACCAGCTAACAAACAAACTCACTCACTAACTTACTAACTAACTGACATCAAGCAAGAGACGGGGTCCAACATATAAATAACAGGGTCAAATACTGTATATGAGCAAGCAAACATTCACTCACTCATTAAAATCTACTGTTTTGAATGCCAGTTCACATTCTTCTGTGAATTTATTGTTTATTGTTTCGGTTGGAGGAAACTAGAGAATAAACACTTTTTCTACCACAAGAAAGACTTCTCCTCCATGTTGAGCTGGATCGGACAAGCCATTTTAAAATTAAAGAGGGGTAATTTCTTTGTGGCTTATTAATATATCAGATTCAATTTTGTGTTTTTATCAATCTGACTGTGCGACTAATCAATATGGCAGATTATTTTTCCCAATATCTTCTCCCGTAACTTTTTTGGGGAAAAAAAACAACAACACACAAACACATACATTACAACATGAAAAAAAGCCATAAAATTATTGTTTGTTACTATTGTGCCATTTAGTGTAAAAAAGGGTGGGAACACAACTGGAACTGGAAAACTAAATCAGAAAATCAGGCAAAATCAAAGTTAATTGAACAAGTCAGTTTCGGCTTCTTGTTGGAATGCTGGTGTGTGTGTGTGTGTGTGTGTGTGTGTGTGTGTGTGTGTGTGTGCCCGCTGGCTGTTAAAGAGTGCGATGCGTGATTTTCATGCGTTATCGCTGATATAAAAATTTGAACTTCTCACAATCTTTTTCATTCTCCACTTTCTACCCTCAAACTAAATGGATTTGTATTAATTTATTTATTCATATTTGTTCACTCCTTGTGCAGATTTCTTTGCTTTAATCATATTATTATTTCATTTTTTTTTATACATTTTTTTTTCTTGGTGCAACCTTCCACTAGACCTATGGTTTTATCCGGTCCTTCAGAAATAAGGAATTGTGAATTCTCTCTCTCGCTGTCTGTCTGTCTCTCTTGCTCTCTCTCTCTCTCTCTCTCTCTCTCTCACACACACACACTCCCTCACTCTCACTGTCTGTGTGTGTGTGTGTGTGTGTGTGTGTGTGTGTGTGTGTGTGTGTGTGTGTTAACTACAGCTGCTTTTATCCCCGACCCTGATAATAGCAACATAACAAGGCTTCTCTCTCCCTCTCTCTCTCTCTCTCTCTCCCTTCCCTCGATCTCCTCCATTCTCTCTCTCCAGGTTCTCTCACCCCATCCTGCCTCTCCTCCTCTCCACCTGCTCCTCCCCTCCCGCCTAGATATTCTCAGTCTCGTAGCAGCGGCGCTCCGTCCTCGCCAAGTGATGTTCCTCGGCGGCGCAGGTCTCCAGCGGCTGGGAAGCCTGTTTTTGTGTGTGTGTTTTGTTTTATTTATTTTTTAAACCGATTCATTTATTTTTCTATGTTCTAAGGATATGTCGGGCATGGGAAATATTCCGGGTTTTTTAAAGTGAGCGGACCGGACCGGCCGAGGATCACTCGGGTCCCATCCGAGAGGAGGAAGAGGAGGAGGAGGAGGAGGAGGGAGGGAAGGAGACTTCGGTGAAACAGAAGCGCCGGGACGGGGAGGCGCAGCCGATGCCTCCGCGCCCCATAGTTTGACGTTCATCTGATTTATTTTTATTTGTTTGCCTGGGTTTGGGACATAAACAAACACTCAATCGGAGGATTTTAATTGGGTTCCGGGAGATGCGATCGGTGGTTCCGTGTGCGGCGTGAGTGAAAGAGCGCACTCACAGGGGGAGGGGGGGAACTTAAGTCTCGCCATGAGATCGGTGATTTTCAACCGCGCCTTCATCCTTCTCCCCTGGGTCCTCATCGTCATTATCATGATCGATATCGACAACAACCGACCCGTCCGGACCCTGCCGACCCTCTCTAACGCCAAGACGCAGCGGAGCGGGCGGACCGGCGGCGGCGCGCCAAGCGCAGGCGGCGCGCGGAACTTCTCCGCCCTGCCGGTCATCTACGCCATCACCCCGACTTACAAACGCCCGGTGCAAAAAGCAGAACTGACCCGGTTGGCCCACGCCTTCCGCCAGGTGCCCCGGTTCCACTGGCTCATCGTGGAGGACTCGACGACGCGCACGGAGCTGGTTACGCGCTTCTTGGCACGCTGCGGCGTGCCGTATACGCACCTGAATTTCTTCACGCCGCGCAGGTTCAAGAACCCCGGGATGCCACGGGCCACCGAGCAGAGGAATTGGGCTCTTACGTGGCTCCGGCAGCACCGGACTAAACGGGACGCCGGGGTGGTTTTCTTCGCGGACGATGACAACACGTACAGCCTGGAGCTGTTTGAGGAGGTAAGAAAAACCCCTTCCACCCCCTCCTGCAGGCTCAGGTGGAAGGGAGCATGGAGCTTGAGCTGTCAAGGTGTGATCCATTTAGGATGGAGATATTTCTCCAGCGCTCCCCCAGTGGCTATATCGATACTAGAATGCGAAATGCAACTCATCCGACCATTATATTTTTTTAAATTTTAGAGCCAGACAAAGTTTTGCTTTTTAGATGAACCCAGAGAGATCGGTTGCCATTCATATTTTCAATCGTTCTGCAATGATGGGCTAAATCCTGTGTCAACAATAATTTCAGATCTAATGCAAATTACGGGTCTTTTTAAAATGCATGCAGCATCTTCAGAAGGTTCAAACTTTTTTTCAGCTTTTCTAGCACAAATGAGAACGATTCTAATGTGGCACTGGTTTTTCAATTTTTCAAAAATGTATTATCTCACAAACAAAAAAGGCTGGTATAAAAAGCAGCTCAAATGATGTATGTGCAATGTCCCTTTGTGTTACTGGTTACGTGCTTTCGGGCCAGAATACAGCTATTGTCCAAGAGTATCAGCTGGCCAGATTTGAACAGGCCTGATTTCAATCACTTCAAGGTGATGTTTTTTTTTAAAACATTATGGTTTTAATGTGGCAGGTACAAATGAAGCCTGAAAAAGTAGTCCGCGTGTTGATTCCATCTTTGTGTGTCCCTGTTTACCGGTTGCAGAGCAGTGGCTAATTCTAAAATTAAAGAAGATGCCGAAACTGATCTCTTGGGCCTTGTCGTGTCACCTGCTTTAAAACGCGATTGCGGTATTTCGTTCAAACATGTGCCTGTATGATCCTGCCCTAAGGTGCATTGTGGCTTTATGCTTGACACCTGCAGGCTGCAGCTCCTTGAGCAATAAGTTAGATTCTGAGGGGGGAGTCAGTGTGCTTTCTGTGTTAACTGACATAAGGTCAGTATGATACTCGGCTGCTTCTCAAAAGATTTAAAGCTGTTGTTATAACAGTTTTAAATGTCCGCTGTCAAAATTAAGCATGTATAAATGTGATGTCATAAGATAGGCTTTCTCAAAGCCAGACCCCAGCTTTTCATATTTTCCCCCCATTGTCCCATTTGACTGATTAATACCCGCTTGAAATTATATGGTTGTAGTTCACCTCATCAGAAAACTACAAATGTACATGTACTCCTGTATTGCACATGTTTTCTGGTATTCCAACTGCATTTTTGTCAGAGGGTGAATTACCATGTAAAAGGTGTTTCTAGTCAGGGGTCTAAAGCTTTTCCCGGGCTCTGATTTTCTCTGCGCGTTTGATACTCTGTGCTTAAAGTTCATTTACAAAGATGTCGTGTTGTACAGCTTTGTCTGCCCTTGGATTTTTGTATAGCCGAGCACTTCAAATTCAATTCAAAACCAGGTATCATTTATGCACTTTACACGCATCTGTACATGTAACTACTGCCCATTTAAACTGCACTCATCTTTGCACGTGCACTGTGAGAGCTGCACACCATGTTGCACTCAAATGTCTTATTGCACTGCCAGCACTGTTCATATTTATAATAATGTTTACTATCATTATTTCTCATCATATCCAAATGCACTGTGGACAGCAAAGTAGCAATGTCTCCGTACAGGGATACACATTTCTACACTGTGTATGTGACAATAAACTCTTAAAAATCTTTTTTTTTTTAAAACTTGATGTTTCCAATTATGGTGACCAACCTGATAATATTGAATATCACACAAACAGCAGTGGGTCACTGCGCTTTTAAAAATGGTCACTGAGGATAAACCTGACCTTCTTCACTCCTCCAGATGCATATTTAGAAATCGGGACATCGTTCTAGATGTTCCACTGAGATACATTTCTGGGTCAGAGGCACTTTCTTAAACCAATGAAAATAAATAGATCAATCCAGAAGACAGAGTGTCTCAGTAAAATAAAATATTAACCTGACATCCCAGAGGTGAAGTCCACGGTGTGCAGAAAAAACAGGTCCAGTCGACGTTGTTTGTTTCCCTTGATTACTTTACAGAAATTAAAAACTCGCTTTCTTTCGACTTGAAACGTGTTGTTGATTGCAAAATGTTTGTTTTTATGTCATAGTTTTCACTCATACAGAGCTGGAATCAGTAATTACCACTTTATTACAGTGGATGGGGGGGGGGGGGGGGGGGGTGTATGCAATCTCATCTCATTTTTTTTTTTTCTCCCCATCCCAAAGAGTTTAGGTGTGTAGTGAGAATAGCGGTTGAGTTTTACAGGAAGGTGTATCCACAGCATCCCCACGAGGAGTCTATTCCCCCATTTCTCACGGTGTTTGTTCTCTAACCGTTCAATTTTTTGGGGTGGAAACTCATTTCCCAAATTGGCTGAAAACAAAATAAACACAGATGGATTGTTTATGTTGATGGGATCTTCAAACTCCCTGGGGTTTTGGATGAAAACATCACCTGAGCAGCCTTACCAAGACAACGTATTATGGTAGTAAATCCTCTGGTATTTAAGTTCTAGATCAATATATGTGACAGAGCAAGCCAGACACAGAGTGGGTGAGAGAGCCGGGGGCTGACGGGAATGAGAGATGGCAGAGTTCGGCCCGCTCTCAGGACCTCTATCATTTCCTGATCATTCAAATCTTTAGCAATTCAGACATAACTTGCCAGTTTTATTTGTTTTACAGGTGCATAACAAAGCTGTGATTATTTTGTTTGCTTCCGGTTAATGTCAGTTTTATTTTACTCTCAAGGGAGTGTTGATAACAGTACATTCCTTGTTTTTGTCACTTAAATATTTGTCGGTTGGTTGGCATTTTTCTCGCCTCTAAATACTTTTAATTATCTTCTTTTGAAGCGTCTTATGCTGCGTTTTACATTCAACCGAGAACTGGAGTTTTGGGTTGATGGCGTTATTCAGAGAGAACGACAACATATTTATCGACAAACATTTCCAGTAGGGTAAGGCTGAGTTATACATCACCATAGTAACACGGTCGCTGAGTCATACCGAGATGACTTTTTCCTTCTGCTTTCTTTACTTCATTTGCTGACAAAATATTCGCAATCACAGGTTACATTTATTTGGCGATGTTTTTCATGCTTGTTCTTGAGAACTCTCCCAGCCCCCATCCCTTGCATGGAAGCTCTGCTGCCATCTGTTTATTAATGTGTGAGTGAATGGTTGAATGCAATTTCATACAAAGCAATTTGAAACCTCAAAGTGTGAAAGTGCTCTATCAATTGAGACCATTCATACTTATCTCTCAGGATTATCAGTGTGTATCTAATGCTGAAGGAGTTATTATAAAAGTGACAGATTAATTGCAAGGAACGACATTTCCGTTGGCTTTCCTTCTTTGTTCCTCATACATGCAAATTTCAGTCCTGTCAAAAAGTGGACCGTGCTTGTCGACCCAAACACAGAGAATACAGAAAATACTTTCTTCTTCTTCCCCTTTCGGCTTTTCCCTTCAGGGGTCACCTCAGCGAATCAACCTTCTCCATCTAACCCTATTCTGTGTATCCTCCTCTCATATCCCTTCTCACTACGTCCACAAATCTTCTCTTTAGTCTTCCTCGAGACCTCCTGCCTGGCAGCTCTAATTCCAGCATCTCTCTACCAATGTATTCACCATCCCTCCTCTGTATATGACCGAACCATCTCAGTCTGGCTTCTCTGATCGTCTCTCCAAAACATTTAACTTGTGCTGTTCCTCTGATAGACTCATTCTGTCAAAAAGAACCTTTGCATCTTCATCTTTGCGACCTCTCGCTCTACCTCCTTTCTTTTTGCCATTGTAATTGTTTCTTGGCCATACAGCATGGCTGGTCTCACCACCGTATTTTCACGACTATAAGGCGCACATAAAAGTCTTAGATTTTACTCAAAATGTGCAGCGCTCCCTGTGTGTGTTGTTGTAAGGCGGACGTAATAGAGAACACCGTGAGAACATTAAAGGGGGAAGTTTGGGCGTTGATTGTATGTAATAGAACAGGTATGTGTGTTATGCAGAAAATCGTTGTTTTAACAACCCTGAAAACATCGCCGACAAGCACATCCAGCCCAGCCACGTCACTAACATGGACGAGCTGCCGCTCACTTTCGACATCCCGGTGAGTCACTGTGCAGAAGAAGGGGGACCAGCACGGCAGCGATATGCACAACAGGGTACGAAAAGTCCTCTTGGTGACCACAGTTTCACTCAGAGTGGAAGGCAGCGCCGGGCGAGTTACGCCACAATTTGCGAATGGATTGTAGATGCTTGGGCTAACGTGTCTGCTGGCACTGTGGTTCGCGCTTTCGCAAAAGCCAGCATAATTTCCGAGGAGCCGTGCGGCACGGAAAGTGACTCTGACAGTGAAAAAAGTGAACCTGGCATGTTTGATGGACATTTAGCGCAGCTGTTCTAATCAGAAACAGAGGATGAGGACTTCGATGGGTTTGATTGATGGCGATCACCAGTAAAAAAATGTTAATACCAAACTCAGTTTTGCTCCCGCTCTATTTCTAAATACGGACACTTGTATGCTTGTTTGTGTGTTGCTGTTGTCAGGTGGGCGTAGAAGAGGACACCATGAGAATGTAAAAGGGGGAAGTGTTGGCGTGGATTGTATATAAAACCCGTGCCCTATAATCAGGTGCGCCTTATGTGTGTGTTAAATACAGTAATGGCACACATAACTGAGACTGCGCCTTTTACCACGGTGCGCCTTATCGTTGTGAAAATACAGTAGACACCTTTCCTTTCATTCTGGCTGATAGCCTTCTATCGCATCGTACCCCTGACTTGCTTGAACCTGTCTCTTCATCTCTTTTCCTCACTCTCCGTTGCTCTGGACTGTTGATCCCAAGCACCTGAAATCCTCCAACTTCTTGATCTCCACTCCATGTAGCCTCACCGTTCCACCCGGGCTCTTCTTATTCACACACATATACTCTGTCTTGCTGCGACCTTCATTCATCTCCTTTCCAGCGCATACCACCACCTCTCTAAATTTTCTTCAACATGTTCCCTGCTCTCATTACTGTTATCTGCAAATATCATGGTCCATGTAGATTCCTGTCTAACCTCATCTGTCAGTCTGTCCATCACCACTGCAAACAAGAAGGGGCTCAGAGCTGATCCCTGATGGAGTCCAGCCTCCACCTTGAATTTCTCTGTAACTCCTACAGCACACCGCACCGCTGTCTCACGGCGAGCATACATGTCCTGCACCAGTCTAATATACTTCTCTGCCACTCCAGTTTTCCTCATACAATACCAGAGATCCTCTCTTGGCACCCTGTCATATGCTTTTTCTAAGTCTACAAAAACACAATGCAGCGCCCGCTGGCCTTCTTTGTAATTCTCTATTAGCATTCTCAAAGCAAATACTAGCTCTCTAGTACTCTTTCTAAGCATGAAGCCATACTGCTGTTCACAAATGCTAACTTCTAATCAATATCGTTTCCACAACTCTTTCCGATAACTTCATTGTATGGCTCGTCACTCATCGTCTCACTCTCTAAGATCCTGTTGAATAATCTACTCAGAAATTCTAACGCTGCCTCTCACAGACACTTCCACTCCTCCACGGGAATATCATCAGGACCAATTGCTTTTCCACTCTTCATCCTCTTCAATGCCTTCCTCACTTCACTTTTACTAATCTGCATACTTTGTGGTCAACAATAATCACCTCCTCTACCCTTGCCTCTCTGTCTTTTTCCACATTCAGATGGAAAGTACTCTTTCCATCTTCCCATCACTCTTCAAGCATCTGTCAATACATTTCCCTTAATCACCCAGACCTATTGTACATCTTTTCCATCTTTATCTCTCTGTTTCGCCAACCTGTGTAGATCATTCTCGCCCTCCCTACTGTCCAACAGCATACAAGTCATTGTACGGCCTTTTTTTTGCCTTTGCTACCTCTATCTTTACCGTACGCTGAATCTCCCTGTTCTCCTGTCTGTTCTCTTCTGTCCTCTCAGTATCCCACTTTTTCTTTGCCAACTGCTTCATCTGTATATACTCCTGCACTTCCTCATTCCACCACCAAGTTTCCTTATCTACTTTCCTTCCAGATGACACACCAAGTACTCTCCTACCTGTCTCCCTGATAACACTAGCTGTTGTTGTCCAATCATGTGGAAGCTCTCCCTGAACACCCAGAGCCTTTCTCAACTCCTCCCTGAAAATCTTCCTTGTCACTATAGTCATCCTACAAACTACCATCCTGTGCTGTCTGGCCATGTTTTCACTTACTACTACTTTGTAATCACTGATCTCCTTCAAGTTACCTCGTCTATACAAGATGTAGTCTACCTGCGTCTCCGACCTGCGTGCTCTTATGAGTTACGCTATGTTCCTGTCTTTTTTGGAAAAAAGTGTTCACTTTTGCAAAATCTACCACCATCAGTTCCTCTGTGTCCCTGTCCTGTATACCAAATTTTCCCATCACTTTTTCATCCCCTTTATTACCTGCACCAACCTGCCTATTGAAGTGTGCACCAATTCCTACTCTCTCATCTCTGGGCATATTCTGCATCACTTCATCTATCTCATTCCAGAACTTCTCCTTCTCCTCAAAGTCACATCCCACCCACAGGTATAGGCACTAACAACATTGAGCCTCATACCTTCAATTTCCAATTTCAGACTCATAAGTCTATCTCACGTTCTTTTCACCTCCAGAATATTCTTAACAAACTCCTCCTCAAGATAACTCCTACTCCATTTCTCTTCTTGTCAGTACCATGATAGTACAACTTAAATCCTGCTCCTAAGCTTCTAGCTTTTCTACCTTTCCACCTGGTCTCCTGGACACACAGTGTATCCACTTTCCTTCTCTCCTGTTTACCAACTCTCTACCTTTTCCTGTCATAGTCCCAATAATCGGAGTCCCGACTGTCAGTCCGAGACTCTGGCCCTTCCTCTTCTCTCTCTGCTCCCGATCATGCTCTCCACCTCTTCTTCTTCTTTGACCCACAGTAGCCCAGTTTCCATTGGTACTCTGTAGGTTATCGGTACCAATGGCGGTCATCATTAACCCAGGCCTCGCCATATCCGGTATAATCTAGTTCTTATATTTGATCGCATGTTTGGTTTTGGCCAAAGTTTTACGCCAGATGCCCTTCCTGATGCTACCATCTGCATTTTTCCGGGCTTGGGACTGGCTTTGGGAGACACTGGCCCGTGCCCCCACGAGGCTGGTTCAGGGGGAGGCGTCACAATTTAAGGACAGACAGACACACAGATAGATAGATAGATAGATAGATAGATAGATAGATAGATAGATAGATAGATAGATAGATAGATAGATAGATAGATAGATAGATAGATAGATAGATAGATAGATAGATAGATAGATAGATAGATAGATAGATAGATAGATAGAGATAAAATGGCAGATGATGAAGAGTATAAATCAATCAAATACCATGAGCTTTTGTTCGTAAGCTGACAAATAATTTCAAACCCTGAAATTAAGCTTTTTTTAGGAGTCAAGATGAGAAAAAAAATGTTAAATTCATGATGGTTAATATTTTAAGGAGTTTTTTCAATTTCTTCAATTAGGTTGGTAGGTAGGAGCGATGCACATCATAACCTGTGATTTGTATCTTCAAATGACTTTGAGTCATTCTAAATCATCAATATTTTCAATCAATACTATGTTACTACTCTGACTTTGTAGGAAATCATTACTATGAAATCATTACTATGATTTCCTACACAAAAAAAAAACAAAAACAGAAGTACTTTATTTTTTTGTGAAGGCATATCGATTTCCACATCAGTCTGTTTTGGGGATGATAGTCACAAAAGTCATTGATTTAAAGGAAGCAAACATTGCTGACCTTTTCCCTCTCCACAATAAAAACCTGTGTGCTTGCATTGCAGCATTTTTCATTTGAGCATTTCCCCCCCGCATATTTTATGAATGTACTCTCCACCTGCATCTGAAATCTGCTCGGAAAATCGCTGGGTAAACCAAGCACACAATTACAATAAGTATGATTGATGCACTTTGTTTTAGCTCAGCGGCTATTCTTCTTGTGTTTGAGGAGCTTAGGGAACAGAGCCTGATGACTGAAAATGTGATTGTGACTAGCAAAGAAAACATTCTGCAGATTTAGAACCAAACACAAATTAAACAATGGATTTTATCTCTATCTTCGTCTTGAGTGAGCCAGATGTACTACATGTGTCAGATTTTGTTATAATATAAATAAGTTATCACGAAAAGGAGTTGTCAATACTATCTATCTATCTATCTATCTATCTATCTATCTATCTATCTATCTATCTATCTATCTATCTATCTATCTATCTATCTATCTATCTATCTATCTATCTATCTATCTATCTATCTATCTATCTATCTATCCATCCATATGTAAAAGACAATTGTTTCTAGTTGTCCATCAAAACTGTATCTATCACTGTCAAATAAACTTTAACTGTGCAAGATGAATAATTTGTGCTCATGAGGGAATTCTATATTCATTAAAGGAAATTGTTTGCGCATTTGTGAAAATGACTCAAAGTGAGGAAAATACCCCAGGTTTTTACAAAGTAATTTGCTTTCTGTTTACAAAGGAGCCTCTCCTCTTTCACACAGTTGGTTCTGTAAGGTTTTACCTTAAAATTCATTACCTCAAAATGGGTGCAAGTAGGCTATCAAACCCTAAACCCACCTTGATATACCTTGTTGTGGTGCCCTACTTCCCCAGAGAACCCTTTATCCCAAAATAAGATCAACATAATTGTCTTTGGTCTTGATAGCTAAAGTACACTATATGCGGGTGTAATCAATATTACAACTCTAAAATTAAAAAAAGATAGATACAAAAAATTCAATTCAATTCAATTCAATTCAGTTCAATTCAATTCAATTCAATTCAATTCAATTCAATAATTGTATCAAAACAAATAACATCCCAAACCACAAGAATCGACCTTCACACTTCCCAAGTTACGATCCTTATGTGGCTGCAAATCTAAATTACTCAAGCACAAGCCAATCATTCTTAAAACATGACAATCAGCTTCATCTTGACCCTTCTGCTAACATCAATCGCTTCTCTTTGAATGACGTTCCAGAATGCAACATGAAAATGGGGTGTAGCTGGTTCCACTTTGATGCAGAGCCTCAGGTTCGCGGAGCATCTGTTTGATTTGTTGATAGCAGACCGTCTTCTCTCTGTCCTCCCGCCTATTTCATTATCTGGCTGCAGTGTGCAGGTAATGGGCTGTCATAGAGAGATAATGGGTTGTCATACGGCAGTAATAACCAGCAAAAACTGTCTGCACCTCTCAGACTGATGGCACTAACACTCCTTAGAGTGTGTGGCAACTTCATATTAGAAACATTTATATTGTTTTTCAAAAAGAAAAATTATATTGCGTAACAGTTGTGGAAATCCATTCTATTAATTCTACCTCGAATTAAAGGATAAGCTCCAGTTTTATTAAGTCATTGAAATATTTATGGCTGGGAATAAACAGATTCACAATGTGACTGCACAAGTCATTCTATAACCTCCCGAGTCCTCATGTGAGGATATTAGAATTGGAGTTCTCTACATCTTACACACACTTATCTGTGATTTATTATCATCACATAAAGAGACTGTTCTGCAACTGCTTGTGGTAGTTAGAGCAGAAAACACAAATATGTGTCAAAAAAATATAAAACCACTGAACACTGGCCATACTGAATCCATTTATAGATATAACAACACACACACACACACGTGTATATACGTATATATATGTGTTTGTATATATATATATATATATATATATATATATATATATATATATATATAAGTGTGTGTGTGTGTGTGTATTAACCACAAAATCACAACACTGAATTGGTAAATGAGGTCCGAGGTAGCTATGAGGTAAATCGGCTTTGTGAAAAGTTTTGCAGGTTACACACACACACATGCACACACACACACACACACGTACACACACACACACACACACACACACACACACACACACACACAGGATAATGTGCTAAGAAACATCCGGTCCTGTACTGTGATTTGAAGATAAGCAGCACGTCGCAGCTTTAGCAGCAGAGCACTGACATTATCTTCACCTGAAGCTGCTTCACTGACCGCAGGAGCCACAGGCTCCTACGTAGAGTCACACTGCAGATGTCTATTTTTACATCTCTATATTGCTCAGTTATGTGACTCCCCATATCTAAACTTAATAAAAAAGCTCATGGAAATGCATTAATATTATGTTTTTATCAGAGAAAAGTGCAATATTACAGCCATTTTCCTCCATCGCACATTAAAAAAAAAATAGCAATCAAATAGTCGTGTTTCCCAGATCATTGAGCTACCGTAAAAGGATCAATATACTGACACTGAAGCTGATAATGTTTGTGGAAAAATACTGCCACTGTCAACAATATGACTGTCCTATTTCGAAACAGACTGGACAAGCCTGTGTGTCAGGTAAAACTAGTTCTGCTGTTCTGCCAAAAGTGACTGATGTTGCATAATGTCTTTTCTCGCAACTATGATCTTTTAAAATTGCTCCTTTTTTCAGTACCTATCTGTCTGGGTTCTTGATGTTGAATATAAATGGAGACCTATTGTATCTCCTTCTTTTCCTTTCGGCTGTTCTTTTCAGAGGTAGCCACAGTAAATCATCTGGCTCCATCTAGCCCATTGTCTGATTGTGCCTCTTTGAGCCCCAGCTCCTATACTGGCTCAGCTGGTGGATTTAAGACAATCCGTGGAAACAGATCAGGGGGACAAGAGAATGTGATTATCTTAAATGTACAGTATATTTTTTCAGCCCAAACAAACATCAGATCATGTATGTTTTGCTTGAGAAAATGTTAAAAATGGAAAAATGCATTTTCAAATGCCTAAGCAAATTTATGTGACGCCTAATTCCTACATTGGACAGTGTGGGGGAATTTAAACAAATGCTGTTGTTGTTATATTTAGGGTCAAGGTAAAATCACACAGAACTTATAAGTCATTTAAAATAAATAATGAAAAAAAGAGGATATGAGGTGCTTAGTGAGACACATTTTAAAAGAATTACGTACCAAAAAAAGCTTGTAAATATTTGACATAATTCATTCTGGGATAAATAAAATAAATATAATTCAATAAATAAATCAGTTCCGCCATTGTTGCCCAAAATGTTATTGTTTATTAAGTTAGGCTCATAATGCAAGAAGGTTGCAAATATGCTCCTTTAAAACAAAAAGAAAAGGGCTTTTTATATATATATATATATATATATATATATATATATATATATGTATGTATATGTAAGGCCTGGTTCCACCCGTTGGTAGGACTCCTCAAAAGTGTATTTTTCACTTCAATGCCTTTATGATTAAAATATCCAGACTTTAAAAAGGACCTTTTCTACCTTCGATATCTTACTATTTAACCTGCAGGAAAAAAGCAATGCATTTGTGACCTAGAGCCTTCCGCTTAACAACTGAGGAAACCCAGCCAGGGCAGAATCAGCCTCATTCTCAGTTGCTGATTACATGAAAGTAGTCTGTGTTGCCTGGAGTGAAACTACAAACTACAACGGAGTAATGAGCAAAATGTGTCACAAGCAGACCCTGCTCCCCCCCCCTATGAAAAAAAACTTTGGTACATAGCAAATGTTTAACAAGCCTCCCTGTTACTCCTTTGCATCAAGGGGTGTATTCTCTGTTTCCGGATGCTAGTCAGGACTTGGTTTGGTGTGCTTTATTATGCATGTGACACGTTCCGGCTGAGTCACCTCCCAGCGGTGGGGTGTCAGAAAAACGCAAGGTTGCTCAATTGCCTCCATGCAATTGCACTCTTTAAATGTTCATTGCTTCCTCACATTAGGCCACAATCACCAGGTACATGAGTCACTTTGTTTTGGGCGAATCGGTTTCCTTAACATATTTAGATGAATACTGAGAGTCCGTTGCTTGGACTGGAATCCCCAAACTTGTTATGAACCTGATATACATGATCCAAACAAGGCATTATTCATGTCTCATTTATGTAACTTGTTTGTAACTTGTTTCCCAATCAAATAGAAGGATTTATGATAAAAAAGAAGAGGGTTTTTTTTTTTTTCTTTTTTCATACATTATATTACATTACAGTCATTTGGCAGACGTTTTTATCCAAAGCGACTAACAAAAAGGGCAATTCAGTCACCGAAGATCCAAAGCACCAGTAGTCAGAAGTCAGAGGTGACCACTAAACTAAATAGCCATCTCAGAACATATACATACATGCATTAATTTCATGGTTTTTTTTTTGGGGGGGTGGGGGCTAAGTGCGATAAGTAGGGTAGTGCTTGGTGAAGAGGTATTTTTTCAGCTCAAGGCGAAAGATGGGCAGCAACCCCACTGTTCTGACCTTTTTTGGGAGTTCGTTCCACCGCTGAGGAGTCAAGACCGAGAAGAGCCAAGACCGGTTCGATCGGCAGCCGGGGGCTCTGAGTGACGGGGTGGACGGTTACCGAGAGGTGGCAGATCAGAAGGGACAGTTAGGGACATGTGGCTTGACCATATCCTGGAGATAGGACGGGGCTGTCCCATTCACCGCCTGGTAGGCGAGCACTAGGGTCTCTAACTTGATGCGGGTGGCTACCGGGAGCCAGTGTAGGGACATTAGAAGGGGAGTTGTGTTGGAGAATTTGGGACGGTCGAACACCAGGCGGGCTGCCGCTTTCTGAATAAGCTCCAGAAGCCTGATGGTCACCGCTGGGACACCGGCAAGGAGGGAGTTGCAGTAGTCCAGACGAGAGATGACCAGGGTCTGGATGATGATCTGCGCTGTATCCTCTGTGAGGAATCTGCGGATCTTCCTGATGTTGTAGAGAAGGAATCTGCGGGAATGTGCGACTGCTGCGATGTTGGCTGAGAAAATCCTTTCACATCTGGTGAAAACTGGTTTTGTTTTGTTATTTTAGTCCTCTATTGCTCCTGGTTTGAATATAAGGCTAAAATAGTACTTCTCCATCTTGCCAGGTTGTCTGCCATCACTTGAACCTGTGGCCATTATTAACCCGCCTCCCTCAACTCTGAAGTTACAGTCCTACACCATGTTGCTCTTTGGAATTCAGGTCGGCGCTTTCCTCGGGATTTCCAATAAGAGCTATTTGCGGGATACATTGATGGTTCATTCATAATACCGGCACATGCTGTAGCAACTTGAGTCTTTTCTTAATATCAGGGAATCAAGTTATATACTTTTTTGTTTGTCTTTTGCACAGTGCCTCATGTCTGATCTTTGTTTGGACAAAAGATAAACAGATCCTTTTCAGGAAGTATCATGACATACCACTCTGTAAATCTTGTTCTTGACAATACTCCAAAAATCACAACATTACAGGAACAGCAATCATAAGGTCTTAACATTGCCAGGACTTGTTTTGCCTCCTTTTGAGTTTGCACAAATAATCCCAAGTTTGTTTTATACTCAACATGCATGGCTGAGTTTGGAAAAAGGCCGTAATGTACGTCATGTAATACAGTGCTACTTATGATGCGATCTAGTAAGTAATCTACTTCCTCAAGCTGTTTATTGTTGACATATAAATATAAAGAACAATACTTAAAAGAAAAAAAGAAAAGTCCAAACATATTGTTTTGCCAGTCGTACGTGAAACAGCTTGCCAAATTTACATTACATACATGCTAATTCTCTTGCAATTTCGAGTTTCTCTAAAACCCATTATGTTGACAAAACACTCTGGACCGACAAAAGCACCTGCAGCAGGGCCCAAAAGGCAGCGGAAGATGCTATCTATCGCGGATAAAGTTAAACTTCTGGACATGCTAAGGGAAGGTAAAAGCTACGGGGCTGTAGGTCGGCAGTACGGAATTAATGAATCTTCTGTTTGTTCCATAAAGAAGGAAGAAAAAAACAGAAGGACGACAGCAGCAATGTATAATAGAGTATTTAATTGTATAGAAAAATAAAGGTTTCTACTTCACAGATTTTGCCTATCACGGGTTCTTTTTGGAACGTAACCCCTGTGAAAAAGAAGGGTATACTGTATATATATACAGTTTCTATATATCTATATATATATTTCTATATATATACTGTATATATACTGCTCAAAAAAATAAAGGGAACACTTGAACAACACAATGTAACTCCAAGTCAATCACACTTGTGTGAAATCATAATAATGTCCACTCAGGAAGCAACACAGATTCATTTTGACTTGTTTTAAGGACATTACATCAAAGTTGGATCAGCCTGGAGTTTGTTTTTACACTTTAATTTTGAGTGTGATTCCTAATCCTGACCTCCATGGGTTGATACAATTGATTTCCATTGATCATTTTTGTGTGATTTTGTTGTCAGCACATTCAACTGTGTAAAGAGCAAAGTATTTCATAAGAATATTTCATTCATTTAGATCTAGGATGTGTTTTTTAAGTGTTCCCTTTATTTTTTTGAGCAGTGTATATATATATACAGTATACCCATACCCATATGTATGTGTCCGTGTGTGTGTGTGTTTGTGTGTGTGTATGTGTTGTTTTCTCCCTATTTTACCAAAGGCCATCATGTTCAATACGTCAAACTCATCAAATGTCAAAATCATCTCAAAGTTGCTCAATTGAGTCTAAGTTTCTCAAATTAACCAAAGTAAGGGTTGTGTACGTTTTTCCTTGGCTTGATTTATGATTGGCATCTAGTTTTCTAACAGCCTAGCAAATCTGATATCATCCCCCCCAGTCATTTTGGCCTCCGCCAAAAAAAATGTTTGATAAAACTGCTTTAGAAAATTAACTTAACTTGCAGGTCTCCCCTCTCTCGCTGTGACATTTGCTCTGAAGTTGGTTTTGGTCTGATCCAGTTATCCAGCCTGCCTTGTCAGCGATTCCTAATGACGCCGGCGACTGTGCAACTAATGGGACTTTGGGTAGGACAAGAGAACATTAAACAGCTGACCGGAGGACAACAGAAATCCATCAAATGCGGAGAGATAACGAGCAATCAGGAAAATGAAGTTAGCTCCTCTTGTTCCTGAAAAGCTGTCAGTGGGAATGGAGGGTTTCAGCTGACGGCACCGCGGCAAAGCCGTTTGATTCAGCCGCACAGGGCTGTCAGCCAGTCAAGACTGTTGTCACTTTTCTGAATAATTGACTCCCCCCCCCTCCTCCTCCAGCCCCTAGAGCTCTACCGCAGTCACACTATTTTAGGGAGCAGTTAGTGTTGCAAGTACCCTGTACTGAAGTGTGACTCAGAGCACCTCTCTGGATGTGCTATACATGCTTTAGTGTTCATTTATTACATTCTGCACGCCGCACTGGTCACTGATTGTGTTGGAAGAGAAAATGCATGACTGAGCTTGAACGCAGAAGTAAGCATTTGATCATTTCCTTGATGATTCATTTTGAAATAATGTGATTTTTCACGAGAGGCCGAGGACTTTATTATAATATAGTGTCCGACTGTGATATTATGGATTTTAAGTACAACACTGAAACACGCATATATTGATTATTGTTTGTAAAAAGAACAGGGGAAGAATTAATAAATACATATATAAATAAACAAACAAATGAGGAGAAATACATTCTCATAGACCAATGACCTAAAAGTGAAGACAAAATATGTGTGACGACAATGATAAAAATAATAGGATTGATTCTTCTTCTTCTTCTTCGTCTCCTTTCGGCTTTTCCCCTCAGGGGTCACCACAGCGTATCAACCTTTTCCATCTAACCCTATTCTCTGTATCCTCCTCCCTCACACCAACTACCTTCCTATCCTCTGTTACTACGTCCATAAATCTTCTCTTTGGTCTTCCTCTAGACCTCCTGCCTGGCAGCTCCAATTCCAGCATCTGTCTACCAATATATTCACTATCCCTCCTCTGTATATGACCGATCCATCTCAGTCTGTAAAATATAATAGTATTGATAATAATATTACTACTGCTCGTAATAGCAATGATAATAATAATAGAATACTTTCACTTTACTGCACTTTAATTTGTGTTTTATATTCAATCTGCATGGTTGAAAAAGCTATATTTCACTTATGGTTTCATTATGCTCCATAGTGTGAGTATTTGAGACTTTGCATATCTGAGTCAGTTGGCAGCGGAGGGTTTGGTGAAATAACTTCTATTTTTAGAGGAAATGGTAGAGCGACACAGATGCAAACATTAAGTCCATATAGTATGTGATCAAGAGTCCAGGCCTGGAGAAATGCGGGGTGATGAGGAAGCGGCACAGAGACAAGCTTGTGGGATAAAGGAACCACAGCAAAATGAGAAATTCAATTTCCTCAAACCCCTACGAGCAATTATCATAATTACATAGTGTAGTGGAAAAGGGCGGGTGGGTTATTACGGGAGGGGTGAGGATGAAGGGGAGACCAAGGTGATGAATATGTTTGTTGCTGTAAGGGTCCAATGTAAATATAAAAAGGAGTTATGACTCACTTCACTCTCATTCCTTCTGCCTTTTCATTAAATTGGCATTTAATTGGACGTGGACGGAGTGCATTCCCTCTCGTCCAAAAACACTTCATAATGTAATAGTTTAACTGACACTATTTCATTTTGATAATTCTTCTGTTAACATAAAAGCTAAATTTCAATGGTTGTCAGTTATATCTCAATGCAATATCATAAACCACTCTGATAGTTAAAAATCTTTATAAAATTCTATATTCCTTTAACTTTCTTATTCTTGTCTTGATCCACTTAATTACAATAAAGTTGCAATAGTACTAGTAGGAGCTTATTTCAGCAACAAAATTACTGACAAATTATTCTATGTATATAGAATATTAATAGAATAAAATGAGGAATGTTGTTTACGCACAATATTTGACTGACCTCTAAATGAATAACATTTCATTAAACATGCTGAAGTATTTACTCCATATCTGTACTCGTGTGCTGGAGGGAAGGCATTGATCAATTGCTATTTATTGTGTTTTAAAATGTGCAGAATTCGTATTTTTTGGATTTAACCCCGCTAAGACTTGAGCTTTTGTTTGTTTCACATTTTCAATTTTGATCAGAATAACTTGGGATTCTGATTGTTGCAGCTTTGTAGCTTGTCATAGTTGCATATTTGTTTTTAAAATGACCTGTACGTATTTGTACGCGTTTGTTTTATTTCTTTTTTTTTAATTTATTTTGATAGATAGATAGATAGATAGATAGATAGATAGATAGATAGATAGATAGATAGATAGATAGATAGATAGATAGATAGATAGATAGATAGATAGATAGATAGATAGATAGATAGATAGATAGTATTGTATGGATCCATAATTTGGGAAATTGGCCTAATAATTAGGTATAAGTGTTAAAGAAGACAGAAGACAAGCAACATGCTATACATATAAAATAATTGTGCATATAAAACAAAAAATACAAAGTAAAATTTGAAATTATAATTAGGCTTTAATTTTTTTTTAATTTTATCTTGTTTATATTTATATTATACAATCAAGGGGGAGACCCATATCAAATATACAGTACATTCAACAAATAGTCAAGTACTAACTATATAAATACATGTTGGAATATATAATGTCGATATAGTCAACATCACTTTTGTACATGTTTATTTGTGTTGTGTTGTCATTATAAGCAAAAATGTGTTACATGAATGATGGTAAAGACTAATAACCAAACTAAAATACCATCATCTTTAGTTCGTAGATGCCGTCGCTGCCATCATGCAATTTGCCTAGCATGATGGCAATGTGTGTGATGAAAACACTGCAACATGGAAGTAAGAATTGTTCGGATGTGCATGAAATTGTGCAGTATTTTCACTCCGCAAATCATACATAATGCACCGGCACCTTCATCTTGTCACATAAAGCCATAAAGCATTCAACTTGTACACATATCATGCACCATTGCATCACGATTTCATCGCCTGGCACAGCCCTCCTAATTCGATTCATTCATTTTTCTCCCACCTCATTTGGTTCCCGTGATTGCCTCTGCCATGCATATTAATAACACAGATAAAAACACGCTTGATTAAAATCAGAGCCGGCCAGCCGAACACGGGTCCTGCAGCACACAATGATGTCTCTTTCTCCGGGGCAGAAAGCAGGAAACCAAAACACCCGCAATGGAGTTCATATAATTCATTATTAAGAGAATCCCTGTGCATAAACACAGACCATTCGCTTTACACCTTTGTTTGTGAGGGGATCAGGAGTTGATTATCCAACCGAGCTGCTCAGAGGCCATGAGGCTGCGAGTCAAATGCGATATGATTCCTTGACAGGAGCTATCTATTATATCCCAGGCCCTCCCCTTTGTTTTACTTACAAATATCATTTGTTTATGGAACTCACATTGTTTGCCAGGACACTGGACACTCTGAGTTGACATTCCATGTGAAGCACAGAGGAATTATTTGTCATCTCAGTGCAGTGTTCTGCCCCCATGGCGAGATCCATATTGATAATTAGACAGTAGAGCGTTAATGTCATGACACTGTCCACTGTCTCCTCCCAGCAGACGGGTTGCAAAGAATCTCACAGATTCAAGCCGGGACACTGTGCTGCCTGCAAAGGGCTGGAGGTGTCATTAGCAGTGTAGGATTAAGCTATAAAAAACAAACAAACAGAAAAAGCATGTATATCATGGTATTCACACACTTGATTTCTCTCTCTCTTTAAACAGCCATAGATAGAGAGAGATAGTATCTGAAGAATAAAAAAATCATGCATTTTAGCTGAGTTTTGGAAATTTAAAAAGTAATTTCCGACAAGGCTTAAGGTCATTTTCTTTCTTATTTTCTCATTTGTGGCCGATGATTTGGTTAATTACGTAATGACGGGGTGACATTTGCTTTAGATGAATCACAATTTTAAGAATACATGGTGATATATAATTGGACTCTATTTGGTATATTCAAAAATTTTTACCCAACCTTGGAAGAAAGAAGCTATTTTAAGTCATGGGATTTTATTATATTTTACACAATAAGTTATATATTCCAAAAATGCAAATAACCAACAAAGACTATGCCATAGTCACCAATTTCCTTGTTGTGCAATAACAAAGAAAGCTAGTAAGTAAATGAGTAATTATAGCATATTTCAACTGTCTCTCAGTACCTTACATTAATGGTATAGTGCTGCATTAGACCAAGGCAAGATTAAATTATCATAGCTTAAAAGAAATGGTTAATGTTATAAAGATACGGAAGTCTAAAATAAATGCCCTGTTCATGAGAAGATTTATCTGGAAAGATTTACCTATGGGTATCACTGATAGTGATACCCATATTTCCTGTTACATCAAAGGGCATTTGTTTGCATTCATGAAGATGTTCACCAAGGAAATTGTTCTACTTCCTGGAGGGTTGGAGCGTGAATTGCTTTTGTAACACCATTTGGATACACAGAGGGCATTGATCTATATCCAAGCCAACAGTATGGTATTTAGGCTATTATTCACTTGGTTTTCCAGTAGAGGTAACTACTTCTTCCTCTTAAACTAAGTTACGAGATCAGCGTGATCGTATTGTAGTGTATAGATGTTATCTGGGTCACCAGAAAATTTCTTGGTTGACTGGAAACAAAGCATTTCACAAAATCCTGTAAAAAAAAGTCACAAGATAGTTGCGACGTCTAGCATTAAACACGGCAAAAAGAACAGCAGCAATGTGCTGATTTTTGAGTTTCAGCTATAACAATCTTACATTCTGCCCATGGTGTTAGAAGGTCAGTTATACAAGTTTATTTATTTATCTACTAATTAATTTATTTGTATATTTATGTATTTATCAGTTTTAGGAGAGTCCAGCCACCCTGTGGAGAAAACTAATTTCAACTGCAATCTCGTTCTTTCAGTCACTATATACAGCTTGTGACCATAGGTGAAGCTAGGAACGTAGATTGACCAGTGAATTGAGAGCTTCGCCTTCTGGCTCAGCTCCTTCTTCACCGCAACAGACCAGTACAGAGTCCGCATCACCGCAGACGCTGCACCGATCCGCCTGTCGATCTCCCGTTCCATTCTTTCCTCTATTGTGAACAAGACCTCAAGATATTTGAACTCCTCCACTTGGGGCAGGACCTCTTCCCCGACGTGGAGTGGGCATTCCACCTGTTTCTGGTTGAGCACAATGGTCTCGGATTTGGAGGTGCTTATGATCATCCCGGCCACTTCACACTCAGGTGCAAACCGCTCAAGTGAGAGCTGGGTATCATGGACTCATGAAGCCAACAGCACTACATCATCTGCAAATAGCAGAGACTCGACCCTGTGGCCACCAAACCAGCTCTGGCTGTGCATAGAAATTCTGTCCATAAAAGTTATGAATACAATCGGTAACAAAGGGCAGCCCTGTTGTGGTCCAACTCTCTTACAACTGGCAATGCAGATCAAGCTCTGACGCCAGCCATACAGGGACCAGTTTAGTACCCCCATATTCCCTGAGCACCTCCCACAGGACTGTCCACGGGACACTGTCAAATTCCTTCTCCAGATCCACAAAACTCCCATGCCCCCTTGAGGACCCTGCTGAGGGTATAGAGCCGGTCCACTGTTCCACGAGTAGGACAAAAACCACACTGCTCCTCCTGGATCAGAAATTAACAACCCTCCCCCTGGACCCTCCTCTCCAGCACAGCTGAATAGACCTTACAGGGAAGCAGGGGAGTGTGAAGCACACCCTCTGATTCTCCTTTTCAAAAAGGGGATCACCACCATGGTCTGCCAGTCCAGCGGCAATGTCCCCGACGTCAACACAATGCTGCAGAGGCGTTGTCAGGCAGGACAGCCCTACAACATCCAGAGCCTTGAGGAACCCAGGGCAGACCTCATCCACCCCAGGGCCCCGCTACTGATGAGCTTTTTGACTGCTTCAGCAACTTGGTGCACGAGGCAGAGTAATCGTCTTTGGCACCGAACATTCACGGTTCAATTTCTGGCTCCTCATAGTGTGTCAAAGTGTTATTGAGCAAGACACTGAACCCGTAACTGCTCCCCTGGCGCTCGTAGACAGGAGCCAAGTGCTCATGGTTCATCCATGATGGGTTAATGCAGAGAAGGAATTTCCCCACGGGGATTGATAAAGGATAATAATAACTTATT
The DNA here is from genome assembly GCF_037954325.1 of Fistularia commersonii. Classification (NCBI taxonomy): domain Eukaryota; kingdom Metazoa; phylum Chordata; class Actinopteri; order Syngnathiformes; family Fistulariidae; genus Fistularia; species Fistularia commersonii. The sequence continues at coordinate 5,014,040 of NC_141285.1, read as the reverse complement.
AGAACTTCAGCCCCGGAAATACGAGTGCCCAGGCTCAGCTTCCTCATTGGGAGGAGATTCGACGGGATTGAGGATGTCTCAGAAGTATTCCCTTCCCTGATCGTCTGGAGTTGAGGGCAGCAGTGCTCCCACTGTACACAATGTTGACAGAGCACTGTTTCCCCAACCTGAGCCGTCGGATGGTGGACCAGAATCTCCTTGAAGCCCACCGGAAGTCATTCTCCATGGTTTCCCTGAACTCCTCCCATGCCTGAGTTTTTGCCTCGGCCACAATCGAAGCTGCATTCCGCTTGGCCTGCCGGTACCTGTCAGCAGCCTCCGGAGCCCCAGAGGCCAGATAGGCTAGTTTGATGGCATCCCTCACTGCTGGGGTCTACCAGCGGGTTCCAGGGTTGCCATCTCGTCAGATGCCGACCACCTTGCGACCACAGCACCGGTCTACCACTTTGACAATGGAAGCACGGAACATGGCCCATTCGGACTCGATGTCCCCAGCCTCCCTTGGGATGTGGTTGTATCTCCGTCAGAGGTGGACATTGAAACTCCTTCTGACAGGGGACTCTGCTTCCCAGCAGACCCTCACACACATTTGGGTCTACCAGGTCTGACTGGTATCTCCCAAAAATGAAAAGAAAAATCCATCAGAGAAAAATGAGCTGAAACAGACATGCAGAGGCATTTTAAAATTATTCTTCGAACCCACAACTGGTTGTTGCATTCCTTAAATACAGGAGAAAGAAAAAAAACATTTTATCCCTGAAATTCCCACTGTACTCTGACTTAAATTTCTCCCGGATTCCTTCAAGCTGCTCAAAGTTTGTTCTTGATGAGAAATTTAATCGCAAGGTTGAGCTTGAAGCAGCGGGATTCAATCATCCTGTGAGATACGGGGATTTAGTGTTGGACCGCTGGAAGTTCATCGGTATGATTCAGCGCTGCTCTGACCTCGGCTCTGCTTCAGATGGACTGGCAGATCCAAACAATGCAGATATTGACTGGCCCAGCTAGCATTGACAACAAATATAAAAAAAAATTAAAATAAAAAAGAGGTTCAGAATTCCTTTTTAGTTGATCATTTAAACACACTTAATTCATGGATCATTTTTACTTAGTTTTTATTGGATTTTTGTTTCTGGTTGAGTTTGGATGATTGGTTTTGCAAGACTTTGCATTGCCTAGTTTCTTGTTCCCTTTATAGTTACCCCTTAGCTAATTTTTGCCTATCAAGCAACTTTTCTAAATACTCTATTTCTATGTTTTCTGCTGATTTAATCAACACTTTTAAAATCATATATTGGAAAAAAAAACTGAATTGATTCCATGCTTCTTCAATGGAGAAGATGATTTTCTGCTTTATAATTTTTGTATGGAATATTCAAACTTGTATTGTCTTCTCTCCATCAACTTCACACCCTCTGAGGATTGTATTTTTGTTTTGTCCCACATGTAAGTTGTCCTAACTGTAAGAAATCAAAGTGTTGTAGCTACTTCTGCTTGGTTAGTAATCGAAACATGAAATGGTGCTATAAACCAATGAATAAAACATCACTTCGGCTACTTGTTTGCTGGTGAATTGGCACTAAAGAAGGTCTGGCCTGTTGCCAGTTGCAGTGGAACTGACCCCACCAAGTAGGTTTCAGGTTTAAAAGTAATTAATGCAGTGATGCAGGAGTTAGTGCATTTTAAATTATTCATTTTTCTGAACTTATAGTCTGATTCAGGAGTACATACTCAGTCAGGCTTCACCTTTCTGCGTGACATGTGAGAGTAGATCTGTCATTAATTATGAATGATGTATGACTGGCTTTGAAAATGGACTTTAGTCAGGTCCAAGGGCATCTTCTGAAAATATTGAGGTCCATTGATAAGAATTCTTCTTCCCTTTTTGGCTTTTCCGCTCAGGGGTCGCCACAGCGAATCAATCTTCTCCATCTAACCCTATTCTCTGTATCGTCATCTGTCACATCAACTACCTCCATATCCTCAGGGCGGTACAGGCCAGTGTCTCCCTGAGCCGGTCCTAAGCCCGGATTAATGCGTCAGGAAGCGCATCCGGCATAAAACTTTTGCCAAAACTGAACATTGATAAGAATGAGAAATAAATGATAATTTTAAAATCATATTTCTTGTTGCATACACTTGTGGGTGCTTTCCTTAGCTACCTTAGCAGGTAGCTGTAGCCTTTAGCCAAGAGCAGAAGTCATCAGGTAGTGTATAACCCAAGCGTGGGCAAGCTTTTTGGCTCAGGGGCCCCATTGACTTTTAAAATTTAACAGACGGGCCGGGTCACCACAAGATACGATACATGTAAGAATCAACGCATTTGTTAACAGTACATATCAGACTCGTCCGACATTTGTCTGAACATTGTCTGACATTTGCTTTGAAAACATAACCAGCTTGGTTTTAAAGGCTCTGATGTTTGCTTGCATTTCAAGCATGTACAAACCGGTTTTTCCCTTGTCGCTTCACATCCAGCTCAGTCATGAGTGTCAGTATGTCCACAGTAAAGGCTAAATCACAAAGGCAATCTGTATTGTTCAGCTCAGGAAAATTCTCAAGTGTTCTCAAGTAGCTACAAAAATGAAATAATCTCCTGTTTGAGCTCCCACATTCATTGATCCAGTCAGTCCATCATTCACGTCAAGTATCAATTCTGTACCAATCTTTGGCGGGCCAGATTAAAAAGACCAACGGGCCGGATGTGGCCCGCGGGCCGTAGTTTGCCCAACCCTGGTATAACCTTTACGGGGTGTTTCGGTCCTCAACCAAAACACCCTCCAGTTGGTGGGCGGCAGTGAAAAAGCAAGCTGCCCCTGGCCTCCAACATTCCTTACTACTCCTTACAACTTCCTACTCCATATCCAGCTCGAGGCACGTTTTGCCTCATCCCCCATCCGACAAGTAGCTTGCTTCTTGCTTCGCTCGTCCAGCCCTGAAGCAGAAAGTAAATGCCATGCCAACTTAGCCCCTGCACCCTATCTCCACAGGGAACAGCCACGCCTACCAGCCCTTGCAGTCTTTGACTGGTTTTTGTACTTAAAGGCCTTCCTTTCATGGTCCTCCTCACAACCTTCCTGCCACAGTGAGCTCGACCAGAATTATCGTCTGACCTTTGGTTGAGCGTAGAAAGATGTCTGGGTGGAGGGTTGTTTGGACCACGTCCACTCCAGCTCATCTAGTGCCCATCTCCCAGGAGCTTGCAATTTGAAGGATGCTAGGCTTTTTCCTTTTTGTGGTATGCACAGGCCTTGCTCCTTCCTTCAAGAAGGTGATCGCTCTCTCCGAAGTTGTGTCAGCCGGCCTCTTCTTGCCTCTCTCGCTCTATGGTGTCAGACAATTTTGGGAGAAATTTATCATGGCGCCATCTATACTGCCCCTGGGTTAAAGCTAAGTACTTGTCCATCAACTGGAGACAAGGGTATAAATTATCAATTACCCTATTTTCACGACCATAAGGCGCATCGTACTAAAAGGCGCAGTCTCAGTTATTTGTGCCATTACTGTATGTAACACACACATAAGGCACACCTGATTATAGGGCGCGGGTTTTATATACAATCCACACCCACACTCCCCCCCTTTAACGTTCTCATGGTGTCCTCTACTACGTCCGTCTTACAACAGCAACACACACACAAGCATACAAGTTTGCGTTTTTAAAAATAGAGCGGGAGCTTAAGTGAGTTTGATAATCACATTTTTTTACCGGTAATCGTCGTCAATCAAACCAATCGAAGTCCTCATTTTCTGTTTCTGATTTGAACAGCTGCGCTAAATCTCCATCAAATATGCTAGGTTCACTTTTTTCACTGTTAGAGTCACTTTCTGTGCCGCGCAGCTCCTCTGCAATGATGCTGGCTTTTGCGAAAGCGCGAACCACAGTGCCAGCAGACACGTTAGCCCAAGCGTCTACGATCCATCCACAAATTGTGGCGTAACTCGCCCGGTGATGCCTTCCACTCTTTGTGAAACTGTGGTCTCAAAGAAGATTTTTCATACCCTGTTGTGTGTGTCGCTACCGTGCTGGTCCTCTTCTTTTCCCCAGTGTGACTCACCAGGATGTCGAAAGTGAGCGACAGCTCATCCATGTTATTGACGCGACTGGGCTGGAAATGTTTGTCGGCGATGTTTTCAGGGTTGTTAAAACAACGATGTTCTGCATAACGCAAATACCCGTTCTTTTATATACAATCAACGCCCAAACTTCCCCCTTTGACCTTCTCATTGTGTTCTCTACTATGTCCACCTTACAACAACACAGACAGGGTGCGCTGCACATTTTGAGGAAAATTTAGGACTTTTATGTGCGCCTTATAGTCGTGAAAATACGGCAAAAAAGAATAAGGTAGTGGCTTTATTTAACTGTACAATCGGTTCACCAAACCGATTAAATGTCTTCTGTTGAAAGTCACATGTGATCCACAGGAGGGCCAAGAAAGCAAAAAGGTCAAGACTACTGGCTTATCTGCAGTGTTATTGTTTGTGATAATATACTTGATTTACATGAATATCAGCTGCAGATATTAAACCAGACCAAATGAAGACATTGATTTTTTTTTTCTTTTCTGAGTCATGCAATTTTGCAAGAATACCTTGATGAAGTCAGAAAAATTGACTGGGTTTGGTATAGGATTATCTTTTCTCATTACTTGTGACTGGAGTTCTTGTTCTTCATTTCCCCGCACTGCTCTCAATGGCCCTGCAAGAGAAACTTTAATAATTCTTCAAAGATTGCCAGCATTTTCCCTTTCAGTCTTCTCCAGTTTCAAATCCCATCTGTGGTTCTACAGCCGAGAGCCTCCGAACCATCTGTCAAATACATAGAAACATGATGGACAAATTAGATCTCCAGGCAATATGTAGACAATTTGTTAAGATAAGCGAGAGGTGAAGACACAGATTATTAAAAATGTCTCTCAGTTCGAACCTTTTCGAATCCGTTCACATCGAGACATCACACCTCTGATGTCAACAACTGTTCCCCAGGCTGAGAAAGGCAGAGATTGATTTTGTTGGGTTTTATTTTAACTCAGAAGCAAAATTTGTATTTTATCCGTATTCTAACCTAAAGAATTAAAGTTTAAACCCACCCATTTGTAAGCAGGAACATCATAAACAGTTGAAGAAGAATTTAGCCACATCAGTTATACATGCAGCTCAACTTGACCACTGCATTTTAACCCATCAGTGAATGAAGCGCAGGCAGCCACTGAGCAGTCAGGGGTCAGGCTAGGAAGAACTTAGGAACTGAAGCAGGAACTTCCTGTTCCAAGACGACCGCTAAAACCACCTGAGCCACGTTCACCCCATTGCAATTCGGCGCAAGTAACATTTATCAGGTGAACAATCTACAAGTTAATAAAAGAAAAATGTTTTTTTGAAAGTCAATTTTCCATATGTCATTTGTTGGAATATTTGCATAGGGATACCTTGAATTTCAAAGGAAAAATTGATCAATTACGGTCTGATTACTCGATTAAGGTCTGATTTCTTTGCAGCAATAAATGTCAATAAAAGAGCTGATTTTAGTATCTCAGCTTTGTAAAGTCAGGTTTTCATGTCCTTTTCAGAAAACCGAGTTCAAGAGCACTAGTCCGGGGTGTACCCCACCTCTCGCCCAATGACAGCCGGGAAAGCGTCCAGCATCCCCTGAGCGACTCTGAATGACCCTAGGTGCAGGATAAGCGTCAAAAAATGGATGGCTAGAAGTTCAAGAGCAATTCAAATAAATATGCCAATAACCTGCTTAATTGATTACAGTTTAAGGTAGCCGATGAACACTAGTTGCTAGCTGCTGCACACTGTGAAATGTGCTTTGTAGCACATAAAGCTAAAAGTCACTGTTAGCATTGTCTCTCACAAAGAATCCGGTATTTGGGCGTAACTTAGTTTTGATTTCCCCTTAGCTAACATGGTATGCAGATAAAATGATTTAACGTCATAGCCGGGAGTGTAAAAGTTTCGGGAATGCGTTTATCTGTTCCTTTCAGAGCAGAAGTCACATGACCGACACTGTGCTTGTAAAATTACATTCAGTTTCTCGTGCGTTGCCGTTTTTTTTTTTTTTATATACTACATTCATAAAGCATAACTTATTTTTTCTTGGTCACTGTTCCTGCGAATAACTGACGTTTAATATAAAACACTTAAAAAAGGGGTGATGTGTAATGTTTTTGTTTACTATTAAAGAGCAGACCATTGTTTTATTCAAACACCTGTAAAAATGTGCTTAATTCTGTGTAAAAATTGTATTACAAACATGCACATGCCTCTACTATTATGTCTGTGGAGGTTCTCAGTCATCCAGGTCATAGTGAATTCTTGTCGAAATCTCGTCTTTGCAACTGGACTTGAATCTCTTCACTTGAAGATGTTTCAGCCCTCATCCAAGATGCTTCTTCAGTTCTAATGAACAATGGGGAGTTTCCAAATATAACCGCCAAGTTTTTTTTCGTGAGGAATGAGGTAGAAGCATTCATTACTCACCTCAACACGATCGACAACCACATCAAATCCACAAAGGAAGACGTCATTGCCAACCACCTCCCTTATTCGACTGTTTTGTTCACATCCAACGGGACAGACGCCTGGACATCGAGCTTTACAGGACACCAACACACACACGACCAGTACCTTCTTTTTGACTCACACCACCCCCTTGAGCACAAACTGGGGGAATCAGAATTCTACACCTTTGGGCCAAGAACATCCCATCAACCACTGAAGGAAGCAAGACTGAGATAAAACACATTAGGAAAGCTTTGAGATCCTGTGGCTACCCTTATCAGGCCTTTGGCAAAACAGAAACCACCAGGCGCTGGAATGTAGACCAACAACAAATCAAAAGAACATCGTCATACCGTAGGTTGCTGGTGTTTCAGAGAAACTCTGAAGGGTGTCCAACAAACAGCTAATACCGGTACATTTCAAAGGCATAAGATAGAGAAAGTTGCGTACGCTGTCATACCAAGGATTGCGATGACGTCTACATTGAAGGGACCAAGCAACCTCTGCACAAACAGATGGGTCAACACAGGAGAGCCACCACTTCAGGACAGGACTTGCCTCCACCTACACCTGAAGGACAAGGGCCATTCGTTCGAAGACAACAATGTCCATATTCGGGCCAGAGACGACAAGTGGTTCAAGAGAGGAGTCAAAGAAGCCATCTTTGTCAAAACAGAAAAACCATATCTGAACAGTGGAGGGGGCCTCAGACACAACCTTTCACAAACATACACCATTCTGGGATCAATACCAAGATAGATTTGCACACACGGATCAGGCCCATCTTCACCCTCCAAACAAGAAGGAAAGAACCACCACCAGAACCGGCCCCCATCAACGCCCAAATGAGCCTCAGCTCATGTGATCCAACAGGTTTCAGTCTTTTGTTTAGCTTCACCTTTTCACATTCCAATCCAGATAATCACACTAAATTGCTCTTTTGTTCCAACAAATGACACTCCCATTAACGTAACATCTCCCCTTATACCTAGTTTCTTCAGATCAGCTCTTCTACTCACATAACAAGACACCATCATCTACACCCATCTTAAAACATGGCAGTTATAGTCGGACTCTCATTAGAACTGAAGAAACCTCTTGGATGAGGGTTTAAGTGTCTTCAAGTGAAGAAATTCAAGTCTTGTTGCCAAGACAAGAAGAAGAATTCTTCGATTATTATACGATCTCAGCACAGATCTATTGGTTCATTACTGAAATAATAATGCTCTCACTGCTGGTTGCATATGTAGTAAAATGGATTCATTATTTTCTTATAACAATTGATATCAATATAAAAAAAAATATATAAAATATTAAAAAAATACCAGATAGAAGAAAATACCAGATACCAGATCTGAAGATCAATATAATATGTGATCCGGCAATATAGATCCGGCAATGTAATAGAAAATCCAACCACTGTGTAAATCTCTGCAAAGCTCACCTAGAGCTTTTTTTAAAGTTGAAACCAAAATCCCTATTATGTCTGCGTTTCTGTTCCGGTGCCTTTGCATATCCATGTTTCTAGCACCATTTAGGACTTTACTGTATACTCACTCAACCCATGCAGCATTAATAAAGGTATAGAGGCAAGTTCGTGCTGCAAAGTTTCCCTGTGCCAGCAGTAATCTGCAGATGGCAGCAGGAAAACCAGTTTGTAAAAAGCAGTCACTAGCGAGCACAATAATGCACCATCTGTTGAGGTACTGTCACCCCACAGCTTTCATTGGCTCCTGGCAAACACTTTGACATTGAAGTGTTCTTGATAAGTCTGCTCTGATGTTTAGAGTTAAAATTGAGACATGCACACTCATACGGCTTCCATACATAAACTTCGTATCCGTCTGAAAACTGTGTGTAGCGCCGGTGTAATAAAACTTTTGGTTGTTTTTTTTTTTTTTCTTTTTAAATCAAGCTGTTCAGCGGTTCCTGCTTGACGGAACCGCTGAAGTGAAATTTGTTTCATTCCCAACCATTTTTATCAAATTTTAATGTTTAATTCAAGTAATAAGAATGCATACATGGATTTGATTTTACATTTTCTTAAAGCTCAGGACACCTCAGTCTGTAGCTGAGTCGTATGATACTCAAAGTAACTCAGTAGCTTGGAGACTGTCTGGTGGTAATGAAAAATGAAGCAATAAAGCTATAGAGAGCGCAGCCGATTGAAGTTTGATGCTGCCAACTCACAATCTTCGGCTCCGGTGTTGAATCCTGTCTGTAAAACTTTAAAAATCATTGCTTGACAGTTTAACTAGACTTTACTGTGGATGACTGACAGGTCCCACCATCAACAAGACACCTTATTTCACCTAGATGTCCAAAAGGACAACCTTATTTCACCATTTGGGGGGATATTTTGAAATCTCTTTAATGTCTAGATGAGAATTGTGAAACCTTTATTGGATACTGCTCTAATTTACTTTTCTTGTCGTTTCATAATGAATTGTTCGAATAACCGGGTGCAAGCAGCTGTTTCCATCAGACAGTCTAATAACCTGCCAGTATCAGTCAATGGAAGAACTTTTAAGAGGATCTTATCAGATTGGAATGCACATCTTTCACTCTTTCTGTCTACATGAAAGTGTTTGCGCCTCACTTTGCATTACTCTTGTAAAACCTCGTGACACAGTTGTTAGCACTTCTACCTCACAGCAAGATGGTTCAAGGTTCAATTGGGACAGTTGTTGGAGTTTGCAAGTACTCCCTGTGTCTCTCGTGGTCCAAAAACGTGCAGTAGGTTAACTGGAACCCCTAAATCTCCCACATGTGTGAATGTGAAAGTGATTGATTGCATATGTGACCTTTTGATTGACTGACAACCGATCCAGGATGAACCCTTTACCAATTCTGAAAATATTCATTATATATTATAAATGACTGATTAGGATCTAATGTTCTTTTGGAGCAAATTGAAAGCTGGTTGTGTTTATGTGCTTCTGGCTTTGCAAACAGCTCACCAACTCCGGGACCTATGTCTGAATTAGATATTGCCTTTACTGATATGCACGTATATTAAGAGATTAAGAAAAGATGCTTATTTGTACAAAGCAAGCCATAAGCTCTATTTGCACAATAAGCCATCCATTTTTTTATACTCTCACCATTAATGCACATTTATCATTTTCATTTCCTGCAGTTATTTCCCGCCTCTTCGCTACGCTGATTGAAATTAAATTCATCAGCCCGATCCAAAAAGTGTCTGCAGTCCAAATATGCGGCAGCATAAAAGCCTGTTATATTCATTTTTAAAGGAGTATTGCCTTCAGTGTCCCAGAAAGAAAACATATTGTTAAAAATCGGTAAATTTCTCTCAATTTGTATTGATTAGATGAAAGCTCTACTCTCAAAACTTTAATACAGTCTTTGACAGAATTTAAACAAGCAATGTATCGTCTTCATGACAGAGAGAGAACCAATTTAGATACCTCATATAACTGAAAGATGGTCCTAAAAACTGAGAGGCAATGTTGGAAAATGCTTGAAAGTACAAAAACGGGACTACAGAGGAAGATGGAAGCCCATAATTAGCTGAATTTTTAGCCTTTTTGTAGTGCAAATCTATTTTCGGAAAAAAAAAAAAAAAAAAAAAAAAAGAGTATTAAATAAACATTATGTGACCAAAAATCAAATGTTGGTGTTCAAAAGCAGGGCGATTCAGCTTGGTGTATGCTCAGAAGCACTTTCTGAATATGTTAGCTGGACTCCATTCTAACCCGCTTTAATAACTTGTCAAATCGTACTGTGCTTTGAGGTGCAGCTCTCAAACTAGAGGATCATTAGCAGTCAAACTAAGATTTAACCGCTAAGCCAAAATAATGATCGTATTCCAGGAAGATCTGGGAAGGACCAACACACCATGTCAGCCTCTTTCTTCCTCTTTCTAGTTTCCTTTTAATCTGTTTTATAAAAAAAAAAAAAAAAAAGCCTTTGAAAAATGACCTGAGAGATGGCAGATGGCAGCGAAACAGAAGGGGGGGGGTGGGGATTTAGCGTTGTGCAGTTGAACTCAGGGGAAGGGGGTTCAAAGCTGCTGGCGTCACTCAGGCAGGGTAGAAGGTGCAGGGGTGCAGAGCAATGCGGGTGAAGACAGGAAGAAAAATGAGGTAGAATTAAGGTCACTGCTCATTTTATCCACTTGTCTCCATTCTCTAGAATCCAGAGGATGAAGAGTCCGCACTTCATGCGTCAAATTACTGTTTCGGCCTCTGATAGATTTATAGGAATAAATGTGATTGTACTAGTTATTATGCAATTTCTGTGTTGAACAGTGATTTTCAGATCAAGGAAGATGTTCTTGGTTTAGCTGATCTGGCGCAAATAAAAATTAAGTCAGTGGATCTAATAAAACCTGTGTCGCAGGGATAAGTGTGTGAAAAGAGCGGTTTAAAAGCAGCAATGTTATACTTCCACATCTCTTACTGTCAAAAGATGAATGTTCATTTCACACCTGTGTGTGAAATGAATTTAATTGTTACAATTTTACCAATGAGGTTATGCTTTGGTGATTTTGCAACAGTAGCCAACCCGAGGTACAGTTGGTAAAATTGTCACGTGAGATATTTAACATTTCTCCTGTCATACAGAACTATCTGTAATAGAACAGTGGAACTATTTTGAGACAAGAAAGGGGGGAAAAAAAAGCACTTGGCGAGGTACTGGGTGAAGCACAGCCAAAATTGGTCTGAAGAGGAAGGAAAAAAAAAAGGTTTCCAAAGTTTTTAAATCCGTACCCTCCCCTGTCCTTCACGCCGCGGTTGCGACTAAAACTGATTGTCTGAGCCACCTTTGCTTTGCCAGGAATAAATATCTCGAAGCACAGCAAGAAGGATTCTGACATGTCATCCGGTGATGTTGCAAATCCATCTTGAGTAATTCCCAAAGTCACGTTGCCGAGCTTTATATGCTTGGAATTTTATACCTGGAGAGAAATTAAATGGCATGTTGCTTACCTCAGCATAACCAGCTTCTTTTTCATCTTCTCAACCGTTATTGCTACACGTAGTCAATTCACTTACAGTACCTCTTCACAGTCAGGATCGGGAATGTGTCGGAGAGACAAGCCCTGGGTTATGGTGGATGGATCTGCAATGTAATCTGAATGCTGCATCAAAGGGCTCCAAACATTACTAGAATAGTCTGCTTTCAAGAAGCAAAAAAAAAATCGGTCAATATGTGTAACCGATTGGCATCAGCATAATTGAATCAATAACGTGGATCGATCTTGGAGCTTTTCTAGAAAGGGCATCAGATCAACTGAATGAAATCACGATGGTTAAAAAAAGTCTTCTCGGGATGTGACTTGTTGTGTTTTTGACAAATTTTCCATTGAGCATGCTAGCCCGCCTCACAGCGCTCAGGCTTCACATCAAGACGGATCCTGGTTGGATTCAAGCAAGGGGCATTTTCTGTTTGGAGTTACATGTTCTTGCCATGTCGGCGTGGATTTCCGGTGGATTCTATATGTGGCCCTGCGATCAACTCGAGAACGATTCAGGGGGAACTCTGCCTTGCACCCACGATCCTAAGTGCTGGATAGGCGATAGACAATGGATGGATGGTTAGTCTGAACGGAAAAGACCTTTTTATGACAATTGACGCCTGACTTGCCACTCTAACCATTTGTAGAAACATCTGTCTCTTAGTGTGTCCAGGATTTTTTAACTGCATCCATGATCTGTGGCCACAATCTGTCATGATATTACATAGACATTCACCAATTTTTTGGGGGGGATGTTTTAACCATAGTTAATCCCCATTCCAGAATGAGTTTATGTTGCATAAATGTCCAGCGGGGATCTGTCAGGCAAAGAGCGACATTGTTTTGACAGTATCAACGGTTTCGCACTGTCCATTTTTTTAATGACAAGCAACGAAAGCAAATAATCTTTGATTTTAAAACTTGTTCAAAGGCTTATTTAAGGAACATTACTATTAGTTGCCATTAATCTTGATCGAAATTGCCAATAATGAGGACAAGAAGAAGAGAAGAAATTACCAAACATAATAATCTGTCAAACAGATTGGATACTGGGTCTATTGACATATATTTATAAGATATATACATATATATGCATCTATACACACATAAATATATATGTATATATGTGTGTATGTGTATATAAACATTTACATATAATTCATATACATATAATCCAAATTTGTTTTCGGAGGATTTATTATTATTATTATTATTATTATTATTATTATTATTATTATTATTATTATTATTATTATTATTATTGAATAGATTATTAAATTACTAAATTATTAAATAATACATTATTATATTATTGATTATTATATTTATTGATCATATTATTTATTGGGTATATACATTTACATATAATTTATATACATAAAATCCAAATTTGTTTTTGGAGGCTTTATTTATCTTTATTGATTTACTACCGTGATGTCCCTTTCTGAGTGTCACGCTAACTTTACACTCACAATACATCATCGCATAAAAGCAAACGGAGACTGTACATTATCATTATTACAGGTGTGTTTGTTAAAACGCAAAATCTTTAGAGAGAATAGGAAACAACTCTTTTTACCGCCAGTTCTTTGTTTACAGTTGAAAAATTGACAGTTCATTTTTTATAATCCATGCTACAGTTATAGCTTTTGCTTCGATACAGAATTGTAAATTAACCTTTACACCGAAACATAACAGATGCCTCTGTTGTTTATCTGTGCAGGGCACAGGGAGGACTTGACATCAGAGCAGGCTGATTAGCTACGAATCTGTGATGTGTTGGTATGTTGGTCAGTAAAAGGCTTCAGTGAAGGCTTGTCTGCAGCATCCAGCTCCTGCCTCCTCAGGGATCCTCATTTCTCACATTGGAGGGTTCTTAATGATGGCGGACCAGATCGATTTCTGGGTCACGAGGACTGAGGATTGAGGAGGAGGGTGGGGGCAGATAAGGGAATAGGAACACAAGCACGGTATACTACATCCTTACCCCAGGGCGACCATATTTTGCGAAACACCGAGCAATTACTTTGTACGACTGATTATATTTTTGCAAAAAATCGAAACACATTTTTTTTTTTTTTTTCTGGACAATCTATACTTATCACTGACTATCACAAACGATAGTTTCAGCACGTGGTCCATAAACAAATCAAAGACCTTTTATCATGGTTATATCTCCGTTCTGATGTGGCTCCTGATTATAATGAGCAATATCAGCCATTACCAATATTTCTTGCGTTGCTGGATGAATGTGAGTCAATTGAGTACTATCGATCTTAGAGCTGACCGTGTATTATTTTCTATTTATATAGAAAATGAATATTATTGATGATATTATCATCAATATTATCTTTTTTATATTCTTGTCTTGTATTTTAAAATAAATAGATATACAATGGACTTGGTTATATGTTTATGTCAAAAGTGATTTTTCTGTTGGACTCATTTTATATATATGTTATCTTCTATTTTTAGCCAAGGCATCACCACTTTGTGCCTTTTTTGATTTAGAAGCTCAATATGCAATTTCCTTTGGGCAAATGTCATTCAATTAGTGTGCCAAGGGCATTTTATACCCTGCAGCTAAATGGGCAGACATACTGTACTCCTCACTGGGCTGTCAGTCATCATGTTGCGAAAATATAGCTCTTGTTTGAAATACGGATCGGGAGTGAATTTGCAGCCGTATTGTAACTCCACCTTGGGTATATTTGGATTTATATAGTATTTATACTGAGCTTCCTGCGGCTCTGAGAGCTGGAAGTCAGTGTGATGTCTGGGCGCCATAATGCTTTGCTGATTACTGATGAAGTTCGCTTCTGTTGTTTTGTCACGAGTGACTGGCTAGAGGCTGTTTGGATGAGCGATGAGGAGCAGCGGCATCTGAACGAGAGATGCCGGGTAGCCTGTGTAAGAAAAATACACTCCCCTAGTCACATAATAAGAGATACTTGCGATCAAGACCGATGTGAGGCCTCTTGGCAGCAGGAAACCAGCAGTTTCAAAAATGTGCGATTCCTCAGCCTTGTTTTTGGTGTCAATGTGTACTTTACTCGTCGTATCTCCTCTTTGCAGATGCGAAGCACCCGGACTGTGTCTGTGTGGCCCGTGGGATTTGTAGCTGGCAGATCGTACGAGCGCCCGCTGGTGTCAAAAGGCAAAGTTGTGGGCTGGTATAGTGGCTGGAGACCCGACCGACCCTTCGCCATCGACATGGCAGGTGAGAATCAACAAAGATCAGATTGTGGAACATTCATCAACACTTTTTTTTCATTTTGCAACAATACAGTAACACTCAAGACAATATTTATTTGCATGTTTGACTTATTTTAAGCGTTAAGCATTAGCTGTGTTTTGGATTGTGCTGTACATACTGTAAAGGTATGAACCCCAAGTGTAGTTGTTGAACATTGGGTAGTTTTTTATGTATATTAGTGCATACATTATCATTAACACCAATTGGTGTTATTTGGGTTTTCTACTACCATGTGTGTACTAGTCCAACTATCCTGTTAGAATTAAGAAATCTCATATTTAAAAACAGCCAAGGTTACCTTGTTGGACAGCTGGTTCGTTCGTTTGATTACATACAAAATGCAAAGGCGGTCTTCTCTAAAAAAATAGGCAAAGAAGCGCCCATGTCGGTCAGGTTTTTACATTTTTACAGTGGACGTATTTGTAAGGATCCTCCAAGTTAATTTCCCGTTTTATCAATTTTCCCTAAAAGCTTCAGTTCTATTGCTGATGTAACTGATGATAGAAAATGTATTTTTTTCCACTAACCTGACTTGGTGTGGACCTTCAGTTGGCAGTGTTTGATCATGTAGCCATCTTACCACATGAACAGATTTTGTACTGTATTTATAGAAAAAGGGTGACTACTGCTAGTGAGAGAGCCAAAAAAGACACAAAAAGGAAGAAAGACCAAAACCTGACATTTGACAAAATAAAAACATTAGATTTAATATGACATGCAACTAAACAATCAGTCTTTTGTAATTCCAATCTCTTCTTTCCATTTCATCTTTTTGAAGTTTCAATCATATGATCTTGCACTATGTGATAATTAAATTTACTAAACCAATTACATTATCCTGCTGTTATATCTTGTTGCATTTTCATTTTTTTTTAAGTTTTTGTAAAAAAAAAAAAAAAAAAAAAAAAACCTCTTTACTTCCAGTATTAACAGTAGAGTCGTAGACGCCATCGGTGCTGACCGTGTTCTTGCCGATTTTCCATCAAAACGCACAAAATATAATAAGCACTGTCTTTGCCTCAGGAGATCTTTACAGTCTTTCATCCAACTGCTTTCCATTAACAATATAATCTAACAACGTCATGTGCTGACTGTTACTCCCCCGCACATAAGCTTTTGCTCGATTGTGTGTTCCTAAGATAAATCGCAGTGTGCCGCTTCTTCTTAAAAAAAAACGTCTCGGAGTTAACCGTGCCAACGGATGACCGATGAAAAGGAATCTTAGTTTAAAGGAACCCAGACGGGCGTCTAGGAGCTCAGCAGCTCAGCCGAGTGTCTCAGAACCTCTCACCACGCCTCATTGCCGAGTTCAACAAGTCTGGCGAGCACGCACATAAATACTGAGTCTCATCCCGGATCCTCTTTAAAATGTCTCCACTTTATTGACTTGATGGTCTTGAACCGACTCCTAATGGCTCAATTTAAGCTTTTCCGTATTCTTTGAAACAGCCCTTAAGTCTTCAAATAGCTGCGATATTTACTCTGATTGGCGATATTTAATTGACACTTCGCTAAATGTATGTATAATTGTATTACATTATAGACTATGGTTACTTTATGTCCTTAATGTTTGTTTTATATTGAAACAAGAAAATGAATTTCAAAATTCTGAAGTATCCAGCTTATGATGGAGCCAGTGCCGCATCATTAGGATTTGGTGAATACTCCTTTATGCTCTTCTGCACAAACATTAGAATAAATATTCTACACTAAAACTCCTGAGATATTACTATCTAATCTGAAGTACCTGATCGACTGATCAGTCATGGATGAAATTTCTATCCCATCCAGACTAAACAGTGAAATGTTAGCAGATGTTGAAATTTCTCCTCTGGCAGAGATTTCATGTTTTTTATTTATATTTTTTAATAATACTCAAGACACACAAAAAAACAAGAAGTTTAATATGTTAATTCTTAAAAAAATGCATGGAGTATTTACAAATAAAACAAAAAGCCAATATTGTTAAAACCAACTATTTTGTCACTTCATATTTCATGACAAACATACAATAACATAACAGGGGAATAAAAAAAAAATGTAAATGCTTGTATGCAGGTTATGTTTTGTATGTTAAAGCTGTCACATAACTGAAAAAGAACAGTAATTTCAACTTGTCAAAAAATTTCAAAGACGCACAGACATGTTACCGTGTGATACGTAGCGTGACAGAAACTGGTTTTGAGCCGAGCAAAAACATTTCCATTTGAATATTGTGCAAAGTCGTGTGAAAATGTTTAGTATCTTTGTTGTCTTTGTGCAAACCACCTGTCAGAAGCAGGCAAATGACTTAACGCCTATTATAATTATAGTGGATAGTTAACTTTGATGAACATCCACATGGATCTAAAGTATATATATGTGTGTGTGTGTGTGTGTGTGTGTGTGTGTGTGTGTGTGTGTGTGTGTGTGTGTGTGTACATATATATACACAAACATACATACACACACACACGTATTGAAATGCGAAAATCCTGTCAGACGAGCTGATCAACAACAATCTTTTTGATCTGACAAGAATTCTTTCATTCGTTTCTGGCACTCAGAGGGACTATCTAGAACAATGCTTACATGTGTACTTTCATAATTTCACGCCATGTGGACACTCACGCGCACACACACACACACAGACACACGTACAGGTCTGCCCCAAGGATTATCACTAATTAAACCATGATAACAAGCACAAGAATCATTTTTCCTCCACCACCTTTCCTACTCCAACAACGACCTGATCTCATCCTCATATGCTCACTACACCCCCACCCATCCTTCTCCACCTAATCTCCATGCTGCACTCCAGCAGGCAAGCACAAACACACACTAATTATCATCCTTACTTTTACACGCCACCATATAATTATGCTGTCAATTTGCACTGCTGAGATTTAGTGTGGTTGCGGTATTAGACCCCATTTCTTGCTTTAAATTTCACAAGGACAACAATGGGTGCGCCAAGCGAACAGCCCAAACTTTATACACTCGAATTATTATTCATAGGATTTACAATGGAGTGACTGCAGATGTGTGTGCTAACATTATTGTGTTATACAGCGCTGTATTGTAAGAAGCTCACTAAAGCCGCCAATCTGCTACTCGCACTCATGTAGTTCAGCACAATGGAGTGAAAACCATGCCTGTGTGAAGATCTATTCACCTTGGCATATGCATGTGTGATTATGCAGATTTAGGCATATGCTATTTAATCATTCATGTATTAGAAAGCCATGCAAACACACACCTGCCTGGACTTGAATTGATATAAGTAGACAATCATGCGTTCTGGGGGGGGGTCTAACACACACCTATTTATTTTTTAAAACACACAGCAGACCTGCATCTCTGAAAAGCACACACTACATAACACCAAAGCACACACACACAGTCCCTGAAGTGAAGTGGCACTTGAGGCTGAAACTGCTGCCAGAGGAGAGGTTATGAAAGTGTTTAACCTTTGCGCAACCTCTGCGTTACTATGCTGCTCCCGAGATGGTGAGATGAGAACGAGTATGGAGAGACGGTGAGCAGCTGAAGATCAATCTCGAACAGACCTAGCGTGGTTTGGATAAAGAAATATCAAACTGAAAATATCTTGAGCGGATTAAAGGGTGAATAGATCAAAAATATAGGTAAATAAAATGTTTTTACGTTCCAGTCAGAATATTTTTAGGAACTTAAATGTTAATCGCAAACCTTGACACGCACCTTACATTTCAAGCTTAAATCTGAGCTTGAAAAAGAAAGAAAATAACCATTCGGGGAAACCAGGAAGTAGCGATATAAACAAAATCTCTCAACTCAAGCGTAAACTAACCAACTAATTGGGCACTGTTGAGTTATCTAATGCTAATACTGTCTGACTTCTATTCTGAAGAACTAGAAATGGTTTTATTCATGCCGTGCAAGCAGTGGACGCTCCTACAGAAATACTTTTAAGTAACAAAAGCTTATCTGAATGACGTTTGAAAATATTGACGCTGGTGAATTGATGCGGCCCTCTTATACGTCTATTTAAGTCACGGTGACTGGCTAATCCACCTGTCAGTCTTCAACCCAACCCTCTTGCAAGCCTTCGAGATCTAATCAGCACTTGTTGTCCCACATTCTTCCTTTGTTTTTTTCAAAGTGTTGAAAAAAAGACATCTTAAAATATTACCAATCATCTTATTTCTATGTTATATTGTCTCCATTTAAGAGCCAAATAATTTAATCCTGGGTATGGAGACGAGGTCGGACAAATACCAACATTATACCGGTTTCGCATGTGAATAAACACCCACATTTTTTTATCCGAGCAGATGACAATTTGCTAAATGTCACAAATAGAATAAATAATTCTTCCCTGGGAGATATTCTCACACCAAAACACTTAGGCCTTACAAACCAATGTCCCTATTAGTGTAATACCAAGGATGATTGAAAGTGATCCTTTTTCTTTTTATTGGACTTTTGGCCCTATCCATTAAGACACAACCAAGAAGTGAGGACTTCAACTGTTTGCACGGTCTTGTTTTACGAATTTCGATCAGCATGGATATATTCATGCATTAGAGCTAATGGGAAATATTCAAATTATGTTGGACTGTTGTTAAACAGTCACACACACACCTTTCAACTCTGAAAATAATTGCAATGAACGCACTGAATGACTGGGGTCAATAAAGTCTACAACTTGCATAATATGTTAAATCTATTTCATAGCAGATGTGTTTAAGTTGCAAACAGACAGGAGCTCCATGATGAACAGGTATTACAACATACAGATACCAGGCACATTTTAACCTTATCTGGCCACTTCGGTGCAATGTGGCATTGTTTGGGTGGCTAAAGTTACCAAAGTCTTCCCCCGGCCAAATACGGATAATCAGAGAACAATACTGAACAGGCATCAGTCAAAACACCTGAGTTCAGTCTTCAAAAGCCTCCCCAGAAACCATTATCCTCCAAAATGATGCACAGCTGCAGCTATTTATATCATGGGCCCTTTGTACACAGCAGACAGTTTGACTTGTCAAAGCAGGAAAAAGCACAGGTGGACTCCATTACATTAATGATAGCGGCATGCAATTCGGCTGAGCCATTTTCAGTGTTTACACCTGTATTGTTAGATCCCGGATATGTCAGACGGGAAAAGGCCGATTAGCCATTTGGCCACATGACACATGCATGTGCTGGAACAACAACAACAAATAGCAATAACAGAACAAAATACGTGACGGCTCATACGGGCTTGACTTCCTTGCAAAAATAAGAGTTCTTGCTGGCAGTGTGCTTACAAATCAGTTTTATTTTACATACATGTGTTTAGGCGGCTAGCCCTCAGGAACGGATCGAAATGCAATCACCTTTTGTTTTGCAAATGGGGAAGTATTCTCCACCCTCCCATGAGGGCCAAGCGTATCTTTATCACGGTAGCCACTTTGAAGTGTCAGAGTAAAAAACAAAAAAAAAAGAATAAATAAATAAAAGTGTTAATTCATAAAATCAATCACGGGCGCCAGTCCATTTCGTGTGTCAGAGCCATTTCTACCACCGCGATAGGGGGGTGGAACAGTGCCGGATTTGAAGATATTACAGACAAAGGGGTTTCCCTAAGTCAAAATGGCTGCTGTGAAGAGAGATACTATATTTGCTTTGACAGCAAGCACATATATTTCTCATCAGCCTTCGAAATGAAAGCGATTCAGGGCAATGAGCAGGAACAGAGCCAGCGAGGGTGAATAGGGGATGAGATGAAATTATAAATCTGCCACTCTCACGTTAAGTTAAAGAGGAGCGGTGTGATCACATATTTCCAAAAAAGAGCTTTGCACTACACTACGACCGGCATGCCTGGCTGTCGGCAAAACAAGCAGGAGAGGTGACAACTGACAAGCACAATGCTTGCAATTCTGGTCAGACAAAGATTCAAAACTTGAATTCCTAAAGTCCCCGTGGAGATCTGCCTACATCCAGGAAAGCGCCACATGGTAGAATCTCAGATTAAAATTGTTACACTCACATTTTGTTGGCCTCATACAATCAAAATTAACCCTGTCAGCTATTTATAGAGCTTGCCATGTTCTAACATGGCAAGAAAGGTGGATGTGATGCAACTTGTTGGGTTAATAAGCTTTGAATGTCGGCCTATTGTTTGAGGAAATGTAAAACTATTTTATTGGTAAAACCAAACTGTTCAAAAGATGAACAAAATTGAAATGGCAAAGGCAACAATAGAAATGGTAGATTATTACATGAATTAGTTACAGGTGGTTCAGGGAAGAAAGAAAAACTAGACAAGCTGGACATTAAGTGATAAACAAAGAGAAGGTGCACAATTTACAGATTTAAAGGAGCCCCGTAGGTAAATAATAATCTGAAAGAACCATGGAATATCTTATTCATCTACAATAAAATATGATTTTTTTGCTTATTTAATGGTAGTGTTAGACAAAAAAGATGCTCATGGACGTTCCCCTTTCTCACTTCCCTTACTTTATTTTTATTTACAAATTGCCATCCATGAGAGTATTTGAAACCAAACCCCTCTTCCTTTCAGTTTCATTATTAAATGTCCACTTATCTTATATTCATAACCTACCGCTAACTGCTCGGTTGAGATACAGCTCGATCTTCTCATCTAAGGGACGATTTCTGCACGTGTTTCATTCTTTCACGTGTTCCGTCCTGTTCTTCTGCTCAGTTGTTGCAATAAATCATGTTAAACAAACGGGAAACGGGTTGAGATATTCTTTTCCATGCATAATCTAACCACACCACTCGGGATAAGTCCAAGCGATCCATGCAGGTCATCTATCGTTGTGATAGGCGGTTGTCTCTGAGTCAATCAGCAGGAGCTGATGAAAGAAAAATAATTAGAATAAGAATAAGAACAACTTTATTTATCCCGAAGGAGTTGTGCCAGAGTTTCAAGTAAAACATAACAATAATAAATAATAGTAGGAAATTGTATAAACAGTAAAAAAAAAAAAAAAAAAAAAAAAATAGGGGGGGGGAATAAGAAATACAAATCAAACTAAAGTGTCAAAGTCGATGATGAGGGGGATGAGGGGGATAATGAGGGGGGTAATAGCACAATAGCTTATTGAAGCACTAGTGGTTGTCCATTTTAACAGTTCAATCACATCAAAATACAATTTGAATACAGGCTATTATGCAATGCGATGCTGAGGAGATGTCTTACGATAACAAATCATGCGTTTTTTTTCACCCAGATGCCTTGATTCCATGCAGCTAAAACTCACCCCCGAATGATGACTCAATTCCCGATTCTGGATTCGGACCCAGCGTTATTTTCTGTTCAAGAACTACACATAGATAGTCCTTCCCCCCCCTTCCTTGGGATGCTACCCCTCGTATTAGCCGGTCGGATATTTCAGGGAGCTAAGTGGGAGAAAGTTAGAGCAGGGTCTGGACAATAGCCTCCCGGGCAAACACGGCTCACACTGTGATCTCTGTATCAGAGGCTTGCTTCGGGGCAGGAGATGTCTATCTTGTAATTGCTCACATATCTGTTGGCTCGGTCTTACACGCATTTATCCGTGTGATTAACCTGCCTTGTTGCATATGACGCGTAATAAGCACAACCCAAGTCACATTTCTGTGCAGCTATTTCATAGAGTCTCCTGGGTTGTTCTTTATTTTTTTGGTGTAATGTCTTAAAAATATATCTTGGTCTCACCCTGTACAGTATTTTTGTGTCAGCTCAGGCAAAAAAGTGGATGAAGCCTTTGAGTTTGTGACAGTCGACCTGTTCTCAAATGTAGGAAACTGGAACTACAGTCGTGTCCGCAGTTTGAGACGCCTGCTGACACTCACATTTTTTCCCGCGGGCCGCAGTCTGTCAAGTGCTTGAGGATGACTGCAGCCTGAAAAGGGCTGCTCAGCTCGCCAGAGTGGGGAGATTAGGTTAGGGGATGTTGAATTACTGCCGTTGAATAACCGCATTGATCACCCATTTGCATTAATAAATATCCATACGCCTTACATTTGAAGTATCCCTGGCTCTTTCTGAAATAATTATAATGACAGATGTTGAGCTTGTCTATCGATCAACTCAAAGACGCATGTCAGGGTAAATCATCCCCAAAGTAAGATTCATCTATAAATAAACAAAATAACCAAAACATTTTCATCCCTGGGGATTATTTTGTATAATTTTTTTCTCATCATCAATTCTCCTTTTTTTTGGGAGGGGGGGATTAAGGGTTTAAGTCACTCACACTACAGGCCAACTGTTATCTAGAGTCATCTGATCAATTAATATACTTCCAAAACTCAGATACACCGTGCAATGGACTTCAAACCTAGATTATTCATCATTTAAATAAATTTAATGAATTGGACACACCCCAAAGGTACCATGTACCCTCAAATTGCTTAAATACTGTTTTAATGAGTGAAATGAAAGACAAAACATCTTCAAGTGTGAATTTTTAAATTGTCTCTTGAGAGTTTTGGTGGGGGAACTGCATCTTCCAGGTAATTAATTCAACATGAATAAGTAAGTCAATTACTATTCGGGTTTTTTTTTTTTTTTTTTTTTTTTTTTTTGCTGCACTGCTTCAGCAGAGAGTGACCCAGCAGGGAGAGCGATAGGGAAAGGGGGCTGATGGGATTTGTTTCTATCTCAGTAGTATTCCTCGGGCTGCAGAACCGTCTCTTAAAGGAGAAACGCAACAGAGGAAAGAAATCTCAGACTGTATTATCCTAGAATATTCAGCATATTAAAAGCTGAAAACTGAATTTCATGTCATGAAAGGGTTTCACTATTTATTCACAAAGAAGCTGACTACAAAAAGTTAGTATGCTAAACTAAGCGCGATGTACATGGCTTTTGTTAATCTTAATCGTTGCTTGCGCACTAACGTGTGATTTAAAACTGAAAGGAAATCATTAGCTTTGTTAGATTCACTTTTATTTCCAAATGGTAAATTTACCAACTCCAGCACTGGGTAAGGTGTTAAATATTATTAAATGTTCAAGTATCATATACATATAAATAATTTATCTTAGAGTGTTTTTGTTTGTGTATGTTGTCAGTAGTTTAAAGAATAAAACAAAATTTCATTCCACTCAACCATTTACCCATTAACAGCAAAATTGGTGGAACTGCTAATTTTGCAGTGGTCCCTTTTTCTCTCTTTTTCCGCATGGTGTAATTTGTGAAATGTGTTAATGTCAGACAAACCCTAGTGTATATGAAATTAGAAATATAGCACAGCGCTCTTGCTCAAACCAACCTCACCTCTCACCTTCTGGTGCCAGACAGCGAAATTCCAAATCTGAAGAGCTTTAACTCGTGGCTGACAGCGATGCTTCTTTCGGTGGCCGTTGAGCCCGTGGGGCAGGTGTTTTGCGTCCTTCTTTTCAGGGCTTTTTAGGGCGACCGCCCTCTGCAAATAAAGGTCAGCGGTGAACTCCGTGCGGGCTCGGCTCCGGGAGGGTGATTTATTCCGGCTGGGATGCTTTTGCTGGCTCCTGTGCAGCAATGATCATCAGGGGGCATTGCTAACACTTACAAATACATAATACTACATCTGTGTTCTAACTGAAAGGGAGCTATATGGTACAACTACTACTATAGTACAATAAAGATACTACTATCTTAAAGTAAGCTTGGAGTTCTTGATGGGGACCAAAAATAATTTCGACGAATTCTAAATTTTGACTTTTTCAGCAACCACCCTGGTTAGCAAATAAAAATATTCAGATATTCAGATATACAGTGATCCCTCGCTATAACGCGGTTTACTTTTCACGGTTTCGCTACTTCACGGATTTGCATCGTGCATTGTGTTCTGCATTCTGATTGGCTAAAAAGTCACTCCGCTTCTTCTCTACCTGTGCATTAATAACGTTGCAGTTTAATATGTACACGGACATAAAACAGCTTGCCAAATTTACATTACGTACGTGCAAATTCTCTTGCAATTTATAAATATAAAGAACAATACTTAAAAGAAAAAAAGAAAAGTCCAAACATATTGTTTTGCCAGTAATACGTGAAACAGCTTGCCAAATTTACATTACATACATGCTAATTCTCTTGCAATTTCGAGTTTCTCTAAAACCCATAATGTTGACAAAACGCTCTGGACGGACAAAAGCACCAGCGGCAGGGCCCAAAAGGCAGCGGAAGATGGTATCTATCGCGGATAAAGTTAAACTTCTGGACATGCTAATGGAAGGTAAAAGCTATGCGGCTGTAGGTCGGCTACGGAATTAATTAATCTTCCGTTCATTCCATAAAGAAGGAAGAAAAAACATAAGGACAACTGCAGCAATATATAATAGAGTATTTAATTGTATAATAATTGTAAAAAAAAGTAGAGGTTTCTACTTCACAGATTTTGCCTATCACGGGTTCTTTTTGGAACGTAACCCCCGTGAAAAACAAGGGTATGCTTTATACACAGTATTCAGATTCTTGTGTAAAATATTCTCACAAAAAAATTCCCTCGCATGGCTGTACATGTTTTTTTTTTCTTGTTGAAAAGCATAATCGGCCCATTTTTTTTTAATTTAATTTGTATTTTTTTGCCTTCTGCTGAGCCCCCTAACGGGGTGGGGGGTAACGAATAAGTGAAATACGCAGGACTGAAGATGTAACTGAGGATGGCATACTCTCAAGAGCGCCTCATGAAAAAGAACTGCCAACTAGCTTAACAACATTCACTATAAATAAGCCAATCACATGGAGCTGAGGGCCAATTACCAGTGAAAGTCAGCTGTAAAGAGGTCTGACAATCACTGTTTTTATGTCTTCTCAAAACAACCAGAGGCAATCGGAGGTCCACCAGGGCGAGAGTTCCGAATTTCAAGAGCATTAGTCGATAAAAAAATATTTAATGTGGCAATAACAATCCTGGCAAGCACAGTCAAATAGCTGCGTGCTGGCAGGAGACCTCAGCACTAAGCAGAGGGACACAGCGGCTACAAAAAAAGGGTTCTCAGAAAATGCCTTCGTCATTTTGCTGAAAGAGTTGTTTTTTTTTTTTTTTTCCATTATTCACCGCTATGTGCTGGAACATTTTCCTTTATCAGTATGGGTAAGCTTTTGGGTATAAAGACGTGAAAGACATTGGTCGTGCATCTCCTCCAGATGGTCTTCAGGGAAGATCCGCACATCAGATGTGTGAATAATGTGTATGATCCACGCCTGTTGACAGAAACAAGGTCACAGGTTGTACATTTATATTTAGTCACAGTCATTTTCACATTGGTCTTACGATTGACTGGCAACCAGTCCAGGTTTTACCCCACCTCTCGCCCGATGAGTGCTGGGATAGGCTCCAGCATCCAAGTGCAAGATCAGTTGCAGACCGCAGATGGATGAATGGATTTCAGCATTATTTTTTTGTGTAAATACTAAATAAGCTTATAATAGACCGTATAAACTTTAATCATGAGGGGTATTTGGATGTGGATTAAAGTAAATGAGACAAATAGTCATTTCTATCCTCATCCGGTCAGGCAAAGGAGTGCCAACACAAAGGGTGGTCCCTGTGGTCGATAAAAAATGATTAGAAATGTTTGAGGGGATGTTGGTGCTTCTGCCTTATAGCAAGAGGGTCCCTGGTTCACTGGATTAGCAGTTTAGGTAATGAATTAGTGAGCAAATGGGGGTAAGTTAACCATCAAGTCCAACAAGAATAAGCAGAGATGTGTCCACACCAATGCACCCTGCAAGCATGGAAATGCTATTAAATTAGCAGTGCGTGATTGCAGTTGCAGAACTAGATTTTTGGGAATTTTGGCAAAAAAAAAAAAAAAAAAAGAAAAGAAAAAGGTATTATCATTTAATGACAAATTATTATATTTATATATTTCCTGTTTTGGGAAATTTGGCAAAAAAAATAATACAGTTGTTGTAATTTCATGACAACATAATTATATTTCCTGTTATAAGAGATTCCTATTAGCTGCATTTAAGTGGCACTATGCTGGTTCAGGAGATTTATATTTTGTGTTTTACTTCCCCTGCAAAAGTCAGGTAAAGAGTTAATGGCAGTAATAGAACTGCTGTTCCTCAACTGGCAATCAGGATGACTTTCCAGGTCACAACTGCTGTACTTTTTGCTCCCGGTGTAATTAGATAGTGTCAGATCATCAGTTCTTGCCTACATGTTCCCAGTATTTAATCAGATTGATTAAATCTGGTTGCCAGCCATCCATTAAATCTCACCTCTACATTTCCATCATGAGCATCCTGACTACTCCCTGACTCAGTTCTTAAACCCTTCCCTCTCTTTATTGCAATTATCAGAGGAGAATTGCAGACCCCTGTAGCAAATGAATTTCCTATCAGTCATATCATAGTCATTAGATACACCGAGCCATGGTATCATTTTTGTATGTGATCATAATAGTCTCATAATATGCTTTCACTGCATGCCAGTTAACCTTTTTTCGCCCTCTCTTTGCTTTTCCTCCCCTGCCTGTCGTCTCCCAAAGGCTTCGCCATCAACCTCCAGGTGATCCTGGCCAATCCGCAAGCTAAGTTCAAGAGGATCGGCTCACAGCCGGGTATGCAGGAGTCGGACTTCCTCAAGCAGATCACTAAGGTCGCCGAGCTGGAGCCCAAGGCCAGCAACTGCACTCGGGTCAGTGAAAGTGCACCGTATCGGGAGCTTCTAAAAATTCTTTCCATTTTAAAGTAATACAAGCCATCGGCTTAAGTCCGGCAGCTCAATGCTAAAATCATAGGCATGGCAGTTGTGTTTCTTCTAGTTGGCTGCACCGCTCTCAAGGATCTAAACAAACAGGAATAAATTATCCAACCTGGTTTTGAAAATGGTGCTGTTGGGGGCTGACTTTTACGTTTTAAGAAAAATGCCGGCAGGGAAAGTTAATCAATTGGAAGGTTGTCCGTTTGAGCGAAGAGTCATTTTCAAGGTAATCATGTGTTCATTTTTCCTGCTATCATTTTCCTGCTAGCCGGTGATGAAGGCTGGGGGGGACATTTAAGGATAAGAACAGAAGAATGTGGTGGCCAAAAGAATTTGGGATTGGTGATAAAATTGGGAATTAGGTGAAATATAGACCCAAGTTATCTGTCATTTTTCCCCATTCATCATTTTGGGCAATTTTAACCTAATAATAATGAATATTTAGTATTTGCTCAGTATTAGCTCAGTAAAGACCATCTCAAACGTCAATGCGTCTGTTGGCCTCCCTTTATAATCTTTATCCGGAGCTCCTTTACATCATAACAAAGTATATAAGAGGTCAGTGGTCCTTTTGGAAATAACATCAGTATAGCAGCACCCATATATTTAAAAGACTGCAATACTGTTTTTGATTTCCAGCATTAATTTCCGCTCAGACTATTCACAGCAAGATGTGATTTAGTCTTGGGTTTGTTTTTGAAGGCTTGAGTCAAATAAATAAAAAAATTGTCTGTGTTAGCTTGAAATTAAAAGCTGAATTTCTATGCAAACTTTTGCCCTTTGTAGTTAATATTTCATTTAAATAACAACAATATGTGGGCCGTATTCTCTAATAGATGGGAATGAGTTTTCTCTATTTCATTTCTCACAGTCACAGCTATTTGATTATGATAATAAGTACATAATCAGACTGCATTGACCTGCATATTGGAGGTGGATGATGCACGCCGGGTTTTAATAAAAGCCCAATATATCGGTCTTAATTTTGTTTTGTGTGCGTCTGTACGCGCGCACACGTTTGTGTAGGTGTGTGCGACTCCCAGATGTGAAACTACACACATAATAAAGCCCTGCATTGTGGTGGCACATAATCATAGAGTATCCCCCTTCTATTGACTGCATGAGTCATGCTTAGAGCTTATGGTTTGATCTAAACTTAGACACGCGTGGTCCTAGCAGGACAGAGACGGTGCTATAGCGGTATCAATCCTGGATCAGGGCGTTGGCAGTTTAAATCGATGCGACTCATCTCAAATCACAACAGCCCTGTTGGCACTCGGTTTTATGAAGCCACTCATCCTCTTGACAACCATCACCGGAGCCGCCTCAAAGGACTTTGTGAAAAATGGAAAATCGTACTCCCTTTTAATCGAAAGGTTTGCAAGTTAGCGTGGAACTGGAAAGTTTCACTCCAAAGCGGGAAGAGAAACATGACCTTTTAAGACGGGTATATCCCACTTTGATAGATGTCCGATGTGTGTTCCCTTTACATGAGAACTCATGGGTTCAAATAAACGTACAACCCCATCCATAAAACTGGATTTCGATTGAGGTTGAACTTGTTAGACACGTTGATTCTTAGTGCAATTTTACTCCGGTTTTGTGTAACTTACGTCATTTTAGGCACGTTACTGGTCTTTCACTTTCACGTGTGATGACATTGAATAACTACGCCCCACCCAAAATGAAAACAATAGACCCTGCTGTCTGAAGGTGAGACCAATTTATTGAATATTTTCCATCACACGATCCTTTATATATTATAAATATTTTCCCCTATACAGGACTGTTTCATAAAAATTAGAATATTGTGATAAAGTTCTATAACTTCTGTAACGCAATTAAAAAAATAAAAATGACTTTTGCGTGATATTCTAATATTTTGAGTTTTCTTAAGATGTAAGCCATAATCAGCAATATTAAAATAATAATAAAAGTCTTGCAATATTTCAGTTGATTTGTAATGAACCCAGAATGTATGACATTTTTGTTTTTGTAATTGCATTACAGAAGATAAAGAACTTTACCACAATATTCTTATTTTCTGAGACAGTCCTGTATATGTTGTCATGAAACAACAAAGCGTCTGGTGTTGGTAATAGGGAAAGTGGCTTACATAGGGGGCAGATGAACTTTCCAGGGGACACAAATAGCACCATATAAACATTAAACATCCAGGTCAGAATCATCTATTGTTCTATATTATCTGCATTACCTCTGTGGGGGCATTTCAGTTAGCAGCAGCTTCATATTTAGTCACCGGCATGCTGGTCACTTACATGTGCGTGTCACGTCACCGCATTGTGAGTCCCCCTGGAGGATTATCGGTAAATGTTTCCCACAGGGAATAGGATTCAGACTCCACAGACCTGCTGGATCATCACTTATAGCTTGCCGCTGCAGAGGCAGACAGCGCTGTGTTGAAAGTATCATCATCATTATCAGCCCCATTACCTTAATGGAGCTGCTTGGCCACTGTTATTAATACAGGTCTTTAACAGGCTGTGACATCATCAGTCATAATGTTACCCCAACAGCAACGCACCCGGATTCAGTATTTAAAAGCAGGACAAAGCAACATCTGGGCTGAAATGTCAGAGCCTGGAAAGACGGTTAATGGCGTTCCTCGATTCCAGAAAAATGTTTAGACGAGAAGATGAGGAGGGTGATATGGACACGATGCTGTGACATCATTAATCATCATTACTGTGGAACTTGAACCTTGTAGTTTTGGGGAGTTGTTATTTTACTATGCACGGATAAAGATGTTTAAGTGCACATATACAGGACTGTCTCAGAAAATTAGAATATGGTGATAAAGTTCTTTATCTTCTGTAATGCAATTAAAAAAAAAAAAAAACTTTTCCATGATATTCTAATATTCTAATAATAGACATGATAAATCTAATATTTTAATATCTAATATCATCATTACTATGGTACTTGATCCTTGTAGTTTTGGGGAGTTGTTATTTTACTATGCACGGATAAAGATGTTTAAGTGCACATATACAGGACTGTCTCAGAAAATTAGAATATCGTGATGAAATTCTTTATCTTCTGTAACGCAATTAAAAAAAACAAAAATTACTTTTTCATGATATTCTAATATTTTGAGATAGGATTTTTGAGTTTTCTTAAGATGTAAGCCATAATCAGCAAAATAATAAAAGGCTTGCAATATTTCAGTTGATTTGAAATGAATCCAGAATGTATGACATTTTTTTTTGTTTTTGTAATTGCATTACAGAAGATAAAGAACTTTATCACAATATTCTAATTTTCTGAGACAGTCCTGTTTCGGAAAACATTAATTTATACAATTAAATTCATATAATTTTTCTAAAAGAATACATTAGTCTCTCAACCTCACACATAGAGAAGTCTGGTAATACTGAATTAACATAGAGGGAAAAGGATGAGGTCTTCTTGCTTTACTCGCTCAAGTTCTCCATCTTCATTTTGTGAAGCAGCATATTTTATCCATGAATGTTATGCTTTTTATATCCCCATTTGATGATCTGAGCTTATTACTTAAAACATTTCAAATACAACATAATAACAAATAAAGGAGTACGCCCAACAATAAAGATAAATTACATGACATCATTGCGTGATTCTGAACCTCTTCTGTCTGTTTCTGATTGATAAGAGCGGTGACTCACCCTCCGCATTCTGCCCACCATGAGGAAGGGATCTAAGATCGGATCACAGACCCTCCATCTTGACCTTGACAATGGAGGGCATAAATGGCCAGTTCAGTATCTGACAGGGACTGTAATGTTGTTAGAGCGGGAGAGAAATGGCAACAGACAGCTGAGACAGGACTGCAGAGGAGGTGGCAGGAACAGATGGAGACAGATGATACCGGGGCAGGAAAAGGGATCGAGCGGGAGTCATGTAGAAAAAAAAAAAGGTTGAGGTAGATGGACTGATTGGAGGTAGATATTAGAAAGAGGATTGACACGCGGAGGACTGCCAGAATCCACGCCGTAGCGGATTTCAGTTGCAGCGGCTCTCAGGTTCTTGCTGAATTTATTTTTGCATTTTCCAGATTAAGCTAAATGCAATCTGCTGATCTGTCTAAGGGGGGGGTGCTTCAGGGGGAAAGATCTACAAATAGATACGTTCCAGGCATCTTTTATTTGACATTTTAAAGCTCATTTCAGGTGATACAGGACTGTCTCAGAAAATTAGAACATTGTGATAAAGTTCTTTATCTTCTGTAATGCAATTACAAAAACAAAAATGTCATACATTCTGGATTCATTTAAAATCAACTGAAATATTGCAAGCCTTTTATTATTTTGCTGATTATGGCTTACATCTTAAGAAAACTCAAAAATACTATCACAAAATATTAGGATATCATAAAAAAGTATTTTTTTTGTTTTTTTTAATTGCATTACAGATAAAAAGGAACTTCATCACAATATTCTAATTTTCGGAGACAGTCCTGTATATGGATCTCAATATTATGTTTATGGTCACATGATGGGCAAAAACGCAGAAAATGGAACCACTAATATTTCATAAATCTAAAACTTAAAACTCAAGAAATAATGGAAACCTACTTAAGTATGAATGGTCTTCTAATGATGCAATTTTTAGCCTCATATTACATACGCCCCAAAAATTGTGGCATTGCAACCATGAGGTCCAGTATTGGAGCCAAAAAGACTAACATTAGGCTTAGTTTTGGAAAGAAACTGCTAAGACTCAATGGACTGAATTTTTCATTTTCATTGACCTGTTTAGCTTCCCTGATTTGATTTGCTTGTTCTGATAACATTTTTTAAAACTCAAGTCAGATTTATACTTACTATATATCGCAGCAAATCACAACATATTCGTCTCAAGACACTTTCCATGAGGAGCAGGTCTGGACCACCACTCACTCACTCACTTCAAATTTTTTTTACAACATTCCCCCATAAGCAAACGGCGAGGAAAAACTGTCTTTTTCCAGGCAGACACCTTGGACAGCAACATTAGCAACCTTCTGACTCGACTAGTTATACTAGCAACCAGTTGAGAAAATCCCTTTTAAAATTTCAATTACCTCCTGTATGGTAGGCAGGCACAAAGGACCTCCCTAGTAATAATAACAGTATTTCTGACAGTTACATGATTTTAATTGACATGATACAATATAATATTAATTAAGACAGTATAATATCAATTTTCATAAAATAAATAATAGTGGGTGCCAGCCAGTACCGCAACACTACATCAAGCCACACCCCCTGAAAACCTGCAAAATGAGAGAGCAGATAGATTTGGGAGAAGATATGAGGTTACCATCATGCACTTATGAAGGGACATAAAGGCAGATAGGATAGAAATAGTGGGAGGAATGACAGAAAAGTCAAGACTAAATAAATGTATCACCATTCAAGTAGCCAACAGAGACCCTGGATGTTAGCCGTCAAAAGTTACTAATGTTTTGTCTTGACTAAAACAAGAACGCACTCCATGTTTTTACGTCTTCTGACACTGAGTGATTTTTTTTTGAAGAAATAACCCACGACAACTCTTCCAGGATTCTGGAAAATGTCCATAGAAACATCCAATCTACCACTTTGTTTACATTCCGGTAGTCAACGTAAGGGGCTCTTCATGGGCCTACAAATTTGAGCATGAGGTGTAACACCTCAAAACAGTCCAGACCCTCTGAACATTTGAAAGATGCAGCAAACGGCATCAAAACACAAAGCTACTAGCTAACCTGACTTAACTAAAATGGGAAGCCACAATTTGAATTTCACTAAGATAAATCAAACAGATATCGACCCAGGTGTGATGGACCTGATCGGCGCACAACTCATCGCTATTATTCCATAAACACAGTTATGGAAGGTAAACTTCGCTTGATTGTAACCTGAATTGCTCCACATCTTTGTGAAGGAGCAAAATTATATTGGACTTATTTGAAAAGACTCTTTTCGTCCAACATATTCATGAGATACAGATCTTTCCATTGCCACATGGGGAGTAAGAAAAAAAAAGAAGAATTCCTTCTCATTCAGTTGAATGTTGCCTAGGAGACCGGCGACGGCTCTTCTCACTGTAATTGGGCCAGGTGAGCAGCAGATATTTTCACCCCGTGATGTAAAGTTATAAGAAAAAAAGAAGTAACAAATCCATCTTTACCGACTTGATGTTCACAGCACCATCATGGTACGGAGGAAACGTTCAATGTTATTAATATGACATTAATTCTGAGTCGGCTTTAGTGCATTATCACTATTTATTTGGTTAAAATCCAACCTCACAAACGCTTAAAGCAAGAGGGTGTTTATTTATTGATTTGGCTGTAATGATACGCTAAAAATCCACCAAGAGTTGATCTTTTGTTATGAACTAACTCTTATATTGGAAATAGATTTGAATATTTTCATTCTTCCACTGCTCCCCCATCGGTTTCTTCCTCCTGACAGGCAGAGGGCTGCCCTCCTCTTATGTTATTAGCAGTAAGAAAACTCTACTCAGGGACAGCCTTTTTGCCTCCCAGTCGCTTTGGGGAGGAAAAGTAAGAACGGAAGAGGCCGAGAGGCCAAAACAAGAGGGAAACCTGAAGATAGAGAGAGAAAGAATCTGACATGATAAATGTGGAAACCAAGAGCAAACTGGGAGAATGCGGGGAGTCCAGGGGAAACAGGGAGGGCCTTCTGACTGTATAATTGGTGTGCGTGTGTGTGAGATTCAAACACACTCACACACACACACCATCCCCTCAGCTCCGGGTTGATGCTTTAGTGGCTGCTACGTTAGACTCGTTAGAAATGCAAAGTGGGCCAATTAGCTGCACGGCGAGTGGGAGCTGACATGTTCCACCTGAAGGAGCCCAGAAACACCTCCAGTGTTTCGCATCCGGCAATAAATCATACCTGTGTAACACGTTCTCTGTGCGTGCTTGTGTGTGTGTGTCTGTGCTTTGTTTTGCAGCCAAGTTCTGTATTTGAAAAAAAAAAGGTATAAAAGCTCTTCACATAGATCCGTGAGAAACAAATGTGGTCTGTTTTGCCGGAGAATCTTCAGTTGCAGTGTTTTCTCACCAATATGTGGTTGTGAAATTGGCTTGCGAACACAAGACAAACAGCTGCAGTGTGTGTGTGTGTGTGTGTGTGTGTGTGAGTGTGTGACGCGTTTGATTCGATCCATTTGGGAAGACGTCGGACGGTATCCTCTCCTCGGAATTCCTCCTGGCAGAGCAGCCGGTGCTGCACTCAGCGGCAGTGGGGTACAAAGCAATATCCAAGCAGAGACTTTCAACTGAGAGATATTTCATCAGAGCGTCATCAAGGAAGGAAGAGTTTTCTGCAGAAAGAGGAACTTTCATTTGTCTTTTTTTTGTCTTCTTCAGTGGTTAAAATCCAACTCTCCATCTGGATTGTTATTGATATTTTACGGCCTTGATTTTGCACCATGAATTAAACATCTTGTTGCGTTTTACATTCATTTTTTTTCCCCCTTGTCATCACATCTATAATTAGAGCCAATTTT
Source organism: Fistularia commersonii (assembly GCF_037954325.1). Taxonomy (NCBI): domain Eukaryota; kingdom Metazoa; phylum Chordata; class Actinopteri; order Syngnathiformes; family Fistulariidae; genus Fistularia; species Fistularia commersonii. The sequence goes on along the minus strand of NC_141285.1, from coordinate 4,979,116 downwards.
GCAATACATATATTCAAATCAAAAGTTGAATCCCTTGTCGTGCTTTTGCTTTTTCCCCTGCTGCACGTGATGAAAGTACAAAAACATCAAGTTAGGTGTCTATCATGTGTCCATGCACACTTCCAAAACAAAACGTGGATTTTCTTTTTTTTATAAATCCCTGTTGTTTTTACATGTAAGATGGAGCATATTTGCTTATTTGATGTCAATTTACATAGAACACAAAATTAAATTAATAAATTATTATTTGCTGATATTTTATATTTAATATCCATCAATCTTCTATCGCTTCTGTTGCACTCAGGGTCACGAGGGATGCTGTCAATCACAGTCAATCACACGGCCGCATACAAACACAGATAAAAATATTTAGTCACTCATTTGGGGACATTTTCCCAATTTGTTTTCATATTTTTGGACTGTAGGAGGAAACCAGCGGACCCAGAGAAATTAATATTGAATATTAAATATGTAATATCAATATTAATTATTATTAGTATATTAATTATGCTATTATATTATATTAGACCATTATATTAATTAATATTAACATATTAACATAAAACACCGTATATAATAATTAATATATAATATTAAAAATCATATTATATCATTTCTAAAAGAAGGTTACTGTTAAATCTAGTGCTGGTTTCAGAATATTTCTTCAATTTCAATGTCAATAAATGTTCAAATATTCTATGGGCAAATATATTTGGTCATTTGTATTACATATAAAAACTGAATTAACCACAAATTGGAAAAACAGCAAAATATGACAGCACATCTGTTTATCATAAGCACAACCATACATATGATAGGTGGATGTGTAATAAAGCATACGTGTGTGTGTGTGTGTGTGTGTGTGTGTGTGTGTGTGTGTGTGTGTGTGTGTGTGTGTGTGTATGTGTGTGTGTGTTTGTGACCTTGTGCAGAATGCTAACAGTAGCAGGGACACATTTCTCAATACTGTGCTGGCACTGTTGCTGTATTTCATGGTGGATAGATATATAAGTCATACATATCAACAAGTCAACATACACCTGTGTGCATGTGTTTATTTCAGGACAAATATATAGAATAACTTACAAAAAAGTAACAGTCAATTGATAACTGCGATTCAGGGTTTGTTATTCCAGGTGGAGTCGGAGGATTTCCATCCTGGTGGTGGTGGTTGGGGATTTATATATAGCTATAAATGCACTGATCTAAAGAATATCACATAAAATAGCGTGAGTCGTTGTGATGTTGTTAAAAATAAAACAGACAGGGAGTTAACTTTTTCATTCTTTTTAAGAGAATTATTAACCCACTAGGAAATATCTCCTTTAGTATTATATATGTCATTTGAAGAGAGTGGGGTTGTTTCATGAACAAATATTAACCTCCTCTTCTTGCAGCAACTGGACTTGATTTTTTAGAACTTCAGAAGCTTCGCAGACTCACGTCTTGGTTTCAAGCGAAGACAATCAAGTCCAGTTGCTACAAAAAGAAGATTTTGACAAGAATTAATCATGAAATTGATGACTGAGAACCTCAAGTGACAAAGTTAACCTCCCTTGAGTCATCCACAGTGATGTGGATTTTTGTAAACCAATCAAGTCAACACAAGCATATAATTATAAACACCTTGTTCATCACTCAGCTATTTTGCTTGATTTCCAAGCTAATTGTTCAAACATTGTTAGTGTTTGTTTTCTTTTCTTTCTAAAGAGAATAATCGCAAGTGTAAAACCAAAGGTTTCGCATTTATATGTAGGACCTTGCAATACAGATCAGCTCTTTCACAGGGAGAAAGGAGCAAGGATTTTCAGGATTTTCCGGGATCTTCTGGCGTAAACTACTCGAAAAGTGGAAATAGCACTGCTGAAGGCATGATTTGCACGGCTGTTGCTTATCACAGTGCCATCAATTTCAGATTGTGATGAGCACAGAAGCAGAATGTAACTTTTATTCTTAATACGATATAACCGTATTTGCAGTAAAACCTTATTGCTAATGCCAAAAGCTTGTCTTTTTTTGCATTGACACACTACAATTAGCTGGCATTTTTAACATTATCACTATTGTTATTAGTCTCAGATCATCTGCACCTTTCCATCCCGACCCTCACACCCCTCCATCTCTTTCACAATCACTCTTTCCTTTTTATCTCTGTCCTTCTCTCTCGCTCTATCTCTTTTTCTACCGCAACTTTTCGAGACAGAAGGTTGCATGCATTGAGCTCAGGTCTGTCCAAGTTTTGGTAAATTGGTAGTTTTTCCTCGCCGCTGTTGACGATTGCTTGCTCAGAAAAGCATCATGAGACAAATGTGTTGTGATCAGTGCACCTACCACCCCCCTGTATCTCCACCGAAGTGTATTTTCTGACAAATATTTCCTTTTTTTTTCCCAGTGTCCTGTATCTCTGCTGTCAGCAAATTCATTTTCGGCTTCCTTTGTTTTCCTCCAGGTGCTGGTGTGGCACACGCGCACAGAAAAGCCCCAACTTACGAATGAACCGGCAAGCCGGAAGGACACCGTGATCATCGAGGTGTGATTGGATGGGTTTGGCTAAACAGGAAGCCGACTCCGCTGACTTGTTCCGGCATCCTGCACTTCCTTTTTAGACAGAGACTCCAAGGAGAAGCGTTATCCAGACCAGTGACATCATCATCGTACGAACGAGACAACAGCGGTCATTGTGGGGATTTACAAAAAAAGACTAGGGGAGCTAATTTCCGCCATCCATGGGTTGCTGGTTAAAAAGAAATAAATTAAGTAATTAAAAAAAAAAATAATGAGCCATGGGATTTATCTTGAATTATCACCATGTCATTTTTACAGATTAATTCTCCACTGACAGCCAGTGACGCAGTGGTATTACAACAATCAATCTAAGCTTGTGAGACAGTCACCGCCACTCAAAGATGCACCCAATATTTTGGGGAATGCACTCGTTCACTGCAATTCAATATAAAAAAAACATTGGCGCATTCACTTTAGAATGGATATGGTTAGCCTAGCTTAGCATCATGAGAGGAAAATATATAAAGGGAATATATTTTGTGGGTGTCTGGTCTGAAGATTGACTTTCAGATCTCAATCTACTCACTATTTTGTTGCTGTTGTTACTGTGAAGTAGTGGGTGTCACGAGAAGTTGGAGCCACTACTTGAAATCTTGGACGCTACTCTTGTGGATGGAGTCTGGGGATGAAGGCCAGTTTAGACCAAAGATTCACAAGATGAAATGTCCATCTTTCCTGGAACGTTCCAGAAAACCTGTCTAGACAACGTATCGCCTCCATAGCGGCAATCCTCCGGACTCTATCTTTTGTTCGTAGCTGGTTTGCTGCAAGAAGCCATGCCTTCTTAAAAGCAGACTTCCAAGGACTTGCCAGGCTGAACCTTCGATGGGAGTGCATCGATGCCTCCTCATCTCTATGGAAACCCTCACACAAACCCTTAGCCACAACCCTGTAACCCCAATTACACAGGACCAAGGTGTTATTGAGCAAAAAATGTGATTTGAATGAATCAACAGCGTTAAGCAAACATAATTTGGGTAAAAAACAAACAAACAAAAAAAAAAAAAAACAACAAAACAATATATTTTCTGAGTATTTTCACAACTGTGTGCAGAATTGCAACATCTCGTCATCAGAGTGAGTTTGTCACGTTCTATTGCAGGATCTTGTCTCACAATGTTGTCTATGTTGTAGTCTTGCAATATTTTCATGGTTTGGTTTCAAAGAAGGTATATAAAGAGGCAGGCTGAGAATCAAGGTGGTAAAACCTCTGATTTGATGTGATCATTTCCCAATAGCAACGTAAATTTAAAGTATTAGACGTGTTAATATGTCAGTTTTCCATAAAGAGACACTGGGTCGCGTGGCAGTTAACGCTTCCATCTCAAAGCAGGCCCTGGTTCCATTACCATTCTATCCTGTGTGAAGTTTGTATGTTCTCCCAATGTCCGTATCCCCCAGATTTTCCGGTTTCCTCCCACAATCCAAAAACACACAGGTTTATAAGAGATCCAAAATGGCTCGACTGGTTGTTTGTCTCTATGTGTGACCCTACGATCGACTGGCAACCGGTTCAGGGTTGCATAACTGGAATATGCTCCAGCACCCGCATACCTGAGTACAGTCATGGCAAAAAGTTTTTAGAATTACACTTTTTAGGGTTTTTAGGTGTTTGCCAGATGTTTCTATGGTTGTGTCATTGTCAAAACTTTTGGCCATGACTGTACAAGATGCGTGGAAGATAATAAATGAAAAAGATGCCCTAAGCCAGAAAAAATAAAATACAAAATAAATCCTGAATATAAATTCTGATATTAGAATGTTTTGAAATATTTTGTAATTTACAAGAAGGTTGATGATGAAGTATCAAGTATGACTCAAGCTCTTGTAGCGGAAATGAGCTTTTTCAACAAGTTACTTACAGTTATTTATCTGAGATGCAATGATCAGGTAGTATGTCTAGCAGGGTGTGGTTGTTGGACAAAGTTTGCTGAAATTTCCTGCCAAGTACTGAGCAGATCAGGGTCATCTGAATCGACTGTCAACTAAACATTGCATTACTAATAGCTATGGCAAAAAAAAAAAAGAAACGTCCGATGTCTTTACATGTCAACGTCTTAAGATGCAAGGGGCAGTGTAGCTACTCTGTTGCTACCTTCAAGTGTGTTTGCAAACGCATCTCCTTCGCTGTTTTCTGCCTTCATGCTAAGCTAGGCTAACACACCACTGATGCTCTTTGCAAAAAGAACGTCACTATTTCCATGTCGTGCCTCTCATAGAGTTCATTTTACTTGTCCCACTAAATTTTTCTCATTCTTCTAAGTTTCTCCAAGTCTTCCAGTGGGGCTTGTGCCAAGGCTTGGATGAGCATTATAATGTTTGGAGTTTTATTTAAAACGAGTAGTATTTATACATAAAGATGATGTGGAAAGTATTTATCAATACCTAAATATGATTTAATTCTCCTTTAAACCCGTCCAGAGCTGACTATAAATTACAAACAGGGGTAAAACTTTGCATGTTGGTCTAATTGACTAACAGCTCAGATGGGGATGAGATAAATTAATATTGAATCCCAAAATATATAAAACATTCTTTATCCATGTAGTTTCACAGGAGTCGTATCTGGAAAACCGAATTGCAAAAAATGACAAGTGAAAATGACAGACACAAAGACATCCAGTATTCAGCAGCCTTTATTCCGTACGACTTTCTGCTAAACCTCGGGACAGAACATCCAACCACTGCAATACCTTCAAGATAAAACAGAACTTTTACAGTCATTGGACACAGATGAACACCAAATATCTCCCGCCTATTTAGCATTTTTAATGCACGGAAACCTTTTTTTTTTTTTCTTTTTTTCTGTACTATAGGCACCAGAAAATGTAAACACACTGGAAATAAACCTGGAGGACTTGACAGCTGTTGAATATATAAATGTAACACTTTTTTTTTTTTTTCTTTATTCCACGCTGCACTTTTAAGCTCTTAAATCGGAGCGGTTGCTTTTAAATCGAAAGGAGAAAACAAAGGGAGCAAGAATATTGTCTAAAGAGGAATGAGGAATTACGGGCACCATTCCGACGGGTATTATCTTTTTTTTCCGTCTTTTTTAGAGCAGCCCAAAGGAAACACTTCTCGCTCACCACGGCACACATAACGAATTCTAGTCACCGAGGTCAGTGACAAAAGTCGGAATGGCGAGTTCTGACCAGCAGCCAAAAGCACAGGAACTAAATTGACTCATCTACTGGGTTGTCTTATGCAAAACATTATTTTCAAGCACATACGCCATGCCAACTCCTCCAATTTTTTGATCAGCTGTAATATATTGTTTATGATTTTGTCAGATTACATAAGAGAAAGTGCCTTGAGGCGTTTTTGCTTCATACTTTTTTGGTTAGTTACATTATTTTATTTCTGCTTTACATATATATGTATATATATATATGTTTGGGTAATCAGCATGCGCCTCAAGATGTTTGATTTAAAATGCCCACTAACGGTGTCTTTGCGTTACTTCCAAATCGACCTTTTGACATCATTTGGTCAGAGTTGCTATTCGAAACCTGCCCCTAGATTTGCTCTAGAATTCTTAGGGTGCCAGAAGAAAATCTCAAGAATTTTGGGGGCGGCGGTTTGGATGCCTCCTGTATACTCTGTATGTGTCCTTGACAACTGAAAACACTTAACAGCAGAAACTGCAGTCTTTGTTTTGGATACATATCGACCCGGGCCACATGCAATGTTTGCAGCATGAAGCGTACCTGATTTCTTTGTAATATTTATGGTTGAGAGTGCTTGCTTCTGATTTAACACAGCCAATTTATGATCGCCATGTTAATTTTTTTGAATAAATTGTTTTAATTTCTTTTTACACAGGGATTCAGAATACATGGGAAGGACAATAGATGAATGTTGATAAATAAAGATGATAATGTGTATGTTGTGTGCTTTTTCCAATAAAACTTTAAATTATAAGGCAAATATATATATATATATATATATATATATATATTTATGATTCGGTGTCTTTGATGGCTTGTTATCGGTTCTGAGAAGAACCCTGTATATGCAGGCATGACTCTGCATGCATATGCTGTATCAGCCGAACCTTTTTTCTCTCTTCCATCCCATCAGGGGACCAAATCCAAAACTATCACTCAGACCTTAACGTATAACCCTGTGTAATTACCTTCCTTTAGATCCTCCAGGTTTATTTGCTTTGGAGTAACTGTGCTTCTCTTATTCTACACACAACTAAAACACCACTATAAAAAAAATGGCAGATGGCAGAACATAGGGATTACGACATCTTATACGACAGGAGCAAATTGGTCCACTTTTGGATTCGACACACAAAAGACCTTGTGAGGTTTCCACATTGGAGTAGGAAGTCACTGTTTCCAGCACGACAATCTGAGAGACAAAACCACAGCACAGAGATACCTGCTCTCATATTTAAAATGCATTGTGATGAACTGCTGTGACTCCAGTTGTGCTTTAACTGCCAAATGAACCTGGCTTTCCCCCAAACCCTGATAGGATGTGGTTTGGATGCCGGTTTCGACAAAACCAGTTTGGTCAGTCGTGAGAGACATCACGCACGTCAGCGCTGAAATAAGAGCCACCTCGGAGACCTGAAGGCAACTGAAATGTTTTCAACGCCAGTGTTAATGACTCATGTCCATTAAATAATATGAACAACTGATTGATTTGAATACCGGTGTTAAAGAATGCATACCAGCAGAGCTAAAGTGTTTTTTAATGGATGCTTTTTTTCTGTTTAACCCTTTTTTTACTTTTATAAAATGGTGACTTTCCTTTTCGTTGTACTGATTAATACATTGAATCTACATGTCGTGCCATTTTTTTAGAGTGATTGCTTATTTATTTATTTTTCAATCTGTAGTCCCTCAGCAGATGGTGCACAGCCATGATTACCTGAAAAAAAAAAAAAAAAAAAACTAAAAATCACAGAACATAATGTAATTCCTAGTTCTATATTATAAAAATCTATAAAACCTGTACATATTTTGATGAAACTTAATACAGATGGTTGGCTTTCAGGACTGTTTTAACCTTAGGTTGTGAGGCTAACCATCTTTAAAAGGGCTGGATTAAAATGGGGTCTCCTTCCCAATTCTGGAACGGGTCCATGTTCATCATTGAGGTGAAATTGCAATACCAGATTAATCGGGCGGCGTGTGATTCTCCTCATGTGGTCCTGACAGATGGTCGAGCGGCTGCACCGGGCGCCAGCAACTGGCGAGTACCAGGTCCGTAGGAAGCAAAGGGTGCTACCTTTCCACCCTGACAGACATCTGAACTTTCAGATAGTGTTTGCTCGGTCGCCTGGTAGCATCTCAGTCTTTCCTTGTTCTGAAGGGGTCTGGTTATGGGACAACGGTCCGTTGCGGTAAACAAGCTCATACTTGACAACATAACTGTCTGCCAATCAAATGGGTCCTTAAGTTCACCCAAACTATGAATATATTTACGTAGTCTGGATCAAAAACAATAAAATCTCTTCTCAGACATGCTGACGACTTAGTTCCGGTAAATTTTCAGGTCTATCCATGTTCTATTTTTATAGACACTGTACTCTGAAAGTAAGTACATCTTCGTGGTTTGTTTTTACTTTCTTAAACTCATTATCAGCCTATCATGTCAAGGGTAAAGTTAGAGAAGTTAAGAAGTTTGAGGATGAACAAATATTGTCTCACAAATACTGAAAGTGCCAACAAATATTGACTTTATGGATTTGTTCTTGGTTGGGCCAGTTGGACTCACTAGAAAGGAATCCTTTTCTTAGAAATAATACCAGGAGGAATATAGGTTAAAAATATATACAACATGTTTTCATGTTGTTTAAGGTTTTTGTTCATTTTTAGTGGTTCCCTGGACAGAAGGCAAAAATGAAAAAAAAAAAAAAAATTTTTTTGGAAGAAGTTTGTAGCATATCTCAATGGTAGAGGCTGCTGCAGCAGAACAGACTGCTTATTATAAGACATAGGTTTGATGTCACCGTCTTTTTTTTTTCCGTCATTGTTTGTTCACTTCACAGCAAAATTACATTTATTGGAAAAGCAGTGGCGAATCTTAACTACACACAGCTGCGCTGTCATTATTACAGGTTCATTTTGATGCAAAGAGGAGCATGTCGGCGAAAAAGAAGATAAAGAACCGAGTAAGAGCTCTTGGTAACAGCAGAGGGGTTGGAGGGGGGGGGGACATGGGCAGCTCTCTTATGGCTCTGAAAAAGAGCGAACTTCACATCATAGTCATATAAATACAGTACTGCTTAGACGATTAGCTGCAGCAAAATAATGTTTGCTCAACACGGAGGTGGCTGGGGTGGGGGGGGGTTACAGTGAACACAGCAAAGGGAAGCTGGGAGCGATGCACTGACCAACCACAACAGTCATATCTACTGCATGTACTGCAAGACTACTCACTAATATTCATTTCAGCAATGATATAATAGTAGCATTACTATAATAGACACTCGGTCCAGCGGCTTTCTCTTTAGTCTTGTGCTGTTTTCCCCTTTTTCTTCAGACAATAACATAAAAAAAAAAAATCAAGGTAAGACACAGCAGCTGCCTTTTTTTTTCGGTCCAATGTGGTATCGTATTGGCGCTATAGAGGAACCCAGGTGAAGACCGGCTGGGCTTAGGCAGAGTGTTAAGGGTAGTTGTGTGTTCTTGGGAGGTAATCACTGGGACTTATCTTTTGGGAAACACGCTTGTCTGTTCCATAGCTGAGTGTTGAGGGTCTGACCAGAAGCAGACAGGGCTGAAGGCCAGCTGCCCGCTGGTGCGACCGGCTGGCTCAAAGCCCCCGGCTCTCCGCCGCTCATGGCCATACCTGACATCTGCTGCGTCATCTGAGCAAGACACAAAGAAAGAAAACTATCAGAGAGGCGTTAATGTTGACCAGGAAACACACATCTTTTGCTTTTTACTGTATCTGTTCTTTTTACAGTATCTGAAACCACCTCATGGGTTACCACTCCCTCCCCCGGCCACCTGCATTCTTTATCTATCACAAACGTGCCTAGTTTCTGCACTGCTTACTAAATAATCATCTGAAGAGTGTTTGTGTGCATGTGTGAGCGTGCATCAGTCTGTCACACATGCAACCAGGCATAAAATCATCACCGCACTATATCAGTGGAAACACACACACAGTTAGATGTCTCTTAACTTTAGACAGCTTGGGATTGTAGGGAGGGTTTTATACAATACTATGGAGGGATTTTATACTATACATGGCAGAAGATTTATGGACATAGTGAGAGAGGATATGAGGTTAGTTGGCGTGAGAGGAGGAAGATATTGAGAATAGAGTTAGATAGCGACCCCTGAAGGGAAAAGCCGAAAGGAAAAGAAGATATACTATACATGCCGTTTTTGTGCATGGGTGTGTCTGTGCGTGCGCGCGTGTGTGTATCTATTATCCTGTGCTAGTGGTGATTTAGAATCTGTTATTGACCATCCCAAATGTCAAGATACTGAAAAGAGTTCAGTGCAAATATAAATAAGTATTTACCCTCTCTAAATAAGCCTACCTCTCTCTCTCTATATATATACACAGCCCATATATATATTTATATACTAACAACATTGTGCATCACACCTTCAATTTCCAGTTTCATATATATACACTATATATGTATATGTGTATATATATATATATGTATATGTATATATATATATAAAAAATGTGTGTAATTTGAAATGTATGTATGTACGTATACTAGGTCCGGGTTCCGCCCTACATCTTGGCTAATATTAGCTAATATTAGTTGACTCCGGCACAACCTCAAATATGAGAAAAAGTCAAATATTGAGAGAAGTTTTTCTTTACTTTTTTCAAAACCGTTCCTGAGGACTTTAGTTCAATCATCGGTAATGAAAGACTGATCTGCGATGTGGAAAACAAATTGTGAATGGTCAGACCTCATCCAGAGTTCTGCGCACCTTGAATAAAATTCAACCGAAAATACAGAACCCATCAAATCTTCTTCTATTATATACAGTCTGCTGTTTCCTCAGATGGGACAAAAAAAAAAGAAAAAAAAAAAACTATAAGAAAAAAATACTCATTAAAGATTTTTTATGGGAAAACAAACAAAGGTGAGGTTTGTCTTGATATATTTTTGGCCTAAAATCCATGAAGAACAGACATGTAGACAGATGAGGGGTGTGGGTAAATAAAACAGCATTTTCTTTGCCTTTGGATATCAAGAACAACATGAAGACTGCGACAAATTGCAACCGAAATATCTGTTGCACAAATGTGTTCCGGAAATAAGAAAAAAAAAATAAAAATCAATGTCTCCCCAGAAATAAATCAGCAGTACAATCCAAACATATAACTGAAAATATTTCTCAAAATAAAACAAAATATAGTATACCTCTGTCACGTGGCAGTGCAGTGAGTAGGTTAACCCAAGACGATAGATTGTCCAAGAGTGAATGATTACAGCTCTCTCTATACAATATTGTGATTAACAACTGATTGGTAAAACCCAACCTCTTGGAAAAATTACTGCGAGGATTGGCTCCAGTTCCCCTTTGTAGGATAAACGCTATATAGAATTTCTGGTATGATTACCGGCTCCTTCTAGGTTGTCAAAGTTGACTGTTGGACGGCATGCCTACTGCTCATGGTTCATCCATTATGAGTTAATTCCGGAGAATGAAATTCCCCACACGATTTAATAAAGGATAAATTATTATGAGGACATTGCTATGTCTGACTATGATTACGAATTCTTTTACAGTTGTATATTGTATATACCGTTGCACAGTTGTATATTTATGGGATGTAACTCTATCAGCACTGTTCAGCTGCAACCCTGGTGGTGTGCAATAGTTCACCTGACAAATAAAGAGGAAGATAACATAATTGATACTGGAAAAAAAAGCTATTATATAAAACTCTGAGAGTTCAAGGGAATGAAATAAAGCTACAATTTTTTTTTTTTTCTGCTGAAGTTATCCATTACATTATATATATAAAAAAAAGTATAATGCGCGATCATCGTAATACTAAATATTGTGTTGAGACTGACATCCCTGCTCCTCCCTGACTGCAGGACCATACAGTGAACCATGTGTGCGAGGAACACATTTCACAAGTGCGCTCTGACATCTCATCACGCAGAGGAGAAACTGTGACCGAAGTTTGTTCCAATCATCATCAAAATGCAAATTCATTCTCCTGATAGAGATCCCCGGGTAACTGCGGCACCGCAGACATTTTAGACATAGAATTGCTGACATAGATTATCATGTTGACAAAGCTAATCTAATGACAACTCAGCTTGTTTTCTCTGCAAACACACATGGCAGCCACTGTTTGTTTGCCTGCTTGTCACTGCTGAGAGGCGAACAAAGGCAGGGACTTTTTGAGCTCCGCGTCATTGCTTTAGTTTGTTGAAAATCAACCGACACGACTGGAGGAGGTTGGGTTTAAATTCATTTCCATCGGACCGGCTGCGGTTCTTGAAGCAAGAACAGTAATCTGGTTTGTGAAGCTCTTGAAGAATAAAATTCAAGCACTTTTCAAGCTATTTCGAGGCTAATTTTAGATAGCTCTCATAACAACACGTACATTTTTTTTCTCTTATAATTGCATCTGCTCTGTTCGTAATAATTACTAATAACTGGCAGGTCTGGACCAGCACATTTGGGTGTGCAGAGGACATCGTGTTGCAAAACAACATATCTAAGTTTTTCACAAATTATATCATTATAAAGTTGCTTCCTGGGAAAAAATGTAACGCTATGCTGACAACATATACAAACATTTCATAATACTCTGTGATTAAAAAAAAAAAAATCTAGGTTGTCTTGACATCCCGCTTGCATTTAGTTTTAAGAGTTTTAAAAGAAACCTATTCATGATTTCATTAAAAACTGCAGCCAATATGACAGAAATACAAGGGTACTGACCTGAAAAGAACCAGGAATAAAAGATAAATACATTTCTACCAAAACTGTCTGATTATAAACCATAAAAAAAAAACAAAAAAACATCATCTTTATCTCATGAATCAACATCAGAAGGGTTTGGCTCCGCCACTAACTACACTGATGGATGTGAAGATGCTTGTATTTCAGAAAAAAAAAGGTTTTATTGATAATCCTCGTGAGTCTAATTCACAGTTGCAGAGTTCTGGGTTCTAACATATCTGCATCTTTGTCACCCGGCGTTAGTAAGTTAAGCCCATTAGCTCAGCTCAGTGAGCTGAGTTTCCCACAAAACCCACTATATCTGATTGTCCCACCAAATTACATAACCATTATTCATGTCACAATATAATGAACAACAGGGACATGATGTGAAAGTGTTGAAATATTAAGTTATTGTTCACTTACCTTGGTTTAATTTAAAAAATAGATGAAATACTTGATTAAAAAATGCCCTTCCTGGGTTTTCAGAGTAGCTGACAGGCCCAGTTCATTTACAGCATAAAATCAGTGACCGGAACACATGCACACACCAGGCATTGATGTTTAAGACCACAAAACTATATAAAATAAAATTTAACGTGTGAATTCCTGGCCACTGTCCTGGGAGTTTATCACATGGGAAGTGTGTGTCACCTGATTCATGTTCCACTGTCCTTGCTGCTGTCCTTGTCCATACATGTTCTGTCCTTGGCTGGCAGGCACCATACCCTGCCGCATACCCATGTAGCTGCCGTTGGGTAAAGCCATGCTAGACATCTTGGTGGCTCCCCCCATCATGGTGGTGGGTGGGACGGTCCCACCCATGCCTGGGCTGAAGCCTTGCTGAGGAAATGGCATCTGAGGCTGCCCCATATATATACCTGCAAAAGGTGATAAGGACATAAGTGTCTTTCACAAGATTTATGACTTAACACTTTGATCCGATACGACCCTTTACAGTGAGGCTAATAAAAACAGGTTGACGGGATACTGAACACGCAGCAGATCGCTAAAAACATACCTGATCTTGTCAGCTGCAAGCACCGCATTGCTGCCTACATCAGCAGCATATAGCGGCAGCTGACTGAGTGGAATCAAGATTCTGGTGACAACAAGTTGCACCAATGAAACATTTCTAAGACTCACTCTAGTTACTAAATTGATAGTAGTTTACTTCAAAACTGCAGGGATATAACAAAGTCATAAATACGTTAGAAGGCACAAAACTGTTTTTTTTGGTCATTGCTTTCACCGTTCATGCTCATCACTCTTTGGTTTTGACTACTTTTTGTGAATACAAGTATGGGTAACATAGTATGGGTTAGGTCAGGGGTCGGCAACCCGTAACACCCAAAGAGCCATTTGGACCCGGTTTCCTCGGAAAAGAAAACACTGGGAGCCGCAATTACTTTTTGACTCTAAAATAAAGGTACCACTGTATATATTGCTTTTTATTACCTTTACACTTTGTATAAATAAGTGTGTACTGTGTTGCTTCTGAAATTCACAAAGTATTACAGAGAAAATTACATTTTATTTATGTAATGAACTCATTTTGAGCTTTGGGCTTTCAGAGCGTTTGGCGGAGCTTTGACCTGAATTTTAAAAATAAATCGGGAAAAAAATCACTGTGTCAGTAAACAATAAAAAATAAATATTTGCAAAATATCTTCATAAATATCTATTTCACCTGGTTTATTGGACTTCTGCTCCTGAACTTCTGCGCACAGCATCTGCAAATCGGGACTTTACCGGCTGGTGGGTATACCGGCTTCCGCGAGTGTGACGTTATTTTGAGCGACGAAACATAATAAATATAATTTTATTTAATATTTCAAGATCACAATAATCTTCCAACTTAGAACTAAAAGTTAAAAAATGAATTAACACTAATGAAATATACTTCAATTAAATATTTATAATTTATTTTCCGAAGCCACCCGGAGCCGCAGTGTAAAGATGAAAGGGTCGTGGGTTGCCGACCCCTGCGTTAGGTGATGCTGCCATTGGCTTCCTCTGCTGAGGGATGTGCCATGATGCACTTATCTCAAAATTCCCACTTCCTATACTCAGAGCATGATTGTGACTTTATATCTTTTTTTATATCTGGTCGACTTTAACAGACTTTCCAGGCATCATCCGCTTTTGTTATTTCTTCGATGAATATTAAAGCTATTATTGTATCATTTTCAGCTAAACCCTTGTAACTGCGCTACCGTTATTATTTGTAACAAAACATTTATGCCTGTCCCTCCCAACCTGCACACCATCTCTTGTTATCTATCTCTCCGTCATCTGTCTTGCGCTCTACACCAACTGGTCGAGGCCGCCCAGATTGTCCAAGGTCTACTTGTTGATTTTTCATGAGACAGCTCTGATTTGGTGCTATATGTAAATAAAATCTGACTTCACATGCCTTGCCTTGAATTTCTCTTGAGGAAAAGAATATCATCAATTTCCCTTTCATAGTAGCGAGGAGGATTTTAGATACACTTTTGAGTGTCCTTAATACACATTTTGCCAATAATTTTACCTGTTTTGGATTAATATCCAACCCTCCCACACATACTTTACACAGCTTACACAGTGATTGACCAAGGGTTTACATTATCATAAACTTGCATGTTGCTGTTTGTTTTAGTTTCATGATTCTGATGTAAAAGTGAAGCTACAGGTGCATGGAAATGTGTGGAGATACACAGAACTGCATATTTTGTTGGTAATTAGAGTCAGTTGGCTCTGGCTGGTGCTTTTTGAGAAACTCTGGCAGCAAAACAGGTAAAATCAGGTAAAAAGGAAACAAACTTCGCAAAAATAAAAGAAATCTGTGTCCCTTGAGACTGAGAGTGAAACACACAAAAACAACACATGGCATCACCTCACTGTTTGATCTCACAGGAGTCTGACAGAACAAATAAAAAAACACGCAGATATCTTGCAAAACCAGGAAGTACAAACTAAGCGCTCCTGAAAACAGATATTTGTAGTCCAGCAGTGGACAAAATACATACTCTCCTCACCGCAAAATAAAATTTCACCCACCTTTAAGGCTTTATGTATACAGTCCTCATTCTAAAAGGAAATTAAATAAGGTATCCCTAAAAACCTTTTCTATTTTATTATTTCCATACATATATGTAATGCAAGGCCGCATTGACATGAAGGCAACCATTCTTACCTGATCTGGACATTTTTTGTACCGCTCTATACCAATCCGAAACACGACACCGCGCCTTTGAAATCATTTTTTATAATTTGCTTACCGCATGGAATATCAAAGCGACACCCAAACTGGAAACGGGAGGGTGACTCTTCCGCCTCTCAAGGTGAATTCCATAATTCTCGGTTGTTTTGCTGACTTAATCTTACAGGCGGGATAGTATTTCATTTTGAAAGCACCTTCGTCAAAACAAGGCAACGCCATCAATATTTCAGTTCGGATATTTCAGAAGCCGTTATCCAGATTTCTGCTTTTCAGTATTTGGTGCTTTCGCATCACGGCAAGTGGTCCACTGGTTTGATCCCAACGAGGGGAGCCTTTCTGTATGGACTTTACATGTTTTTAGGTTTTCTCCCGTGGTTCAAAAACATGCAGGAGGTCTACTGGAGACCCTTGATTGGCCAGAAATATAAATGAGAGAGTGAATGGTTGTATGTCTCAAAATATTTCCCGTTGATCACTTTTAACGGATGAAACCCACCTCCTGCCCAATGACAGCTGGAATAGGACCCAGAATGGAAGATAATGAGCAAATGTCATTTTTCTCATTTTGTTAGCTCCTTTTTAGATCCACGTATCCTGCTAAAACACACTGGCGCATCATGCTCATCATTAAACATTCACGCCTGTTAATATCGTCCTGTTTAACCTAGATTTATACGATAAATGTTACAGAGGAACATGGCCAATGTGTGAACACAGCATGAGTAATGTGTGCGAAGCACACAAACACACCCCCACAATGGAAGTTTGCGATTTGGGGCATTAGCAGTGCGAAGCTCTTCTAGCTTTGATCTTCATCACTGTTTAAAGGATTCAAAGAGACAATAAGGCAGCAGAAAGCAGAAGCTGATCTCCATATCTAATCCTCCTGTGTGAAGACGGCAACGTCTTCAGCGCGCCCATACGCCTGCCGCACAAACCTGACGCCTGCTCTTCTCAGCCATTCCGACAACACGTAAATGTTTTCCCCACACAGGGTTTCTGTGTGATTACTATGTATGAGCCGCCGCCTACATGCTCACAGTAACACTCTTAGCACTTCAGTCTTTTCACACAATAATAGCCAGATGAGTATGAATCAGCCTTCCCCTCTCCATTTTTTTTTTTTTTTTTTATTGCCGTGTTAGATCTACTCTGATAAATGCGACATAGGATGACCTTTTATCTCCCTTCACTCTCCTCCAATTTTATGATCGCTCTCATGCCTGAAAGTCTCCAGGCGTGTGCCTCTCATTGTGTACAAACACTTTGTGCGGATGTCTTGTAGCGACCCACGAAACAGGAAAACGGTACGAGCCCTGCATTCATAGCTCTTGCTTTCAGTCCACAGATCCCAACGGCCGCTGATGCTTCCCCAAAAGCTTACAAATATGTTGTGTGTTGCTGTGTGTTCTAAGTGTGCACAGCCCAAGGTGAATATAGCCCCTTTTGTGCTTGTGCTTTCCGTGATTTTCCTGACCCATGTGACATGAACGCGAGCATATTTTGTTTACATGTCCACAACTACACCCATACGAAGTAATACCTATTGAGAAACTGCATTACTAAAAAAAAACAGTATCTGAATATTCATTGTATGCTTAATGAAGAGCCCAAATAAGTGTGATTTGGGGAAAACTCTTTTAAACTGGACTTTTAGATGAGAATAACCATGCTAATCTCATTCATTTATTAATTTATGACGTACAGCGCTTATCCTGTACAAAGGGTGGTGAGGTACTGCAGCCAATCACAGCTGTCATAAGGCCAGCTGTCAGAATCCAACCATAGACCTTCTTGCTGTGAGGTGAAATTACCAATCTCTTTACCTTACCAATCCCCACCGCCCCCCGGGGCAACCCAGCAATCTCTTAAGTACCCTTTATTTAATGTATTTATGTGTTCACACATACAATAGAATAGATCTGTAGCGTCATTGTCACAAGTACTTGATTGTACTTGTGACAGTGAGCGCTCACCAATCGGAATATCACTCATACTTGATGAATAAATGAAAAAAAAAAATTGAAAAATTTAAATAAAAACATAAATCTTTATAGCAGCACTCATAATAAGCAGCATCCAAACACCTTGACACACAACCTGTGAAATGTGAAATTGAAGTTGGATAAAAACTATTCACATTAGCAGGCTTCAGAGGTGCCAGCCTATGCAAATTTTCGATAATCACCTCCAGGCTCCGGCTCCAGACTCTGCTGTACAGTCAGTGATCTGCTACTAAATGCGATGTATTTTTCCCATAATATTTACATTTACGTTCACAGACAAGGCGAAAGAAGTTGGGAGTGAAGGTTCTGGGCCATCATCTGTTTAGGAATCCTAGTTTGTTTACCATTTGGGTGAAATTTGTATTACGCAGCCATCGGTTTGGGTTTTAATAATAATCAAAGATGTTTGCGGTGGTGTGATGTAACACTGATTTAAGAGACGATTTTGGAAGAGGCAACTCATAACTTGTCCGACAGCTACCACACTACCTGGTGCCATTATAAAACGTTAAACTTCACAGTGGGTTAATAACTCACGTATAATGAGTTATCTCCCCCAGGCTGAGTCTCACCTCGGGCTGCCAGATCAAATACCAGAGAGTAATATAAAATAAGGGATGTTTTGTATTTTCATATCCAAATGAATATATACAGACTTGATAATGGCAAGATCATGCTCAGCAAAATCACCCTGATGACAGTAGCTTGATCGGAATATTACTTGCATATGTTTTTTTTTTCTGTGTGTGTGTGCATGTGTGTGCGTGCACGTGCTTAAACGTGCACCTTTTGATACCTTGTCCCGGGGCAGGCTGCTGCTGCTGCTGCTGCTGCTGTTGCTGCTGCTGCTGCTGCTGCTGGCTCTGCGGTTGACTGGCCACCGAGCTGCTGGCGTACAGAGACAGGATGGAGTCTTTGGATAAAAGCTTCTTCTCCTCTGCCTTGCTGGTGGTGGTTGTGGAGGAGGACGAAGAGATGGAGGGGTCTGAATGGGGAGGCGCCGCACTGGAGCCAGACTGTCAAGGCGACACAAAGACAAAGGGATGAAGTGGCCAAATGCAAAAATCTTCCTGTAAATTTCCATTTTTTTTCATAAGTTATTTCAAGAAATAACAGCTCTGTTATAAGTTTGTGCAGGCTCTGCTTGAAGCTATATGATTCCTTAATGATAAAGTCTGGAGGACTGATTCACTCATAACACATGAAAATAAATGTATATCACGATTCCTCGACCAGTCAGAAAATTGCAAGCCACGATTCAGGCAATTTTTTGGCAGAAATTTTTTTTTGACAAGTTTCTGAAAAATTTGATTAATTGTTGCTAATTTTCATTCAACTTCTTGGTAATTTATAGGCAACATCTCAAGAACATTTCTAACAATGGCTTCCTAGTTTACAGGTTATGTCATCATAAAGTAACAAACTGCCACTTTTTTATTATTATTATTAGTAGTAGTAGTAGAACTAGTGGTAGTTACTGTTATTGTTGTTGTATTATTCTAGCAATTAATAATTATCATTAATTATTGTTGTGCTATAGTCTTACAACTGATGGTATGCTGATAGTCGTGATTATAGTATCATTATTACGGTAGTCGTTATGTAATGAAGATATTATTATGACTATTACTGCAATGCTAACCACAAGTAATGCAAAAATCTTCCTGTAAATTTCCATTTTTTTTCATAAGTTATTTCAAGAAATAACAGCTCTGTTATAAGTTTGTGCAGGCTCTGCTTGAAGCTATATGATTCCTTAATGATAAAGTCTGGAGGACTGATTCACTCATAACACATGAAAATAAATGTATATCACGATTCCTCGACCAGTCAGAAAATTGCAAGCCACGATTCAGGCAATTTTTTGGCAGAAATTTTTTTTTGACAAGTTTCTGAAAAATTTGATTAATTGTTGCTAATTTTCATTCAACTTCTTGGTAATTTATAGGCAACATCTCAAGAACATTTCTAACAATGGCTTCCTAGTTTACAGGTTATGTCATCATAAAGTAACAAACTGCCACTTTTTTATTATTATTATTATTAGTAGTAGTAGAACTAGTGGTAGTTACTGTTATTGTTGTTGTATTATTCTAGCAATTAATAATTATCATTAATTATTGTTGTGCTATAGTCTTACAACTGATGGTATGCTGATAGTCGTGATTATAGTATCATTATTACGGTAGTCGTTATGTAATGAAGATATTATTATGACTATTACTGCAATGCTAACCACAAGTAATGCAAAAATCTTCCTGTAAATTTCCATTTTTTTTCATAATTTATTTCAAGAAATAACAGCTCTGTTATAAGTTTGTGCAGGCTCTGCTTGAAGCTATATGATTCCTTAATGAAAAAGTCTGGAGGACTGATTCACTCATAACACATGGAAATAAATGTATATCACGATTCCTCGACCAGTCAGAAAATTGCAAGCCACGATTCAGGCAATTTTTTGGCAGAATTTTTTTTTTGACAGGGGTTCTGAAAAATTTGATTAATTGTTGCTCATTTTCATTCAACTTCTTGGCAATTTGTCGGTAACATCTCAAGAACATTTCTTACAATGGCTTCCTAGTTTACAGGTTATGTCATGATAAAGTAACAAATTGCCACTTTTTTATTATTATTATTATTGGTAGTAGTAGTAGTAGAACTAGTGGTAGTTACTCTTATTGTTGTTGTATTATTCTAGCAATTAATAATTATCATTAATTATTGTTGTGCTATAGTCTTACAACTGATGGTATGCTGATAGTCGTGATTATAGTATCATTATTACGGTAGTCGTTATGTAATGAAGATATTATTATGACTATTACTGCAATGCTAACCACAAGTAATGCAAAAATCTTCCTGTAAATTTCCATTTTTTTTCATAATTTATTTCAAGAAATAACAGCTCTGTTATAAGTTTGTGCAGGCTCTGCTTGAAGCTATATGATTCCTTAATGAAAAAGTCTGGAGGACTGATTCACTCATAACACATGGAAATAAATGTATATCACGATTCCTCGACCAGTCAGAAAATTGCAAGCCACGATTCAGGCAATTTTTTGGCAGAATTTTTTTTTTGACAGGGGTTCTGAAAAATTTGATTAATTGTTGCTCATTTTCATTCAACTTCTTGGCAATTTGTCGGTAACATCTCAAGAACATTTCTTACAATGGCTTCCTAGTTTACAGGTTATGTCATGATAAAGTAACAAATTGCCACTTTTTTATTATTATTATTATTGGTAGTAGTAGTAGTAGAACTAGTGGTAGTTACTCTTATTGTTGTTATATTATTCTAGCAATTAATAATTATTATTAATTATTGTTGTGCTATAGTCTTACCACTAGTGGTATGCTGATGGTCGTGATTATAGTATCATTATTACGGTAGTCATTATGTAATGAAGATATCATTATGACTATTACTGCAACGCTAACCACAAGTAATAAAAATAATGACAATAATAAAAGGCGACACAGAGGCGCAGTGGTTAGTTCTCCAGCCTCACAGCACAAAGTACCCTGGTTTGATTCCGACAAGGGGACCTTTGTTTGTTTGTTTGTTTGTTTAGAAGTTTATTAGGACAGAGTATAATTACATAAAGCACAGAGGCAGGGTTAGAGTTAGGCTTTCTGTTTGGAGTTTGCATCTTCTCCCCATGTCTGCGTGGGTCTTCTCCAGTTTCCTCCCACAGTCCAAAAACATGCAGGTTAATCGGAAAAACTGGGAAAATTGCCTTATGAATGGGTGAGTAAATGGTTGTTTATCTATAAATGTGGCCCTGCGATTGACTGGTGAGCAGTTCAGGTCGTACCCCGGCTCTCGGCCAATGACAGCTGGGATAGGCTCCTGCAACCCCCGTGACCCTGATTGCAGGATGAGCAATAGAAGATGGATGGATGGAATGATAATAATTATTATTATTATGGCGCCAAGACAGAAATTGATGGCAACAGGTATCGTAGCTGTTAGCTTTGATGCCAGGGGTGGAGGCAAAAAATCAGGCCATGCATACAGGATTAATACCCCTAAAGGCAACTGTTACTCCAGTTTCAAAGAGGAATTTGATCTCCAGTCTTTCTTATTATTACAGCTTATTTCCATTATATAGTCATGAGTTCTTGCTCAAGTGTCGAGGCAACTATTCAAAAATGCATTGCCTTCCTTATCATTCATTTTTACTAATTCATAATACATATTAATGATACTTACTTAATTTATTGCTTGCTTTATTGCTTCGCCTTCTTGTTGGAGTAATTAAACTAAGTAATGCGGCTGGACTAATCATTGTATTTTTTGTTGGCTAATATGTCAGCCCCTATTGTATTGTTTATTTTAATTATACAAACAAAAGTAAAACAAGTAGTTTTATGTGTATTGTTTACTTTTGTTTGGTTATATTTCAGTTTCCTTATGTAATTGCTTGTATATGTTTATATTTGAGTTTCTAAGAAATGTGTCTGTCTATAGGAGAGGCAACCCGACGAGTCCTGACGGGTTTCATTGGCTCCTCCGTCACATTTTTTCTGTTTTCTGTATTGTGATTTTTTTTTTCCTCGTCTTTAATGTGCAAACAAACTAGCTGAACTAACGTCTTTGACGCTAATAAAACATTTGACAACATGATTTCAACAAATCCCTGTCCTATATCTCATGGTCCAGTCCTTATTTACATAACTATCATTTTGCCTAACCACAACCTGAAGGACCGCCCCCAGATGCTACAAAATAAATTATTTTTTATTAACGATTATTAGCATCTTGTGAAGATATTAATGCTTGTTAAAACATTTCCTGCTAAAGATCATTTTCTGCTTGACTGTTTCATGTGGTTTTGATGTGTCCATGAGCAACAACAAACATGATACACAGCGCCAGGCAAGGTGCCGTTTTTCCATCAATCGCGCAGATGCAAGAGTGTGAACCCGGCGATTTGTTTGTGGGGTGAACACAATGTTTAACACCTGAGTAAAAAGCTATTCCTGCATGGTATTCCTATTTAGATGACTAGGATCTGCAGCTAAAGGATCTTATCTCACTTGTCCTTGAAGAAACGCGCCCACTACAACAAGTCTTTTCAGTGTTTTGCTGAAGGCTGATTTCAGTCTGAATGGTGGGTTATTTGTGTGGGAAATCACCAGGAGGCGTTGTGAAATCTATAAGACTAAAGAAGAAAGGACAGTGATGCGATTTAGATTTATTTTTTCTTCCCCCTGGTGTGATGTGAATTCCACAGAGTGTTGAAATGAGTTAGAAGAAACAAAAAAAAACACAAAGTAGTTACAACAGCACTCCTGCAACATGGAGCCTTTATTTAATGGCTATGGTTTCTAGATCACCAGAGTTGTCCCTTCTACAATCTATTTTTTATAAATCCTTTTAATAATGTTTTGAAGCATCTAGAAGGGTTTAGATGAGTTTGTGTGTGTCTGTGTGTGTTGGGTGTGTGTGTGTGTGTGTGTGTGTGTGTCTGTTTTTGACATGTTTCTTTGGATCACACATTTGCAAGAGAGACGTTGGTTTGAACATTACAGCCTTGAACTTTTAGCGCCTTCACTTCCTGCATCTCTGCTTCAAGGTTTTTACCTTTTGTGACATCTTATTTTATTTATATACTTTAGATTACAGTGGCAAAGGCTAAAAAAGAGAAGAAAAAAAAAACAGAAATGTGAAGAGTTTTTGGATCAGGGAAATAGTCATGATTCAAAGATGGAAGGAAACATCCAAGGGGGATTTTTAGGGAGATGGAATAATGGAGGTTTAAACACACTTATTTTTTTGCACAGGAAATAATCAACTCTCAGATACTCTGAGTTTATTTATTTAGCCATTTATTTATTAATTTATTTTATTTTACTTTTTTTAAGTGAGTCTTTTACTTTGACAGGTCCTACTTTTCCTAATATCTACGTCATGAGGAAAATGTCATCACATATTGTGCCTGTCTAGGCGCAACTGGAAGAGAACCTGCTGCAGGAATGGTTTGAAATAGTAGGTAAACACAAGGGAAGAGGTGGGAAATTCAAATACCCTGCCTCACTAAAAGAAGAGTATCCTCCTGTTTTTGTTTTTTTTATGACATGTGAACGAGAGATTGAATGTTTGTAATCCTCCATATGATATGTGAACAAGAGAGTGAGTGGTTTTATGTCTCAATATGAAATGTAAATTACAGAGTGAATGGTTTGTCTCTTTATGTGACCCTGTGATCAACTGGCAATTGACCCTGCCTTTCTCCAAATGACAGTTGTGAATAGCTCCAGGCCTTCCGTGACCCTTAATGCAAGATAATTGCTTATAGATCATGAATAAATGAATGAGTGTTTCTCTCATGGCTTGAGATTTTCTACTACCACAATGCTCTTTCCACAATTCATGAATGTGTTTCTCTAAGCAGATTGAAAGTAAGACTCGAAAAGGAGGAGCCTTGAGAATTTTTTAAAGTAGTCTTTTTAAATTATTGGCCATAGTCCCATCCATAATTCAGCAACACAAATATGATGTGAAAACTTGAAGATTTCAAGTTTTGACGATTGACATTGTTGACATTAAGGGGAAGTGGGTGACACTTTTTTGTGTCCTGCAGGTCAATTCATGAAATACATGTATACAGTATACAGTGATCCCTCGCTATAACGCGGTTTACTTTTCACGGTTTCGCTACCACATGGATTTGCATCGTGCATTGTGTTCTGCATTCTGATTGGCTAAAAAGTCACTCCGCTTCTTCTCTACCTGTGCGTCAAAAACATTGCAGTTTAATATGTACACAAACGTGAAACAGCTTGCCAAATTTACATTATGTACGTGCAAATTCTCCTACAATTTCGAGTTTCTCTAAAACCCATAATGTTGACAAAACGCTCTGGACGGACAAAAGCACCTGCAGCAGGGCCCAAAAGGCAGCGGAAGATGCTATCTATCGCAGATAAAGTTAAACTTCTGGACATGCTAAGGGAAGGTAAAAGCTATGGGGTTGTAGGTCGGCATTATGGAATTAATGAATCTTCAGTTTGTTCCATAAAGAAGGACAAAAAAAACATAAGGACCACAGCAGCAAAGTATACTGGAGTATTTAATTGTATAATAATTGTAAAAAAAAATAGAGGTTTCTACTTCACAGATTTTGCCTATCACGGGTTCTTTTTGAAACATAACCCCCGCGAAAAACAAGGGTATACTGTACTGTATATACAGTATGTATGTATAAATGGTTTTGAAAACTTACTAAAAGTAGTATGTATGCCAAAATAATGGTGGCTCAATCAATTGGTTGCAGTTCTCGGTCAGTTTTCAGCTCTAAAGCCTCCAGTCTTAAAAATACTTGAAGGTGAAGAAATTAGAAATCAAGTAGGAAGAGGCGAATGATAAATTAAAAAAAGGACTAAACCGGAGTACGGGAGAGGAAAGAAAAGACGAAAGGAGAAGATAGAGGAGAAACAGTGTCGTGGTGTAAGTGAGATGGATAACATTAATTAGGCTGCAGTGAAAAGAGGTAGATGTGAAAAGTTGCCCACACGCACAAGAATGCACACACTGGCACACCTTTACCTTTCCCTTTGGGACACACTAATTATGTCTAAAGGATGAAGCTGACAGATAAAGTAACACCCTCTCGTGAGTTTGGCGTTAGTGTGTGTGTTTGTGTGAAAGAGAAAGAGATAGAGAGCAAGTGAGTGGACAGAGAATTGAGAAAGAGTCACCTGGACTTCATGAATAAGATAAGGAGACAGTGTGATAAATAGTGGCTCTTGCAAAACACACACACGTATACACACTGTGATGACATGATGGACTGTTTAGCAGGCAGCACCGCATCCCTCTGTCTGACTGACTGACTGAGAGAGAAGGAAGGAAGAAGGGTTGATAGTGGACAAGGGTGAAAAGAAAGAAGGGAGGCAGAACTGGAGAGATGGGTCAACGGGCAGGTCGGCAAGAAGGCAGGGGTACGAGTAGAACGATGGATGGGAAGAAAGTTAGAGGTGGAGTGTGAGAAGGTAAGAAAAGGAGGGAAGGAGTAAGAGATGGATGGCTAGTCATGCCAAAAGAGACAGAGACACGCTCACAGATGCACACACGTGAGTTTAAATCAGTCAAATGTTCACTGAGACAGGTTGGGAATTTTTTAATGGCTGCCTTCATATTGTCAACAGTAAAGGGATTCTATTTATATAATACGTTTTTACCTTGACGCAGCTCAGAGCAGCTTACTGTTACCTAATTTTTCCCGATCCGCACCCCGTCGATTCACACTCTTCTGCATCTGTGCCACCTTATCCGGAGCAATTATGGATTCACTGTAAACATCCTTCACTCATCTAATCATCCTCAAATCCAGAATTGTTACCGGAAGCTGTGCAGATCTGCAATGACGACGAGGCTGGCATCTCCGCAGAGGCTTTGCTTTGAATAGTAATAATTACCTGTCTGTCAGGTTTCTTATTTTTCTCCTGTGGTTGACTATATAAATCAAATAAATCAAAATAGCAGAAGGATCTTCCACTAGTGACTGTAAAGGGACAAGACAGCTCCCCCTGCAGCATCACAATCATTTCCAGGTGCAAGAATAACCTGCAATTCAAGATGAAGCGTCGTTCCCTGAGCGGAAACATGGGTGTGTATCACATCAAAAAAAAAAAGCACCGCCTGCGTCCCTCCCTCACTCAAACTAAACAAAAGCTCTGCTGACATCCTGTTTCTCCTCTTCATCTACTTGAACGCCATCAGACAGTAAAAACATTGATATAACTGCTAAACTGCTACATGCTAATTGTTTATTCCATGTTTGCTTCTAACCATGGAAAGAATATCCAAAAAATTATCAGGTCCTGTAAATATGAAAAATCAACCCCTGACCACTATTCACACCTTGCGGTTTCAAGCCGCTTTGCACAAAATAGCAGCCAACAATTCACAAACACTCAACACACCTAAACCAGGCCGTTGGGAGCAGAGAAACATGGAAGTTCTTTCTTGGTGAAGGACATTTCAGCATGCAGACAGGAAGAGCTGGGTATTGAACTGACAACCTTCTGATAGGTTAAATCTTGCTCTACCAACTTGCTGCCCCAAAATGGAATATGCCACATCATTTTACTAAAACGGATGTTCTCCCCGTGTCTGTAGAGGTGTACCCCACTTCTCGCCCATTGACAGCCGGGATAGGCTCAAGCATCCCCTGCGAACCCGAGTACAGGATAAGCGGCGGACGATGGATGGATGGATGGTTTTCAGGTTCATATTCGATTTTATTTTTTCCTTTTCACATATTAACTTCTCCTCCATTTCGTTAGATTACAGTAGATTACAGAATATTACAGAATATATTACAGTTAGATTACAGAATATTTTATTTTTTCCTTTTCACATATTAACTTCTCCTCCCTTTCGTTAGATTACAGTCATTTGGCAGACGCTTTTATCCAAAGCGACTTACAAAAAGTGGAATTCAGTCACGTAAGATCCCAAGTACCAGTAGTTGGAAGTCAGAAATGACCACTCAACCAACTAGCATCTCGGAACCATATTCATACATACATTCATTTCATCGTCATTTTTTTTTTTTTTTTCGGGGGGGTTGGGGGCTGAGTGCGATTAGTTGGGTAGTGCTTGGTGAAGAGGTATTTTTTCAGTTCATAGCAAAAGATGGGCAGCAAACCCTGCTGTTCTGACCATTGCTGCACTATTGGTAAAAAACAATAATAAAAATTAAAAAAAAAAAAAAAAACATAAAAATATATATATATATATGTGTGTGTGTGTGTGTGTGTACTTTGTATATAAATAGAGTTGCAGAGACCAAGATTCTGTTTTGATGACTTCTGGCTTCATTGCCACTCTATTGGTAAAAATATTAGTAATGAATAAATAAATGAAAAAGATTTACACACATACAGATGTAAAGAGTTTCTGAAGTTTCTGCTTTGAATGATTTCTTTACAAATTAAGTGATACATAAAATCAACATGGATAATGCATGATGAATTATTTGTTTGAAATATTAAATTTTGTTGAGATAGCCATGTCACAATTATTCAACACCTGTATAGTATTGTTTTTCATAAAAAATTCTCACAGTCTTTATGGCCAAGAGTGGAGTTGAAAAATAATTAAACTTTTTGAAACTCCATAATGATCCATAATTTGCTCCAAATGTGATACATATACAAATGGCACCTATGAGGTTGTTCAAGGTGCTTTCCAGACATGGGAAGGACAAAGGCACTTTCACAAAAGCAGAGAGGGAGGAGATTATTTCATTATACCTGAAGGGCCTTATCAATGAGGCTTTCTAAACAACTGTACATGCCAACAGACATTTAGGAGTATTATAAGTTTGAAACTTTAAGGAAAGGCTGCATACTTGCCTGGCTGTGAAACGAAGCTCATAATGTCATCAAGGGTGCCTAACAGCTTAGTCAGGACAACTAAGAGAAACGCCAATGTCTTTGCGAGACAACTACACGACAACCCAATAAAGGCTGGCACATGTGATTCAGTGGATACTTTAAAATGTGTACGGAATGAACAAGGACTTATTGGTCATACTCCGAGATGTATTCCATTCTTGACCCCAAGGAAAGTGGACCAAAATGTGGAAATTTGGATATGACTACTAAGATTTGGGAGCCAGTTCTATGGACTAATGAGCCCAAACTGGATCTGCTTGCACAATTAGACCAGCGGTTATCTGGCATGCAAAAGAGCAGGCTGATGACCAGAAGAATACCATCCCCTCGTCCAAGTATGGAGGGACTGGGGGAAGAGTGGGGTGTCAGTGATAATATCTGGCCTGTATTTCTGCAGCAGAGATTGGCAGTCTTGATCTTGTGCCTTGAATCATGGTTTCCAAGTACCAGGCCATTTTAAAGAGGAAAGTGATGCCTTCTGTTGACAGATTCAACAACATTCATTCATTCATTCACTTGGGACTAGGGAAGATGTTTTTTTTTGGCAGAATTATAGGTGGAGAATATCCATACCAATCTCATTGATTCATTCCGCTACCACAAGCGTGCTCCTTCATCCTCTCTCATTCATTCATTCATTCATTATCTATACTGCTTATCCTGCACTCAGGGCTGCTGGAGCCTATCCCTGCTGTAGTTGGGCGCTAGGTGGGGTACACCCTGGACAAATTCAATTGCAGGGCCACAAATGGAGACAAACAATTATCCAACCAAGAATCTTCTTGCTGTTAGGCAGAATGCTAACCACTGTGCCATCGCGCCACCTGTTAACACATAAAACATTGGTAATCATTGGACTTTCCAGCTGGACAATGATCCAAGCACATCTCCAAGTCAAGCAACACTTGGCTGAGAAAAAGATCCTGGAATATCCTGGAGAGGCCTTTTCAGTCACCAGATTCAAATCCAACTGAAAATTCGATTGAACAAATGAAGATCGGGCAAGGAATCAGATCGAGAGGTGTGAGGAGGTTGTCAGCACTTGTTGAAAACATGTGTTTGAGTTGTAAAAGGTAACAGATGCTCCACAAAATACTAAAGCTTATGGCTGAATAATACTGCATATGGGTTTCTCCTGCTGTTTGGCTCTGTGACTGTTGTTGTTTTAATTGTTACCTCTTGGTTAATTCCATGGAACATTTGTGGATTCTGGATTAAACCACCTGACCTTTCAAAATGCAAATTCATATCTGACTGCATCTGTGCACGTATTGAACACCCACACAAAGCTCAATGAAAGGTGTATAAAACACAGAAAACAATGTAACCATGCATCCATTGACTTTATTTATCTGCTTTGTAGAAGTTGAAGTTCAAACTGAGTTTTACACTAACTGCACACCTTCAGGTCAGTCGTGCACCTTTTCTTACTTGTTTTTTGTTTGTCTTTTTTGTCTCAAGACTTTTGTTGTGTTTTGGACACTCCCTCTGCACTTTAATTAAAACCTGTTCATGATGGGACGTGACGGACAGGTGATCTTTGACTACAAACCAGCACAAACCTCGGGCTGCTTGGAACCATGTGGTGTCCCCGTGACAGCTGAGAGACAAAGCACCTCAAGCATGTCCTGGGTTTTCCCTGGGGGTCTCCTTCCAGTGGGACATGCCCAGGACACCTCCCTAGGGTATCCAGGAAGCATCTTGACCGGATGCCCAAGTCACCTTGTCTGGCATGACTACAGATGCTACACAAATCCACCTGTTGATTTCCCGCTCCATTTTCTCTTCACTCGTGAGCAAGAACCCCGAAATACCGCAAAACTTGAGCTCCTCCACTTGGTTATCAATCCATATCTAAATGCACTGCAGACAGTAAAGTAGGAATTTCACTTTACAGGGGAAAACACATTTCTATACTGTCCATGTGACAATAAATACTTTGAATCTTAAATCTTGAATCTTATTCCTGATGCAGAGAAGGCACTTCACCTTTTCTGGTTGAGAATCATGGCCTCAGATTTGGAGTCGCTGATTAAATTGCAACTATTGTCGCCATTAAATTGCTGCAAACTGTCGTCGTATAAATCTTTGAATGACATGAATCCATAGATCATTATTTCGTTAGTGTACCTTTCAGATTTATATATGAGCAAACCCTCACTCATAACAAGAGAAATACATGGCAGGACAAAAAAAAAAAAAAAAAATATCAGACCAACGTCCTCACTTGATCCGGGCGACCCAATGACTCAAACAAATTCTACTTCCCGCTCATCTTGTTCAGAAGTTTATGAAAAATCACAGAGCAAACTTCAAATCCCCCAGACCACACTAATCGGCCGCCTTCACCCACAAGACATATTTGTACAATGGAGGCCGTGACTCAGAGGGATCCTCCCGGCGCTGAACATTTTTGATAAGAACATCATCTGGGATGATTTAGGAGGGGGGGGCATCTTGGATGTTCACCACAGAAAACAGCTCAGAGGTAGGATAAGTTTAATTAAGTTTGCACTAAGATATTGTGAACTTTTCCATGTGTAGAGCTTCGATGATACAAGGTGCTTCCAACATAACAACACTGTAATTACTGTGTTCTACAAGACTGTTGGAATGAAAACAAAGTCCTGGATCTGGACGGCCACAATTATGGCTGGCATAAAGCAACATGGTACACAGTGCTATACATGATGCAGCCAACAGGAAACTTGGAAATATCTAGCACACTGAAAAACAGCCTGATTTAATGAGTGAAATTTACATATACATTTGAATCTAGCCTTGCTTTTCAAAAATATAGGTGCGTTGAGATGGACATTCCTGTCGAATGCAAGGAAAAAGCCCTGTGTTTGTGTGGATTTGATAACTTATTATTTGGGATGAAAAAAAATGGAGGCCTCATTACATGCACGCTATACAAAATGGCGTTGCTAAAAAAAAAAAATGTCAGCGGACTAATAAAAGGAATCAATAGTTATCAGTGGATGAGATAACAAGCATAGCTTGCGGAATCCAACAAAAAAGCTCAAGAGATTGAGAAAAATTAAAGAAATCCAATAAAAAATACATGCAGGCTTTTTTGGCCGGGAAAAAAATATGCAAACTTTCATGTACATGTTTCATGTTTTGAGTGTTATTCATCCATGGGGACACTGTGAAGACCCAACCTTATGAAATGAAGACGTAAACAATAAACGGTCAGTAGGTTTTAAAGCTTTTACAGCCAGCAAGAGAACAATTTCATTTTTTTTTTCCCTTGAAGTTCTTGTAACCAGCAGCAGACTGGTGTCCAGCGTGTCTCTGAGTCACCACAGGGACTGAACTATTACTACAAGCAATGCGACACCCTGCTGGCAGTGAAGCGGCACGTTCGGTCCGTCCCTCAGAGGTCACCCTGGTAGAAGTGGGATGACAGGGGCTGAAGGAAAAATGGGACAATGGTTCTCAAGCTGATTCTCGGAAAATCGGCCCACTATTATTTGGTGTTTTTAAAAAAATTGCCCTCGAATGAGTAAGTGAGTGAATGTTGTCTGTCTTTGTACGTAGCCATGCAACTGCCTGGAGACCGGTCAAAGGTGTACCCTGCCTCTCGCCCGATGACAGCTGGGATAGGATCCAGCATCCCCTGCGACCCTGAGTGCAGCAGGAGTGGTAGAGGATGGATGGATGGATGGATGGATGGATGGATGGATGGATGGATGGATGGATGGATATTAAATATAAAATATGCAGTAGAATAGCAATAGAAGATGGATGGATGGATGGATGGATGGATGGATGGATGGATGGATGGATGGATGGATAAATGGATGGATGGATGGATGGATGGATGGATGGATGGATGGATGGATGGATGGATGGATGGATGGATGGATGGATGGATGGATATTAAATATAAAATATGCAGTAGAATAGCAGTAGAAGATGGATGGATGGATGGATGGATGGATGGATGGATGGATGGATGGATGGATGGATGGATGGATGATTTAATTGCTGTGTCACAAAACAATAAATAATCAAAGCAAGACTAGGGAATTGCATGAGAATTTATCATGAAACCACACTCTCAATTTTGGTCATTATAAATGAACTGTGTTTAAAAATCTTGATATGATCTTTGACAATACTTCAAATATTTCAAATATTTTAAGGAAATAACTAGAAATCTGTGGGAAATTCTAGCACTCAGTACCATTCACAGTATTATTGCCACGAATACTGTAACTTTATTGACGAGACATGGCCCTTCAAGCATCTGATGCGGCGAGATACTCCGGCAGAGAAAGACTGAAAATACTCCTTCAGGCACTCTTGTAAATGCAAAACCCATCAGTCAAAATTCCCTAAAAAAGAATAGTTTAAGATAGATGCAAGATAGATGCATGTGCACCTCTCTTGCCCTTCTCTACCCTGTTTCACACACACGCACACACACACACACACTCATTTTACCACATAGTGTGTGATGTGTTGCAGGGCTCCTAGCAGCACATTGTGTTAGAGAAAGCCTCCTCAACAAGGCTCCATTCTTCTCTCCTAGTGTTGGTGCTGACGGTTGCAGCCAGAGCTCTGAATTACCAGCCCTGACAGCCTTTTCCTCACTGTCGGTATTCATAGACCTCTACAGCCACACACACACACACACACACACACACACACACACACACACACACACACACAGTTTTCCATCACTGCTTGGAATACTCGTACACTCCCCCTCTGATAGACCATCTGTGGCTCTAATACCACCCCTGGCTTGGTGTGTGCAGAGGGGATTTGTGCTAATTTACTAAAAACAAAAGTAAAGGTTCCATTAAAAGTCTGAAGCTGAGAATGGACGGTTCTGAAAGGAACAGGAAGGAAAGGGGAAAAAAAGAAGTGCAAAAACAATTGCGAGTTAATGTTACGTAACCCTCCCTCCCCGCTCCCACTGCCCCCTTTAATTTTATTATTTTTACTTCCTTCTCCAGTAATTCAGGGGTGATTCCTTTCTTTTTCCATCTTCACTGGAACAGAGCGCCACTACAACAGTGCCCGGTCTTGGATATTCTGTACAAATTACATGTACCTTTAAAAAAAAAAAAAAAAAAAAGGAGCTGATTTCAAACCAAAGTCACGAAGTACATCCTATACAGTGGAGAAAAAAAAAGAAAAAAAAACAATAAAAAAATCGGCAAGGAGCTAACAGCAGGTAATAAAAAGAACAGACCTATGAGATTACGCAATGGGATCATAAAGCAATAAAACCAAAACCATGAGGCGGAGATAAAGTTCGAGGGATGCAGATTTAATACATATTCAATAAATGAAAGTAGAATTGTCAGCAAGTGTTTTGTTAGACTGGCCTGGGAGCCATGTTTGTTGCGAATCATGTGTCAGTTTATGCGATGCGTCATGTGTTTGACAAAAAAATTGTAGTATTTCCTTCATTACCTATTTTGCTATCATGCCATTTCTAGTTCTTCTATTGTATTTAATAATGATACTTTTTCTATCACCTGGGCCTTATATGCATTAAGAGCCAATTGTTGTTACTTTGGGGGCACACTGGGCCTTCAGAATGCAATGGTACTAAATATGATGACTAATTTAAATAATATAAATGTTTTAAATACTATTTATAGCACAGTAGTGCTTTTTGTTATTTCTGATAATGTACTTTCATTTGTCTTGTGAAGCTCGACCGTCATTATTTTTTTCCAGATATGCATGGATCATTAGCAAAAGTGTTAATGAATGGTTAAATATTAAGCTCATAAACAAATATTACAATCCTTACACTTAAGGGTTTCCCTTTTGAAACTGGTATGAATATTGTTTCAGTTGCACAAAACAATTCGATTTCATGTCTTCTAGGGCCAGTTCAGACTAGCCAAGTCAGGTCAAGTCATTTCATTGATAAGGCACCAAATCACAACAAAGTTGTCTTATGACATTTAACACTGAAAGCAGATCTGGACCACGTCAAGCCCATGAAAACACATTTCTCTTGCAGGGCTCAAGACAAATTTGAAAAACTGCAAACGTGCCCGCAAAGTCTCTTTCCTTGAATCATCACAAAAGCTGGGACTGCGTTGCCTCTAAAACTTTGCAGAAAAGAGGGGAAGCGCTGTTTCCTCCGGCGAGGAAGGATCAGTAGCGCTTCTAGTTTGGTCCGCGCAAATAGTTCCTTGGGAAATTAAGCAAAAAAAGGCAATAGGTGCTTTCAGAAGAACGCCATTCTAAGAACCATTCAGCTCAAATTTCATCCCAGGAACTCTCAACCTAGAGTGGAATCTCATAACTTTGCATGAGACACATCCCACACACAAGCACAAACCAAAAGCAAAGTTGCATTCATGTTTTGCATGGCAACAAAAATAACCACTGACTATCAAATTGGTTTAAACGCTGTTATCTTAGCCCTCTACAGCTTCGCCATTTGAAAAAAAGCGAGGATTTTTTTTTTTTTTTACTTTCACAAAAAACAGGAGACAGTTAACCCGCAATCATTTTAGAGACAAATAATAAAAGTGAAATCCAGTGGAGCTTCATGTTTAAATGCCCCCGCGCCTTTGAGTGACGGACAGGAATCAAAAACCTGGGGGGACTTGTGTGAGAGCGAGAGAAAACAGTAGCAGCGGTGATGGTGGTGGTTTTCACAAAAAAATCCTCAGCCTCCTACAAGGCTGTAATCACATTTTTATAATTGACATATTTGCAGATAGCTCCCAGACACTGGTTAATAGCTGTTCAAATCTGCCAACTGCCAGCTTCCTCTTTCTTCACGCACCCAGATAATCATTGCTGCGAAGCAATATCCGCCTGCTGAATCCCAATTTCAAACCGCTGCGTGTGTGCATGTGAGTGTGTGTGTGTGTGTGTGTGTGCACGCGTGTATATAAGATATAGTCTCTCAAAACTATGCAATACACATCTCAAACGCTGCCGGGTGGAAAGTTTTAGTACACCACCTGTTAAATTAGCTCTGTTTCCAAAGGGCTGTTTATTTCTTGCTGACGTCGAACAATAACAAATGAATATCCACCTTTAGATAACTTTGATATAGCAGTGGGGTGAAAGGTTGAAGAGTGGGGGTGTGGGGGGATATGGATTACAGTGTCGGGAACATTTTCACATCCTGTCTTCAAATTCTTTTTCCACCTTTATGATAATATGAAAAGGCACGATGGCACAGTGGTTAGTGCTTCCGTCACGCACCAAGCAGGTCCTTCATTTAATTCTGAAAGGGGGCCT
Organism: Fistularia commersonii; assembly: GCF_037954325.1. NCBI lineage: Eukaryota > Metazoa > Chordata > Actinopteri > Syngnathiformes > Fistulariidae > Fistularia > Fistularia commersonii. Next base: position 4,943,783 of record NC_141285.1, on the reverse strand, counting down.
TTTCTTTGTGATATTTTCTCTTTCTTCCCATGTCTGCGTGGGTTTCCTCCCACATTCCTACAAACATGCAGTACGGTCATTGGAGACCTAAAAATGCACCGAGGTGTAAATGAATGAAAGAATGGTTGTTTGTATTTAAATGTGGCCGGTCCAGGGTGACCCCACCTCTCGCCCAATGATAGGATGGGATAGGATCCAGGCTCCTGAATGCAAGACAAGCGGGAACCGATAACTAATGAATGACTGAATGAATGGCAATATGCCTAGAATAAACCGGAGGAAAAAAAAAAAACAACTTGTAAATGCTCACAGTGATCTTTCTCATCTTTTTTCTTCCCTCTCGGCTTAGAAACGTGCATAAAGCAAGTCTTCCCAAAAAAAGAGAAAAAAAGGACTGAATGCACTTAAAGAAAGTGGAATAAGTTCAGACACGGTAGGCAGTGAAGTAAAATGACAGACTAAGGAGATTATGTGTTAGCTGAGGACAACTGAGCTCTTTTAAACTGATGAGCGTGACATTTCATCTTCAGTATGCGGTCTGGAATCTGAAAGGTAAACCTCCTATAATGAATACAGCTCCATTTGGGTTTTTTTGATAAGGAATGAATGAATGAATAAGGAAATGAAACTCCGTCTGGTCGTCCAAAAAATGGAAACAGATTAACATCGCCATTTTGCCTGTCCTCATCATACAGATATCAATAAAGGCCTACAAATGCAGACGACTCAAAGAGGCCAAACGATCCGTTCCACCTTTCTGCTTCTGTCAACCAAATATGGATGGAAAGGCATAACAGTGACTTATTACACCCTCCTGGACAATCTGATCACAGTTATCGCCAGTCGATTACTTGTCTTCCTCTCCCACGAACGAAGGCAAAAATTGATCCTTCTTTTCTATTTCTGTTTTATAAATGCGACTGGATATTTTCACTCTGCGACAGACTAACGCCAGAGTGCAAACAAAGATAAATAAATATATGAACAAAAACACTGCCCTTAATATGTCAATATATTTCACAGTACTTTTAGATCCTCTAAAAGGGATTGGCCTCTAATCTGGAATTGGGATTTCATTTAAAACTTTAATTTTCACTTTCTTATGCTGGCATTGTGGAAATCCCTTGATATTTACAGTTTGATTTGGATTGACTTAGACGGATTCCTCTCTTCGCCGAGGTGCATCTCCATCAGTGTTTTCAGCCCAATATTTTCTCAAGGGAATGGGTCATGAAAAATCTATTGAAACATCACTTCATTGAAGATGATTTTTCTAGAGTAACTAAATGCACTTTCTATAGACTCCTTGTGATGAGTCAAAGAACCTCAGTTAATTTCCCTTGATAAAAAATAAATAGTGCAGCATCATTTCACATTTTGCTTAAAATCCCTACATCCTAAAACACTGTCAATACAAAAATGCAAGAGACCATTGGAATTCTCCTGCTCTGACTGCGCCTGGGATGGAAATACTAGAACCCCATTTTTGACATTACTAAGCTGTCCTCTGATACACAGGACCATGTACTAGATATTATGTGACAGAAGCAAAAGTTTCATTTTACGGAATAGAAGAGTGCCGGTTATCCTGAGAGCTCTTGAGCGTGGACCATTGAATAAAAATGTCCTCTCTGATGTTAAAATAATGGAAGTAAAAAGGCAGTGCTACCAGAAATGTGGGAGCGATATGAGAGCGAGCTTGTCTTGAGTCAAAAAGTTATGACGGAACAATCTCTCAGAGGAGATACAGTGTTACGCAACGGTCCATGGTGTCTTAACGCAGCCTGCTGTAGTGCAGCGATACACTGCAATATTCAATTATTCTTTGGGTGAATACAGAAATACGACAGTGACAAATGTCTGGGGATCGATGTGTTGAAAAATCACATGGGAGACAAAATGCATGAATGAAGCTTAACGTACATATGGTAAATTCTAATATAGTGCAGGCATTCAATCGAAATGGCTGCGGCCTGTCATACGGTGCAACTGGGAACAGTGAAATTAGAATTGAATGTATCAAAAAAGAGGTTCATAGCAGGTTACGGACAGCCGTGTCTCTTTGTCTCATAATGTCAGCGAGCTAATAGACTTGCAAAAGAAAAATATTGATGTTCTTATCATTTCAGTTATTTTTGACATTATTGTGTTGATTGAAAATAACAATTTTTATCTTTAGGTTTGATCTTCCAGCACCCTCTTCCCTCTACTCTTACCTTTTGATGCCGCACACTCGCGTCCTGCCTGTATCTCAATTTATACACGTTTAAGCATAAATCTGAGCTCATAAATCTGTCTCCTGGCTGAGAAATGCTGGCGCAGCATGTTTGAATTATGCATATATTTCAGTATACCTAACATCCAGGTAGAACCAACTGGGAGGATTGCAAAGATATAAGGGAATAGGGGTGTGAAGAATTTGAGTAAGAGAGGACATGTGAAGGACACAAAGACAAACTTGAGTAATGCCCGTCGAGATTTAAGAAAAAATGATTCGGCTGGATAAAACGACAGCGATTGTGGGGAGAAAAAAGAAGCTCGAAAGCCGGGGAGCAACAAGAAAATATTCTTTCATACATTCATTATCTACACCGCTTATCCTGCACTCAGGGTCGCGGGGGGAGACGAAAACTATCCAAAGTGTCATTGGGTGAGAGATGCGTTTTACCCTGGATGAGTGCCACTCAATCACAGGACCAAATATAAAAAAAAACAAACATTCACTCGCTTATATCACAAGTACCGTCGAGTCCAGTCTGCAATAATTCTGCTGTGTTTTTGATAGATTGAACACAGATATTTCAGAAAAACATATCATTAGTGAGTCGATTTGCAGCAGTTTTGTGTGTCAAAACTATGAATAAACTTCTGGGAGCGATAAATCTGTCAGATCTGCCAGATTCAATGCGCCGTTGGTTAAATCTAAGCCTGTCCAATGCTTTTCACAATTTTTGAGGCGCCATTTAGTAAATCATAGTGTTCTGATCGGTTCCGGTGATAACTGCATCCTTGCCACTGGTCTGTGTCAAGGGTCTGTGTGACGGCTAACCACACATTTCCAGCTTGAAGCCAGAAACAGAAAATTGATGTTTTTCTAACCATATCAAGATTTGCTATAAAATCTGCTGTGGGAAATTGTATAGCACATCAGTAACATAGTAGAGTGTGATCAAGCATAAAGCACCTTTTCAGCTGTTTTAATCCATTGATTAAGTAATAACCTATTCACGTGCCCCCTTCAGGTGACCCGCTTATTATGCTTTATGTGGTATACCTGTTTAATGACACCACTATATACTGCTCAAAAAAAATAAAGGGAACACTTGAACAACACAATGTAACTCCAAGTCAATCACACTTCTGTGAAATCATAGTGTCCACTCAGGAAGCAACACAGATTCATTTTGACTTGTTTTAAGGACATTACATCAAAGTTGGATCAGCCTGGAGTTTGTTTTTACACTTTAATTTTGAGTGGGATTCCTAATCGGACCTCCATGGGTTGATACAATTGATTTCCATTGATCATTTTTGTGTGATTTTGTTGTCAGCACATTCAACTGTGTAAAGAGCAAAGTATTTCATAAGAATATTTCATTCATTTAGATCTAGGATGTGTTTTTTAAGTGTTCCCTTTATTTTTTTGAGCAGTGTATTTCATTTGCAAGGCTCCAGACCAGATTCTGAGTATCAACCAGGAGTGACCCGGTTCCAAATGTGCCGTTCCAAGTTAAGTGCAAAGTACTCTTGATGTATTCAAGGATGGCTCTTAATGTGTTTCATTGTCAAAAAATATTAACACACTGTACTATTAACCGAAAAATGTGAACATCGTGGTTTGCTTAAGATGTCTTAATCTCCGGGTTTGCTTTTGTCTTGTGCCAACGCAAAGAGAACAGACGTAATATCAGAACTGCAGTGGATGAGATAGAAAACCAAGTTTTCCCTTCGAATTATGTGAGAATGCAAATTCAAATAAGTCCCAAGCCTGCTGGTCTACTTTCTACTCTATAATCTTAGATAACGCCTCACACTATCAGAAGTTGGCTTGACCATATTTTGGTCAAACTCCTCTAGGCTTGTACCAATCATGGTTTTATTTTTTGTTGTTCTTTTCTTTCTCTCAAATCCCTGAGGATATCTGTCAGGAAATTAATGTGTCCAAATTTTCAACAAGCATCTTGGGTTTTTATACCTATGTGACATTATATGATCTGTACTATTATTATTATTGTTGTTGTTGTTGTTGTTGTTATTATTATTATTATTATTATTATTATTAAAGACCAACCCAAAGACATCAATAAAGCACTACATGTCTGAATTTCGGTCATATTGTTCCCTTAATGTATCATCCAGAGTCATTTTCCACAATTATTCTACCCAATACTTTTTAGTAATCTCTTGCAAAGCATGCAGAGGTCTGTAATTTTTGTGGGTACTCTTCAACTGTGAGTGACGGAATCTAAAACGAAAATCCAGAAAAACACATTGTATGATTTTTTATCGCTAATTATTGCATTACATAAGTATTTGATACATCGGAAAAACAGAACTTCATATTTGGTGCAGAAACCTTTGTTGGCAACTACAGAGATCCAACATTTCCTGTGGTTCTTTACCAGGTTTGAAGAAACTGCAGCAGGGATTTTGGCCCACTCCTCTATACCGATCCTTCAGCTTTTGGGGCAGTCGCTGGGCAATACAGACTTTCAGCTCACTCCAAAGATTCTCTATTGGGTTCAGGTCTGGAGACTGGCTTGGCCACTCCAGGATCTTGAGATATTTCTTACGGAGCATCTCCTTAGTTGCCCAGGCTGTTTGTTTCGGGTTGTTGTCATCCTGGAAGCCACGACCCAACCACGAGCCATCTTCAAGGCTCTGACTGAGGGAACGAGGTTGTAGGCCAAAATCTTGAGATACATGGCCCCATCCATCCTCCCGTTAATACGGTGCAGTCGTCCAGTCGCAGTTCTCTTCAGGTCATTGACCAGGTCCAGCCATGTAGTTCTGGGCTGATCCCTCACCTTCCTCATGATCGTTGATGCCTCATGAGGTGAGATCTAGCATGAAGCCCCAGTCAAAGGGAGATTGAACGTCATTTTGAACTTCTTCCATTTTCTTATAATTGTACCAACAGTTGTTGCCTTCTCAACAAGCTGCTTGCCCATTGTCCTGTAGCCCATCCCAGCCTTGTGCAGGTCTACAATTTTATCCCTGATGTCCTTGCACAGCTCTCTGATCTTGGCCATTGTGGAGAGGTTGGAGTTTGTTTGATTGAGTGTGTGGACAGGGGTCTTTTATACAGGTAAGGAGTTCAAACTGGTGCAGTTAATAAAGGTACTGAGTGGAGAACAGGAGGGCTTCTTAAAGAAAAAAATAATAGGATCTACAGATCTACAGATCTACAGATCTATCTATCTATCTATCTATAGATAGATAGATAGATAGATAGATAGATAGATAGATAGATAGATAGATAGATAGATAGATAGAGATTTATACATATATATACAATGGGGACAACATATTTATATTATTTACATTAGTCTTTATATTTAGTACCATTGCATACTGAAGGTCCCTAAAGTTACAACTTACAAATAAAGCACAAGTGATACATAAAGAGATCACACAGGAGGGGTCCCAAATAGAGCCTTTACATATAAATTTGTTTGCTTAGACAGGTTTTATCCATTAATTAAATAAAGGATTCTCATGAGGGTGTCTCAGAATTTTCCAGACTGACACTTGACAGCATTTGCTTTTTTTCCATACTATTCCAGTGTCATGCAATAAAATGCAAATGAATTACTTAGGAATCATACAATATGTTTTTCTGGATTTTTATTTCAGATTCCATCACTCACAGTTGCAGAGTAGCTATGATAAAACTTACAGACTTCAACATGCTTTGCAAGTGGGAAGAGCTGAAAAACCAGCATAGGTTCAAGTACTTGTTCTCCCGCAGTATTTCCTGAACTAGTCTAACATACTTCTCTGACTCTCCAGACATAGTTCATCTCTCGACACCCTGTTGTATGTTTTTTTCTAGGTCTACAGAGGCACAATGCAGCCTCCTCTGACTTCCTCTGTACTTTTCAACCAGCATTCTTAAAGCAAATACTGCATCTATGCAGTTGCAGGTGTGGAACTACAGAGAGCAGGTGTGTTTCAAGCAATACATTGAAAGGACTATATTGTTAAAAGTTTAAGCAGCATTTACACAAAAAAAAAAAATTATCAAGAATATTGGTCTTATTAATTGACAGAACATTATCAAGATGAGATGATGGTAGAAGTGTGCTAAACGTGACAAAATAAGAAGAGGAGGGAAGAGGAAGGAATGAGATGGAGCATCTGGTCTGAAAAGAAAACAATGTTTGTAACTATGATGTTATTTGAATCAACTGGTTTATAATGTCCTTTTCTTGTCTTTTTTCTTACTATTTTAAATCCTAACAGGTTTGCAATAGTAACCACAAACTGATAAATTCACTTTCATTTGACCTTTGAAATGGGCTGAATTTTCTAGACTGACACTTAACAGTTATTTTGCTTTTTTCCATACTCAACACTGTTTTTTTTTTCCTATCTCTTTCTTTTTCTTTTTTTTTTACCTTCATTAATTGCCGGGACCCGCTCATTATTGTTGAGTTATTTCCCTTTCCTCACAAGATACTCGCACAGACAAGTGAGAACGCAGAAACTGCAGAGCGTTGTGTTCAATGTGTCAGGTGAGTTGGAGAGAGAAGTCACAGAAGCACAGTACCACCTTTTTAATCAGATTTGCCGGGTGCAATGTGAAGTTTCTCATCCCCTAATGCAATATTTGCAACAATTTTGTCCAACCGTAAAATGAACAGAGAGAATTATTATTATACTGCCTTTTGTCTGGTATGGATAAATGACTAATAATGGCATACACGCATTACTGCGTCTCCTACTATCAAAAAGTTGGATAAATGCTCTTTAGTGCTAGATCTAGGCTCCAAACTCCAGATGGAATCAGTCCCAGTGAGCAAGATAATGTCATTAGTTAGATAACAGGCATGTCTTTGAATATCCACAAACACACAAGTGACTCCGGTCAGAACATTGGGGAATGCCAATTAGTGAATGGATTTAAATATCATGGCCCTGTAATTCAATTGCTCAAATTCTAAATGGCAGCTCGATTAAAAAGAAAAAAAAAAAAGAGGATTGTGGTGAATATTGGGGTCCTGACCTTAGCTTGTAAAAGGTACATCCAAACAAAACAAACCAGACGGATAAGACTAGGGCTGCCTACAAATTGTCAAGCAAAGAAACAAAGAAAAACTTCAACAAGCACCAGAGAACTTTTACTTTGGACATGATTGATGATGAGTTATAGGTAAAATTTAATTGTTGGGTCATCTCAGTGTCATAGCAAGAAGGTGCCATGCAGTACCTGTGTCCACTATTTTGGCTAATGTTGATTCCTTTGAGCAATTTAGGATGTGCAGTTAACCGACAGCAAACCATAGGAGACCTATGGTTGTGAAACAGCAATCCTAACCACTTCCCCACCATACCGTCCACATGCATTAAAGGTAAACAGCATGTTGTAGTTTGAAGAGGAAAGACTGGAATATAAAACATAAAATCTCTACATCCCCAAGGTAGTTCCTTTTTCACCCTGTGTTACGCAGTTCATCCACCCCCGGGGGGACACAATGCTTTTTATGCATTTTAGCCTGTCACGCCCCGAGACTACAGTCAGTCCAGTACACCCCCCCTTAGCAGCACTTAAACCATTCCCATCTCCATTCTGGTCCAGAAACTGAAAAAGCACGACATAATAATCTTCAGTAACCGTTGCTGAATGAGATAGAGGAAAGGTCAAAGCTGATGGCACATGGAGGGCACATGGATACCCGACAACACTTTGCTAAAACAACCACGCTGCATCTAAAAATCCTCATTAATTTTACAATTTGAAGCAACTGCTTTGGCAGATAAACACATTTACCGCCTCCAATATGACATATATTCAGCATATTAGTAGGTATATAGCCTCATACGTTTCGGGCGAACCTTGGACCGGTCACAGTCGATTACGGAGCCATGTGTGTGTGTATACATGTTTGTGTGTATGCGTGGTATGTGTGTGTGTCTGTGTGTTGTGTGAGTGTGCGTACTATTTATCTATTTATGTGTATATATATTTAAACTAAGAGGAAGATCCACACAGAAATTACCATGTATTATCCTATTGAATATAAGATACCACTTTCAATGTTTACATCACCTTTTATTTTTAAGTCAGATAAATAATGATTGGTTCAGGATGAGACAGGAACACACAACTCAAATCATAATACGCACATGATCAACACACACGAGGAGGTGAAAACAGCACAAAAACAACACCACAACAACACCAAAGTGTTTTTTTTCAACATGGTACAAATAAGTAAAGCCCTGCACAGTAAATTGCATCAAATTTGAGACTTTCTCCCATTCACGCACCAAACACAAAATTCACACCTCAATTTAGGAGATGGAAAATGTTTACTGCAGATGTGTACTTTCCCATACAATTTTCATACATGCAACAATATGGGCAATTAGCCTCTTGGTTGTACTTTCTGCTGTAATTCTGCCCACACCCCTCTTTCTTGACAATCCTATGCACATGCACTTGCAGCTTTAACAAAGTGATTTCAACCGCATTCGTTTCCAGCGTGTCTGATGACATGCTATTAGATGAGCATTTTGAGGGAATTACGCAAAATGGTTTAATGCATCCATCTCATCTAGATATCACATAAACAACATTGGGCATCCCATTCTCAAAGAAAAATACATTATGTAAAGAATACCAACCAATGTTATTACCCGAGGATTGCTCAGGTAGGCACGAAAAGGCCGATTGGCTAACGCAGGGGTCGGCAACCCGCCGCTCCGGAGCCGCATGCTGCTCTTTCATCTTTACCCTGCGGCTCCGAGTGGCTTGGGAAAATAAATTGTAAATATTTAATTGAAGAGTATTTCATTTGTGTTAATTCCTTTTTTTAACACTTAGTTCTAAGTTGGAAGATTATTGTGATCTTGAAATATTAAATAAAATTATATTTATTATTTTTCGCCGCTCAAAATAACGTCACACTCGCGGAGGCTGGTATACCAGACGGTAAAGTCCCGATTTCCAGATGCTGTGTGCAGAAGTTCAGGAGCAGAAGTCCCATAAACCAGGTAAAATAAATATTTATGAAGATATTTTGCAAATATTTATTTTTTATTGTTTACTAACACAATGATTTTTTTCCTGATTTATTTTTAAAATTCGGGTCAAGGCTCCACTACATGCTCTGAAAGCCCAAAGCGCAAAATGAGTTCATTACATAAATAAAATGTAATTTTCTCAGTAATGCTTTGTGAATTTCAGAAGCAACACACTACACACTTGTTTATCCAAAGTGTAAAGGTAATAAAAAGCAATATATGCAGTGGTACCTTTATTTCAGACGTCAAAAAGTAATTGCGGCTCCCAGTGTTTTCTTTTCCGAGGAAACCGGGTCTAAATGGCTCTTTGGGTGTTCAGGGTTACCAACCCCTGGGCTAACGCCATCTTGAATGTAAATAACTTGATTAAAATAGAGTCACAAAGCATCTGCGAAGACTCAAAAAGTACCAAAATAGATTGAAAATAATGGAAATTGAAAATAATGTCAAACTTGCTCTAAAATATAGGGTTCGGTGTTTTGACCTTCAACCTGTCTGGGGCCCAACAGAGAAGAGATAAGAGGAGCAGACTTATGAAGTAATGGATACATGGAGATGAATGGAGGGGTTTCGGGGTGCCAGGCAGACACGGAGTCTTAGTAGATGGAGGTGAATGTGGAGGGGAGATTAGAAGGTAAACGGGAGGCTGGTAGTTGCAGAGGGGGAGCCTGCGGTTGCAGCAGCTCATAATTGTTCTTCATGCCTGCGTCTCCAGCAAGCCAGTGGCTGGTCGGGGTCCCAGGAGGCTTTCAAATGTGTGAGCGTAACAGAGTGAAACACACAATTTGAAACCCCTGACTAAGTCGCAGGGTGAAGTAATGGATTTTGAAGCCGAGGCATGACATCACCATGAACTTGTGTATGTTTTCCTGTGTACAGGGTACATCGTGCATATGAATCACTGTTTTCCTTCGTCGGCTCCACAATGCTTGCATTAGTACGGCTGTCTTCTGAGTGTGTATTTGCAGTTATGAAAAACTAAGTACCCGCATGAATATGTATGTGCTCATTTCTGGCAAAGCTGTAGGTCAAAGGCCACACTTGAGGGACCACGCTGGCACTTTAGAGTTACTGCCCCACCTTGAAAATGTTTAGTTCAACAATCATCAATCTCTCCTAAGAGCAAAGTGAAGGAGAAAGGGGGGAAGTTAAGTTTAGTCAGGGAAAAAATAAATAAAGGAATTCAGAATATATAAGGCATTTTCACTAAAAAAATATAATATGTTTGTAATAATGTCTTTATAGTGCATTACAGGTATTATATGATAGCAGTTTGGCATATTCAGTAAACAAAGTGTTTATAATGGTGACAGAGTCAAAATGATTGAGCTTTTGGGTTTGGTGGCCATGTTTATTCCTGTTTTACACTGTTCTGCCCACGTCTCCTCAGTAGACTCAATTTTTTTATTTTTTTTTATTTTAGCATACCTATAAATCCCTTGCTGGAAATTCCTTTCTGCATTTAACCCATCATGGATGAACCATGAGCAGTTGGCAGCTATCTGGCGGTGCCAGAGAAGCACTTAGGGGTTCAGTGTCTTGCTCAACACTTTGACTGACTAGGAAGAGCTGGAAATTGAACCAGGAATGTTCAGTTCCACGGACGATAGCTCTTATCCCCTGAAAACACTACATTTTGCAATTCTTTAACGATGCTGTGCACATAAATTATCAATCCGGAAACTTCCCTTGTGCATTTTTTCTCCCCTAAAGGTTGTTTTCCTTAACCAGGTGCCATAACTTGAAAAGCCATTTGAGGCATAAAATGATTAGTGATATCATGAAGCTCTTGAACAGCAGCATTTTGTATTTTCCAACAAAAAAAACAAGCCTTTGCATTGAGAATGTGTGGATATTGGGATCCTCTCCCAGTCAGCGATGCTAAGGTACGCTACTTTTCAGTTAGCATTTAACTTTCTCCCCCAACCCCACCCCCCACTTGCAGCTATTATCACAATCGTTCATAGATTTCGATTCACCAGATATTTTTAGATTTAGTCCAACAACAGAACCCCTTGTCCAACTAGACAATAAGTACTTTTTGTAGTTGCTGCTGCTAATAAGTGTATGTATGCAATTTCTCTGACTAAAATTCTAATCAATTGAAATGGAATATTAAATAGTATTGACAAAAACAGACAGCTGCCCTTCCAAAATTGTTATCAAAAACAATTGTAGCATTGGACCTCCTCTCTAAGTATGGATAAGAAGAATACCATATATGTTACAGAAACAGCGGGCGAATACAATGGATTGCATTAGTATTCTTATATTCTAAAGGTATAACAAAAGTATTACCATCACAATTCCATTTCAATGTCTTCTGGCATGTGTGTGCATTGTTCAAGTGTATAAATACAGCTCTTGCTGCCAGATAAGCTTGGTCTCTCTTGAAGGACATGATCAAATTAATGTAGTGTGGATGTAAGGAGTGTGTCTGACAGTTTTCAGTCTGTGTGCTGCCGCTAGTATGCCGACATCGGTTTTGGAGGACGCCGGTGTGTATTTGCATCATCAGTCTCTGCAGACTCCCCTGTATTGCAGCCTGCCTGCAGTGATAAGCAGATGATGAAAGCCCGTGTGTGTTTTGGTGTGTGTGCGTCCGTGTTACCTGAGCCTGCTGTGTGTTGTTCGATGAGGGGAGAGGGTTGGACACCATTGGTCCAAATATGTCTAGTTCATCGGTGATTGGTGCAGGGCTGCCTGAGCCCTTTCCACTGCCCTCTGGGGCATCTGTAAGACAGAAAGAGAGAGACAGAATTGATTTTATTATTGCTGAGAGCCAGGTCGACTTGCTTTGTTATTAAACCCATCAACTTTAGATGTATTCCTTTTAAAATCAATAAAAGCTGCTAGTGTTTGATCAAATTTAAATTGATGCAATAAATATTGCACTTAATAAACCTTGCTGTGACCCACATCATCCCCTTACTGAGAGTTATTTATTTACTCTTGAATTAAACATTGAAAAGCACCTAAATCATTTTATGACCATGTGACATCAAGTCAGACGCTGTCCTAGAACGCAAGGCATCACATTAAAAAGCCGACATCCGCACTTGCAAGAGGAGTGATAAAACATGAAAACACGACCTACACAAGGACGTATTACTCATTATGACCTTTGAATACAAAAGCGCATCCTGAATTTATTGGAATTACTCACTCGCACACATTCCCACTGCAGCCTGAAACAGCTTCATTAACAATTACCATGCTTGTTAAGGGAAACATCCACAAGGAAATTCTGTGGACTGGAGAAGTTAAAGTTGCAGAGACAAATGATTCCATTAATCCTCTCTCTTGCCTTTGGAATATTACTCATTAATTGGCTGAAATTTCACAGTATATTTGAAAGAAGGACATAGCTCCTTTTTTTTCAAGTTTTGGGCATTTTTATGAAGCTGCGCTCTGGCTGAATTATCGTTTTATAACTCAATAGACAAAATAAGGATTCACCTTCCCGGCTATATGAGGTCCATATTTCAAAACAGTCTCACGCTGAACAGCAGTGAACCCTAATTACAATAATGTTGGCTGAACTCCCTCTTGGCGTGGACTTTTCACGGTTCTAGCACTGTGACCAATGCTTCCAGATGGCCCCGCGCTATCATGCCTGCTATTAGTTCCAACTACCAACCACCTTCCTGCTCGAACGAGTCAACCAATAGAGAACTTAGTACTGTTGTGTTTGATGTCTTGAGTTACTCGTAGATTCATCCAGCACGATGAGTTTACATTCAATAATTTTACTGACTTTGTTAGAAAAACACTCTAGACTATGATCGGGGTCTTTCAAATCCGAGGATTTCCGATTCGGTTCCTAATGCTTCCTTTCTCAATGTCCAAGTGTCTTTCGGCCAGACACTGAACACCAAGTTGCTCCCAAAACCTTGCGCAGCAGCTCTACCACCCAATGTAGCGCGTGAGAATTTATACGCTGCCACTGGTGACTCCCACCACCACCACACACACACACAAACACACAAACACACACACATACACAGAAAGTGAGCGGGTACTGATAGGCCATAGGATGAGGTTGGCAGGGGGAACCTATTTGGGGCATCATTTTACATTTGAATCAACATGAGCTTTTCCATTGTAAGAGTTAATATTAATATAATTATACTGAATGTGATTTTTTTTTTTCCGTTTTCAAGTTGCCCCCCGCAAGTCACAGCGAACTTTATTGCCAGTAGATCGACATCTCGTCTAAAGTGCCCTGTAAACAGTAAAGTGCTGGAGCATGTTATATGATTTTTTATTTTATTTTTTTTTCTTTCTATCAGTCCACTGGTTTTCTTAGCAATCCAAAAAGTTTTACATTTTTCCTCTGCGCTGAGTCTGTTTACAAAAACTTTGCAAAACGATGACTCGCAGCAAACAATAAATTGCAATAAATGCAAAAAAAAAGAGAAAAGGGATAGAATTGACAATCTCAAGAGCAGGAGCAACAGACTCATAAAACTTGAATGTCTGAAGGAACAAACAGACTACGGGGCCTCTGGGCATCATTAGACTGTACAACTCATCCGTGCCAGTTAAATCTGCCAACATAGTCAAATATCACTGTCGCATACATTCTTCATATATATATATATATATATATTTTTTTTTTTTTTTCAAAAATGTCAGTATACTCTTTGTGACTTATTCATCTACCTCTGTACATATATTTATTCAGTTTGGGAGTTAATTACCCATACATCTCATTCTGTATATATTTATTATCTCATTATGTGTGTATACTACACATTTATACATACATATACATACACATATACATATACATACACCATATATATATATACACCATATATATATATATACACACACACATATATACACATACATATACATATATGTATAATTCATATGTTAATGCCATTCTGTTTATTCAGGTTAAGCTACCTCTACCCTTGGATGTACATGGCTGCTATGATGAATTAATTTCCCTCAGGGATTAATAAAAGTAATCAGCCAATCGATCAATAATCAGCCAATCAACCAATTGATCTATTTCTGCCTGTCCATCCGTCTGTCCATCTATTTTTGGGGGGAAGGTCAGTGAGGTCACTTGCAGTGACCAAAAGAGATTGAACGTCATCTTGAACTTCTTCCATTTTCTTATAATTGTACCAACAGTTGTTGCCTTCTCAACAAGCTGCTTGCCCATTGTCCTGTAGCCCATCCCAGCCTCGTGCAGGTCTACAATTCTATCCCTGATGTCCTTGCACAGCTCTCTGGTCTTGGCCATTGTGGAGAGGTTGGAGTTTGTTTGATCGAGTGTGTGGACAGGGGTCTTTTATACAGGTAAGGAGTTCAATTTGTGCAGTTGATAAAGGTACTGAGTGGAGAACAGGAGGGCTTCTCATAGAAAAAATAATAGGTCTGTGAGAGCTGCAATTCTTACTGGTTGGTAGGGGATCAAATACTTATGTCATGGAATAAAATGGAAATTAATTACTTAAAAATCATACATTGTGTTTTTCCGGATTTCTGTTTTAGATTCCGTCACTCAAAGTTGAAGAGTACCTATGATGAAAATGACAGAACTCTAGATGCTTTACAAGTGGAAAAAATCAGCAGTGTATCAAACACGTGTGTGTGTGTGTGTATATACATATATATATATATATATATATATATATATATATATATATATATATATATATATAAACATATATATAGGGTATAGTGTATCAAACACTTGTGTGTGTGTGTGTATATATATATATATATTTACACACAAAAGTGTTTGATACACTGCTGAAGTGTATACACTGCTGTATCAAACACTTGTGTATATATATATATATACTGCTCAAAAAAATAAAGGGAACACTTGAACAACACAACGTAACTCCAAGTCAATCACACTTCTGTGAAATCATAGTGTCCACTCAGGAAGCAACAGATTCATTTTGACTTTTTTTAAGGACATTACATCAAAGTTGGATCAACCTGGAGTTTGTTTTTACACTTCAATTTTGAGTGTGATTCCTAATCCAGACCTCCATGGGTTAATACATTTGATTTCCATTGATCATTTTTGTGTGATTTTGTTGTCAGCGCATTCAACTGTGTAAAGAGCAAAGTATTTCATAAGACTATTTCATTCATTTAGATCTAGGATGTGTTTTTTAAGTGTTCCCTTTATTTTTTTGAGCAGTGTATATATACATACATATATATATATATATATATATATATACACAGTATATGTTATTTACATTAGTCATTATATTTAGTACCATTGCATACTGAAGACCCACTGTGCCCCTAAAGTTAAAACTTGCATATAAAGCCCAGGTGATACATAAAGAGATCACACAGGATGAGTCCCAAATAGAGCTTTTACATATAAATTTGTTTGCTTAGATGGGTTTTATCCATCAATTAAATAAAGGATTCTCATGAGGGTGTCTCAGAATTTTCCAGACTGACACTTGACAGCATTTGCTTTTTTTCCATACTATTCCCATGTCATGCAATAAAATGCAAATGAATTACTTAGGAATCATACAATATGTTTTTCTGGATTTCTATTTCAGATTCCATCACTCACAGTTGCAGAGTAGCTATGATAAAACTTACAGACTTCAACATGCTTTGCAAGTGGGAAGAGCTGAAAAACCAGCATAGTATCAAGTACTTGTTCTCCCGCAGTATTTCCTGAACTAGTCTAACATACTTCTCTGACTCTCCAGACATAGTTCATCTCTCGACACCCTGTTGTATGTTTTTTCTAGGTCTACAGAGGCACAATGCAGCCTCCTCTGACTTCCTCTGTACTTTTCAACCAGCATTCTTAAAGCAAATACTGCATCTATGCAGTTGCAGGTGTGGAACTACAGAGAGCAGGTGTGTTTCAAGCAATACATTGAAAGGACTATATTGTTAAAAGTTTAAGCAGCATTTACACAAAAAAAAAAATTATCAAGAATATTGGTCTTATTAATTGACAGAACATTATCAAGATGAGATGATGGTAGAAGTGTGCTAAATGCGACAAAATAAGAAGAGGAGGGAAGAGGAAGGAATGAGATGGAGCATCTGGTCTGAAAAGAAAACAATGTTTGTAACTGTGATGTTATTTGAATCAACTGGTTTATAATGTCCTTTTCTTGTCTTTTTTTTTACTATTTTACTATTTTCCTATCAGGTTTGCAATAGTAACCACAAACTGATAAATTCACTTTTATTTGACCTTTGAATGGGCTGAATGTGAAAGAGCACACATTCTGCAAATTTGGCTAAAATATAACCTGTATGAAAAACTTGTGGTTTTCCATAAAAATTGATCCAATTGATACATTATAGCAGAGATAATTTTAAGTTCTTTACATAGTATTGATATCCAAACATTGTTGCCTCAGTTACCTGTTCCCATGGTGCTGAAGAGGAGACCCCCGCTATTATCTGTAGGGTCATGTTTGAGACACCTAGAGGGAGGCAGTGATGCAAGAGTGAAAAGGAAGTGGGGCGGGGGGGTAACCATTTATGTGTGTGTGTGTGTGTGTGTGTGTGTGTGTGTGTGTGTGTGTGTGTGTGTGTGTGTGTGTATGTGTATGAGAGAAACACACAGAGGGAGCACCAGGGGTCATTTATATATCCAGAGTCATGAAACATCCATAATTTAGTTATTTTTAAGTATGAACAGAACTGAGCTCCTTTGCAGTGTCTGCAGGGTACGCTAAGAATTGTTTACAGTAGGGAGGGCCAATGAGACCACTCAACATTCTTTAAAACCACTTATCAAGAATAACTGTGACTTTTTTCCTATCCTGATATTATAACTATTGATTTCTGCTCACTATCTATCTGGTGTTAGTATCATGTCTTCTATGAGGCTGGCTTGTGTCTCAAATGGAAAATCACTGTTTAGTGTTATAGGGTAAATCAAACAATCATCATTATTATTTGCACAAATGATTTTGGTGAAAGTGAATTTTAACATTCACAAAAGGAAGGGAGAAAATAGGGCTTTGTTTGTCAGTTACCCTGCTATCATGCTAAACTCCCAGAGACATTGCTATGGTAATGAGCTGTCAGGAAAAAAAGGGGGCCCATCATTATCATCATCATCATCATCAACATCATCACTGTCAGGTTGGACAATGTGCCCACTGTCCTGTATTATGAGATGAGGCCGCTACTTGAGAGCACGCTCAACCTCACCATGGAAACAGACCAACAGTTCGGACGAAGGGTGTGTTTGATAATCATCCCGAATCCCTTTTCTCAGAGTAAACACACAGATGCAAGCACGCACACAAAAACACACACGCTTTCTATTTCACAGGGGCCACAGGGGTGACACTATTGAGAAGCTGCATTTGCCCCAAAAGAGGTAAAGCATGCGAGCTGCTAAAATTAAAACTGCGATACAGACCGATGCAACATATGGTGACAAACACCCCGCGTCTACTGGGAGCGGTCAAAAATACCGTTTCACATGCTTTTTCGTCCTCTCGCCGGTTCACGGTCTGAGAAGAATCGGTTCAGCCATCAACCGAAATATATGCTAATTTGTCCCACTTCTCTCCCCAAAACACAAGTCACAACTAGGGCATGAAATTAAGTTCCTCAATCTCCCTGCGACAGAATCCATCCTGCAACGGAATCCAGGAGCAGAAGAGTCCAGGATAAAAAAAAAAAAAACGCTTGTGACGGTGGGCAGAGGCTGGCAGCAGAGTCAGATCATTTATTAAAGAGAAGATAATGTGGAAAATAGGCACTAAGTGACCTGTTTATGTTTGTCCACAAAAGAAGCTAGGGACTACTTTTAAGTTTTTAAGACTCGCTCTAGCATGCTATGATGAACTGGAGAGAAGAAAACGAAGCAGGTGTGAACTGACGTGTTTGTTTGATGAAAAGTTGCGACAAAATAAGGTTTTGAAAAAAAGTCTCTTTTATACAAGAAAAAAAAAAACAGCCTGCATATCCGTGGGTATTTCGTAAGTTGTTTCATATATCATATTCGTGTACATAGCAAACATTATGGCCATCTGACACGGTGTACGTTCCCCTTATTGACTACACTAAACCTCTGAAAATATATTATGTCTATAGGGAAAAGACTATACAGGATTATTGGTCAATAACATTTTTACGATTCAGCCTCTCTTCAATACTCAAGCAGGCTGGGCAGAATGCACAGCGCAGAATTGAGATGGTTTCTCCAAAAAGCTGGGTTCCTGTGGCTCTACCCAAGTGATTTTATCCTAAAATGAGAGGGAAATGTTGCCGTAACAGTATAGTGTCACTTCAGGTCCAAATGTGAATTTGAAAAGCAGACAGTAATACATGAATTATACTATTTGAGACTGATATCAGATGTTCTTTATGAATATTTTGTTCCCCAATGTCAGGCTTTGGCCACAAATGGAATGCATTATGCAGTGTGAGGACTGATCATTTCAAACCCTTTTATTCCTTTTTTTCTCTTGAATAAAACTTCATTAGAGGCAGAAATGTTCTGGGTTGGATGATGGCTGCTGTAAGGAGAATTTTTCAATGCATTTTCACGAATACCTTCAAAATATTACTATTTTATTTTTTAAGGACATAAGATGATTGGATGGAGGATTGCCATAGCATTTTTGGAATGTGGTCCACCAACATGGCTGGATATAATGAGAAACTTATCATACACAAAAATAAGAACAGCTTTTTGCCCATGTTTGTGTCATTTAAATTTCAGCGATTGATTTGTAATTTTAAATGAAAAGCTGAGACTGGAAGGGATGGACAAAACTAACATACAACAATATTGTAAAATGTTATTGTGGCAACTGGAAATAAGTTTTTTTTTTCAGTTTGGGATGTTTACCTCTCACCTGAACTGCTTTTTCCATTCACTTAGAGAAGTGGGCAAACTTTAAGGTACGGGGCCACAGTTAGTTTTTCAAACTGGGCAGAAGGCTGCACATTTGGGAGATAAGGTGTTCAATAAGGGACAATAAAGTCTAAAATCTCTGAAGTTTATTACAACCGCCCTACTTTTTAAATGAATAAAAAGTATTCCATGCACCATCGAAGGTGTAGCGGAGTTTGCCCATCCAGTCTACATGTGTTTTGTGTACCCCGAGAAGGCATTCCATCATGTCCCATGAGGGAGGGGGTGCTCTGGGAGTACCTAATCCCATAATATGGACCATTTTGTTCCTTTATGACCGGTGTCGGTGCTTGGTCTGCATTGCCGGTTGTAAGTCAGAATTGCTTCTGGTGAGAGTTGGACTCCGCCAGGGCTGCCCTATGTCCCGATTCTGTTCATAACCTTTATGGACAGAATTTCTAAGCACAGTCAGGATGGAGAGCAGATCCGTTTGGCGGCCACAGGATTGGGTCTCTGCTTTTTAAAGATGATCTGGTTCTCTTGGCCTAGTCTGTTCATGATCCCCAGTTCTCGCTGGAGCAGTTCGAAGCCAAAAGCGAAGTGACCAGAATGGGGATGAGCTCTTCCAAATCCTAGAACATGGTTCTACGCCGGAAACAGGCGGAGTTCCCACTCCGAGTTGGTGATGAGGTCCTACCCCAAGTGGAGGAACTCAAGTATCTCAGGATCTTGTTCACGAGTAAAGGTAAGACAGAGCAGGAGACCGAAAGGTTGTTTGGTGCAGCATCTTTCATAATGCAGACTCTGCACTGGTCATGAGCTGTGGGTAATGACTGAAAGAATAAGATCATGGATCCAAGTGGCCAAAGTTTTTTCACAGGGTGTCTGAACTCTCCCTATGAGATCACTCCGGATTAACAAGAGTCAGATGAGGTATCTCAGGCATCTGGTCAAAATGCCTCCTGGACGCCTCCCCAGTGAGGGGTTCTGGGGATGTCCAACCAGAGGAAGACCTAGGACACACTGAAGAGATGTGTCTCAGCTGGCCTCGGAACGCTTTGGGGTTCAAAGGTGCAGATTCCGGGCACTCACCTTAGATGGAATCTGCATTGGTGACCTCTTACATTCACAAAATGACACGAATTCCCTACAACACCCACATTACCACAACAACCCCATCCAACCTAGCCCCATGTGGTTCTTTCATACCTCTGGTGCTGCTCACCGTGGCTTTGGAAAATAAATTATGAGTATTTAATATAAAATGTATATTATTTTAATTTTTGTTTTTATGCAAATCTGGTAATATCTAAATAAACGTGTTTGACTTCCTGTCGGTCAAAATATCTGCCGAGACCACCAATTTAGTTTTTTTTCATCCCTGACATGCAGATGACATAATGAGACCGTCAACAAAGCTGATGTTCAGGAGCAAAAAACACTTTAACGGAGTAAAATAAACATTTTTAGTGGGTATCATTTTGCAAATATATATTTTATTTTATCTTATTGTAAAGTAAAATAGTCTTTTTTTTATCCTGCTTGACAGCTGACTGCATGCTTCAGTACACATGATGAAACAATGACAGCACACAGAAGCAGATGGAATTTTTGGTTTGCTGCAGATGGATGATCAGCTTTTTATTTCATAAATACAAGGAGGATTCAAATAGATGTGGAGTATTTAATTTGAAAGTAACCTTCGACCCTTTTTTCTTGGAGTTCAAAATGTTTTGTTGCATGCAGAAATACATTTTGTTTTTTCATACATGCAACACACTATAGTTTATTTTTAATACATAGCATAAGGGTTAACTGGTCTTCATTTTAAGTAGCAAAATGGTTTTGTGGCTCTCTGTGTTTTCTTTATTGTGGTAAAATGGTCCAGATTGTCCTTTTGAGTGTTTAAGGTCCAGTAGAATTGAAAAAGCTTTTCCAATGAGAGGTGAAACATCTTTAGGGCAAAAAAAAAAAAAATCAAGTCCAGTTATCAAGACAAGATTTGACATCGATCAACCATGACCAAGATGACTGAGAACCTCCGTAGAAATCACACAACATACTATTTGGGACGGTCTGGTGATGTCCCTCCAATTTAGCCAGCAAAGCAAATTAGAACAAATCACACACACACACACACACACACACAGAAAGTGTCTTTCTTTGACAAGGTAAGTAGAGCTGTGGAGGGATTTGTGAGTGCTGAAGGCACACTGCCATGTATTTGACTTATTGATTATGTGTGGAATCTCATCCACTCGGCATGGCTGGAAGGTGTGCAGCATCGGTTATTTATAGCGTGGCATCTACTCATGCTCTTCCCTGCTGCATTCGGGAATTCTTCATCAATTGTGTATCTGCCAGCTTTCACTTCACCCCCCCTGTCAGAGCTACTTAGTCTTGGCCAGGATCAACAACAGTGCCGGGCGAGCATTTATTACGAATCCATGTTGCAAACCCTGAGCCCCATGTTCTGTTTTGTTTTTTTTTTTTTGTTTTTTTTTTGCTGTTGAGGTTTTTTGTTCTGCATTAAGGTCAACAAACATAGAGCAGTAATTCACTAGTCCGAGAACTGTGCTGCGTTTTATTTTTTCAAATGTCACAGGTTTGAATCCCGCTCGTGACCTTTCTTGAATGTCAAATTCTGAGTGCAATCTATTGTTCCAGCTTCTCCGCGGTTGTGATTTTCAATCGCGACACAGATTTTTAGGGAAATAGCAGAAGATAAATGACCCTTGATTACAATTGTCTCTTAAACGAACGGAAAGGATAGCTGTATCCCTGACAACCAAGGACTGTCTTTTCATATCACAGTGACGGATCAACAGGCATAGATTTGGTATAAAACAGGCTGGTTCCTCTCTGAAGCAGGAATAAACCTCAGCTGCACCACAGGTCTGTGCTTTTCCCCCTGGCAGGAATTACCCAGTGCAGGGTAAAGAGCCCTAATAAACCAAAAATTAAGTATTTAGAGTTAATGACACGTCACCACGGGGCCAGATTAATTACCCCCCCCCACACACACACACACACACACCCTGAAGTCACAAAAGCAGAGTGTGTGTTGAGGCAGGAGTTGTTTAATGACTATCAATGACCAAAGAAAAAAAGGAGAATAAAATGCAATTACTTTTTTGAGTTTTTTCTTCTTTAGGAGGTTGCGAGCAGTGTCAGGCAGACCCACCCGACACGGCTCAGAACTGGAGAAGACATTTCAAGAATATGGTTGTATTCGGACAGAAAGGAACTGTCCAGCTTGAAGGTGGTTCCAGGAACTACACTCTTGCAGGGGAACATTTTAGTTTTGTATTCTCACTGGGAATTAGGGACCACTACAGGGACAGTTGGGACAGGGACATCATGAAGAGAGCTGTTACCACGGCTGGCATGTTCCGCATGGCGGAAATAATAATTATGGACTATCAAATGGATTTAAGCTTTTTTATTTTCCCCCTACACTGCTTCCCAGTGTGTAAACCCAGCCATTTACTAACTCCGAACTTCTATCCATCCATCATCTGCCGCTTATCCTGCACTCAAGGGGGTGCTGGAGCCTATTCCAGCTGTCATCGGGCAAGAGCCAGGGTCAGTCGTCGGGGCCAAATAATACAGACGGACAACCATTCACTCATTCGGGCAATTTTCCCAATTTTGTTCAAAATATCTGCGGCATGTTTTTTGAGCTTGGAGAGGAAACAATGCAGACACCGGGGGAGAAAATGCAAACCACACAGAAAGGTGTCCTTGTCGGAATCAAACCAGGGTCCTTTGTGCGGTGAGGCCGAGGCGCTAACTACTGTGCCACCAAGGCAACCCAACTTCCGTGAAATGAAAACTTCCAAGTTTTGCTGCAAGCCCTGAAAAACCCTGGCATAGCAGGCCAGAAGAACTTGGACCTCTTTGTTGGTCCACGCTGGTTCTGTCCATTTTGTCACAGCTTACAATAAGCTGACCAGTGACCACACAAAATTTAACAAAGGTGCACCGACGTTTGCGAGAAGTATCTGGTAATGGTTGAGGCATATGATTTCTACCAATCACCAAGCAGTTGAATCAGGCAAGTACCTATGGAACTGTACAAAGACCCTGCCTCAGAGTGAGAGCTAAAACATTTCTGAGGTCCTCAAACCTCAAACTGAGGTCCATGGTTCCTGGTCACTGTCTTCTTCTTCTTCTTCTCCTTGTGGCTTCTCCCTTCAGGGGTCGCCACAGCGAATCAACTTTCTCCATCTAACCCTATTCTCTGAATCCTCTACTCTCACACCAACTACCTTCATATCTTCTCTCAATATGTCCATAAATCTTCTCTTTGGTCTTCTTTGAGACCTCCTGCCTGGCAGCTCAAATTCCAGCATCCGTCTACCAATATGCTCACTATCCCTCCTCTGTACATGACTGAACCATCTCAGTCTGGCTTCTCTGACCTTCTCTCCAAACCATCTTTGATGTGCTGTTCTTCTGATAGACTCATTCCTGATCCTATCCATCCTGGTCACTCCCAAAGAGAACCTCAACATCTTCATCTCTGCAACCTCTAGCTCTGCCTCCTGTCTTTTGGTCATTGTAACTGTTTCTAGGTCATACAGCATCGCTGGTCTCACCACTTTCTTGTACACCTTTCCTTTCATTCTTGCTGATAGTCTTCTATCACATAGTACCCCTGACACTTTTATCTACCCATTCCAACCTCCTTGAACCCGTCTCTTCACCTCTTTTCTACACTCTCTGTCGCTCTGGACTGTTGACCCCAAGTACCTGAAATCCTCCAGCTTCCTGATCTTCTCTTCCTTCGAGCTTCACCGTTCCACCTGAGTTCCTCTCATACACACACATATACTCTGGCCTGCTGGGACTAACTTTTATTCCTCTCCTTTCTAGCGCATACCACCACTTTCCTCAAGCTGTTCTCTGCTCTCACTACAGATCACAATGTCATCTGCAAACATCATGGTCCAGGGAAATCCCTGTCTAACCTCATCTGTCAGCCTGTCAATCACAACCCCAAACAAGAAGGGGCTCAGAGCTGATCCCTGATGGAGTCCCACCTCCTGCAGACCTTTCTGTTACACCTACAGCACACCTCATCGCTGTCTCACAGCTAACACACATGTCCTGCACCACTTTAACATACTTCTCTGCCGCTCCAGATTTCCTAATACAAGGGGAAATACCAAAATACGAGAGCTCCTGTCTTGGCACACTGTCATATGCTTATTCTAGGTCTACAAAAACACAATGCAGCTCCCTCTGGCCTTCTCTGTACTTCTCTATTAGCATTTTTAAAGCAAATACTGCATCTATAGTACTCTTTCTAGGCATGAAGCCTGCTGCTGTTCATTAATCCTGACTTCTGCTCTCAGTCTAGTTTCCACTACTCTTTCCCATAACTTCATTGTATGGCTCATCAACTTTATCCCTCTGAAGTCGCCGCAAATTTGCATATCTCCCTTATTCTTAAAAATGGCACCATCACACTTAATCTCCATTCTTCAGGCATGTTCTCACTCTCTAAGATCCTGTTGAATAATACAGTCAGAAACTCTACCGCTGCCTCTCCTTGACACTTCCACACCTTCACAGCTATATTACATATATATTGTACATCCTTTACATCATTATCTCTCTGTTTCGCCAACCTGTATGGATCATTCTCACCCTCCGTACTATCCAACCGAGCATACAGGTCATTGTACACCCTTTTGTTTTGCCTTTGCTAACTCTATATTTACCTTAGGCTGTATCTCCCTGTATTCCTGTCTGTTCTCTTCAGTCCTCTCGGTATCCCACTTTTTCTTTGCTAACCACTTTCTCTGTATATACTCCTGCACTTCCTCATTCCACCACCAAGTCTCCTTATCTACTTTCCTTCCAGATGACACACCAAGTACTCTCCTACCTGTCTCCCTGATAACACTGGCTGTTGTTGTCAAATAATCTGGAAGCCCTCCCTGACCATCCAGAGCTGTTCTCAACTCCTCCCTGAAAACCATACAACACTCCTCCTTTTTCAGCTTCCACCACTTCGTCCTCTGCTCTGCCTTTGTCCTCATGATCTTCCTTGTCACCAGTCACCCTACAAACTACCATCCTATGCTGTCTGACTACACTCTCACCTACAACTACTTTGCAGTCACTGGTCTCTTTCAGGTTACCTCGTCTATACAAGATGTAGTCTACCTGTGTACTCCTACCTCTGCTCTTATAAGTTACCCTATGTTCCTGTTTTTTTCTGGAAAAAGGTTTTCAGACCAGCCATTTCCATCCTTTTTGCAAAATCTATCACCATCCGTCCCTCTGCATTTCTAGCCTGTATACCAAATATGCCCATCACTTCTTCATCCACTCTATTGCCTTAACCCGGGCCTTGACCAATCTGGTATGATTTGGTTATTATGGTTGATTCGCATGTTTGGTTTTGGCAAAAGTTTTACGCTGGATGCCCTTCCTGATGCAACCCCCTGCGTATATCCAGGCTTGGGACCGGCTCGGAGAGACACCGCCCAGTGCCGCTCTGAGGCTGCATTGGTATCTGAAAAAAAATGCCTTGTTCCTGAAAAGGTTGAGGAACTGCAAAAAGTTCCTACGGTGCAAAAGCAGCATATGTTAATCAATTAAATTCTGCATTTTGTGTCATTTTTGGAGTTGCACTACTTTATGGTTACCTTAGATAAGTGAAATCGTATACTTTGATAATTATCAGGATCCGGCAGAACACCAGCCATAGAACTGGAATCCTGAAACTGCTGGTTGGCTGAAGGCAATGCTGTCCTTCCTCCGGACTTAAAAAAATGGCGTGGGTTTTCCAACGTATCTTTATTATGTACCTTCATCATCTAGATGTGGTACATGGAGGAAGACTGGCAGCTTTAGTATATCTGTTTTTCCGCAATTTGATAGGTAGGCAAGTTAATTGTATCTGTTTTGTTTATTTGATTCCTCTTTCATTTAACTCTGACAACAGGGAATGCTTTTTCATCCAAAAACTAATCTAGTGTTAACCAATAAATGTTCTCACTGAAATAGATTTAAGAATTTGCGATGAGCAATTAGTCAATCTATTTTGTATATAATGAAACATTTATATTGTATTTATTTGCATTTGTCAACAGTAATGCTTACAGTACTTGCTGCCTCTAAGTTTTGTGAAAAATTCAATATGACAGCTTTTTGCCAAACCCTTTTACCATAGATAAAGGGACTCTACATCTTCCATTCCTAGTGCAATCCATTCATTCCTTGCACAATGCATTTTGTGGGGCTTTAAGTGAAAGGAAAATAAAAGTGTTTGCAACAAAAATAAGGAAAAAGGACTAATTGCGAACACCTAGTTATAACAAACTAGGGGTTCCATCTGTTGTGCCGCTAATGTCTATTGATTCGTCTGAAAAAGTAACTAAATAAATCCTCAGATCCAGGTATCTGCGAGAAAACAATACCCGCCTCCCCAATCTGATAAAGCGCTCTATCATTTGTCATGTGTCTCCATGCGATGTCACTGGATTGAACCCCCAGGTTGCACTGTTATGACTGGAGTGATTATTGATAATGAGTTTAAAACCAATGCGTCTTAAATAATTAACCAGATGGCTGATGTCTTGCAAAGAGTATGGGAAAGGTGAATGCTCTCATGTCAATACCACTCGCGATGAAAATGCTTTGTAAATATAGACTGCGGCAGAGTGGTTGTATAGAATTGCAATAGATTCTACAGATGCACCTAATGACGCAGCAAGTTTGTGTATTTTAATTAAACTCTCCATTTGATGAATGCAACTAGCGCATAGAATGGCGCTTAATCTGGTTTAAGCCAGAAGGTTGGGGTCTTTCTTTTGGCCTTGGCTGCCTGCCTTTGCTCTAGTGTGTGTGAAAACCTCTCTCGGCTCGCTCATTCCCAGCTCTCGTCTTAAGGTAGTAGAACAAATATGGAAATAAAATCCACAGGAACAGAGTTGAGAAGTGTAAACTGTGACACAGTTTATTTATGGATTGCTAGAGTACAGACGATAAGCCATTAATACTTTAATAAGTGCTGATAAAATGTGACTATTTACATATGTATTAGAAATGAAACAGAGATGAATAAAGGGAAAAGAAAAAGGGAAAAGAAAAAAAAAAAAAATCACTCAGCCAGCATCCGCGTTGCTGCGTTCGTGTCGAGATGCTCTGCACCTCCTGATAACATTACAATTTCCTCAAGAACTTTCTTTTCATTATCCAAGCTAATGTTGTTATGGTTGACTGTGACCGGCACAGCTGTTCCACAGCAGTGACACCGGTGTTGTGAATGGATAGGAGGAGATACTAGTCGCAACACCATCTATTACTTTCATGCAGGCTTTGTGTGCCCTGTGATGTTGCACATACTGAGCGGCTTTTAAAAAGAACTGGGGGGGGCTGTATTTTTTGGTTTTATTTATTGTTGGTTATTGTTGACTTGAAATAATATGTTCTGCTTTATAGTATTTGTGTTACAAAAATTATTCAGGCTTCTTCTCTTGGAATGGTTAAATGCAACAATAGTCATTTTAGTGAACCAGCTATTTTGGCTCATGACTATTTGTCAAATTACTACCCAAAAATTTGTCAAACCATGACCGAAATTACCAGAATTAATGCTTTCGGCAACCATCTACTAAATGAAGGGTGTAAAGCAATGGTCTCTAACAGGGAGTCTGTGGGGCTACTGCAAGGAGGGGTCATAAACACTTTGCATAGTTCATTTTTTAGAATATATTTTTCTTCCTATTTTTTTCTCCAGAAAAAGTACACATTAATAACATGCATGCATCATATCATAGGAAATGGATAGTGAGAGGCAAAAGACATTATCTTTCAGTCAGCAACGCACACATTCAACAACAAACAGGTACATTGTCAAGCTGGGCACTGGTTCACTAACAGCACCAGGATAGCCTTGAAAAATATGAATAAGTAAAAGTAAAATAAAAAGAAACATGAATCTGTGCATCATTAATTATATTGTGATAATGTAAGGGGCGTGACCTCTCAACCGGGGGGCTTGGCTTAAGCCAGGGAAATATTCATCCTTGAAAGTTCACTCAGCTTGTTGTTGGTGTTTGAGGAATAAGTCAGAACTCGGCTTCGTCTCCGCAATCCTTCCTTCTCAGTCCACAATAATAGCTCAGCTTTATTTGCAAAATAACATGTGTGCTTATGCATTGAAGTGGTGCTAATAGGCAGTCACTCTATGTTCAAACTAAACAAATAAATTTGAATAGCTTGTGTGCCTAAAAAATTATGCAATTGACAGCAAAGTTGTTTTTGGCACCTGCAGCAGATGACAAGGTATGTTTATCTATGAAAGCGGCACAGCCACCCTATTCACTGAACCTTGGATATGATTTGAGTAGCGGTAGCTCCAATGAACAATAACATTGTATGTTTATACATGCCTCTACAGCCAGTTTAATATAAAATACAATTTTAGGGGGTCCCTGCTCCGCATCAGTTTGGGGGAACCTGACCAGAAAAATGTTGAAGACCCCAACTCTAAGGTAATATGCTACTACCTTACAGTATGGTGATGTATAAATTAAATCTGTATTTTTAAATCCCTAATGAGAACGCAGGTCCTTTTATTATCTGCATTATAGACTCTGTTATGCCCAATTATTTTAGCATATGTCTGGTACATCAAGGAGGAGTTTAACTGCAGGCTGCACATTTTGTCTAATAATGTATTCCCTGTCACAAGATAAGTTGTGAACATGTAAAAAAAAAAAGGTTCCCACACATGACTCAAATCAAGATCGGCAATATTCTTCTCATCCAACAATATATAATCAATTCATTATCTTTACCATTTTATCCTGCAGTCAGTGTCATGAGGAGGTCTGCAGTCTATCCAAGCTTTGATTGGGTGAGATGAAGAGCCCACCCTGGACCGATCTCTGGTTGATCACAGGGCCATTTATAGGTACAAATATCCATCCTCCCTCTCATTAATACATCCGGGTTGTTTAAGAGTCTCCAATTAACCTACTGCAAACTGGAGAACCC
Source organism: Fistularia commersonii (assembly GCF_037954325.1). Taxonomy (NCBI): domain Eukaryota; kingdom Metazoa; phylum Chordata; class Actinopteri; order Syngnathiformes; family Fistulariidae; genus Fistularia; species Fistularia commersonii. The sequence continues at coordinate 4,914,670 of NC_141285.1, read as the reverse complement.
AGGCAGAACATGCAAACACCTAACGCAGGGGTCGGCAACCCGCTGCTCAGGAGCCGCATGCGGCTCTTTCATCTTTACACTGCCACTCTGAGTGGCTTTGGAAAATAAATGATAAGCATTTAATTGAAGTATATTTCATTTGTGTTAATTTCTTTTTTTAACTTTTAGTTCTAAGTTGGAAGATTATTGTGATCTTGAAATATTAAATAAAATTATATTTATTTATTTTCGCCGCTCAAAATAACGTCACACTCTCGGAAGCCGGTATACCCGCCAGCCAGTAAAGTCCCGATTTGCAGATGCTGTGCGCAGAACTTCAGGAGCAGAAGTCCCATAAACCAGGTAAAATAAATATTTATGAAGATATTTTGCAAATATTTATTTTTTCATTGTTTACTGACACAGTGATTTTTTTCCGATTTATTTTTAAAATTCAGGTCAAGGCTCCACTACACGCTCTGAAAGCTCAAAATGAGTTCATAACGTAAATAAAATTTGATTTTCTCTGTAATACTTTGGGAATTTCAGAAGCAACACACCACACACTTGTTTATACAAAGTGTAAAGGTAATAAAAAGCAATATATACAGTGGTACCTTTTTTTTTATTTTAGACGTCAAAAAGTAATTGCGGCTCCCCGTGTTTTCTTTTCCGAGGAAACCGGGTCCAAATGGCTCTTTGGATGTTACGGGTTTCTGACCCCTGACCTAACAGAAGGCCTCCTGTTAGGCTCTAACCAGGGACCTTCTTGCTATGAGGCAGAAGTGCTAAGCCCCTTTGCTGTCAAGCATTAAACTTTAAATATCCCGTTATCAGTCTAAAGAAGCCATCACAACCTGCGGCATTGGGGGTTCAGTTTTCACATCTGCCACATTAGTAAGACATTTAAACACAGTCTGACAGTTGATTTAATTATGAGTGTGTTATAACACCCAGAGCGGGATGTCAGTGTCTTACCTAAACCCAGTAGGTCCACAGACGCCTCTGTGCCTTTCTTTGGGCTGACTCTGCACTCACACTGTTCAGAAAAACAAAGAAAAAATCCATTAAACCTTTGACAAAGCACACCAATAGAGATCACAAACCCCCTCCAAGCAGGGTATTTCTTCATCATTACATATGGCAAGTTATTTTATTCTACTCTTTTATATATACATATGTATAGAAGCTCAGAAATATTGTCATATTACATCCATTACCATAAAAAGCATTACCATGGATTTAAAAGGAAGGTTGTTTAAAAGAACGATATTGACTCAGTGAAGCAATGTTTTGCTACATTTGCCGCTGCCGACTTGCTTTGCAATTTATCAACAGCGGGAAGGAACAGCATTCCTAAAAGCAGGAGGAAATCGAAGTATGTGAACCTGAATGTGCTGAGCGGGGTTTGATAAAACAGGGAAATTTTAGTAGAAATAAAGAAAACATTTTTTTAACGTGTGAGTTGTTTTTTTTTTAAATATGAAGACAAAAATAAAATACAAGTCTGACACTATAAATACGTGGATTGGTATAAACCAGGCTTGGCCAACCTGTGGCTCCTGAGCCGCATGGGGCTCTTACGTTCATGTCGACTTTTGTGTTTGTGTGTTTTTTACTTGTGCAATCACGTGCCGCTCCAGTGTTCTCCGCGCACAGCAAAAAAAAAACCACACAAATACAAGAATCGACATGAACGTAAGAGCCGCATGTGGCTTGGGAGCCACAGGTTGGCCAGGCCTGGTATAAACGATTGGATATGAGCAGGGTAAAAAAAAAAAAAACAATATTAATTATTCAACCGACATTAAGATTGTGTTTCCATCCATTTTTCCATTCAAATAGAATGTTCAAAGTAGTGTCAACTACAACTTTGTTGTAGTAGTAGCTGTACACTATTCCTACACTCTACCAGCTCTACAAACGACCTGTAGAAACAACCAAAATATACACTTTAAGTAGAAAATACAATGTAGACGCTCAACACACTGCTGCCAAAAATCTGCTGTTTTGATGAAGTTTGCATTGACTAAACCATTACGAAAGTCCTAAGGTAGATGGCGACAGTAGTCAGCATTTATTTGCTGACAACACTACTATTTGATATAAATTTAAGAGTTTAATATCTTTTTTGTTCTTGTATGTAAATGTTGGGATTCCAAGTCCGTCCATTTAATGCAAAGTAGGTCACATTTGGATGAAATAGGGTAGCTGTTGCTGTTCAGAAGCACAGACGCTCCTTGGACAATCGCTGTACCAATTTCAAGATGGGGTTGTGTTCAATGTGTGTATCGAGCACACATATAATGGTCTCCTGCCACCACCCAGGTGTAATTTGCAAGCCGTGGGAGGTTGGTCTCGTATTTTGCCATTTTCGTAATGGATTATCATAATTCACTTTTTTTTTTTTCTTGAAGAGCAAAAGAGCATTACAACAGAAATGTCAAAAAAATAACACACACACATTTGATAACCGTGTTTATTCCACCTCTAAATAAGTACAAGTTTTGTTTTGTCACTGTTGCACTGAGGATATTGTTTTTTTCTTTCTAAAATCAATCCAGCCTGCTAAATGACCTAATTAGTGATCCAAATTTGATTAGTTCGGTCTGATAGCACTTTAATCTACATTCAGTTTTAGATTGAATCATTTCATTACCGTTACCTTGTTGGTGGTTGAAGTGAATGTCAACAGCAGCAGATCCTGCTCCATAGAGATCTATACGATAATACTTTTGTGTTTTGTGCAGAAACCAATGGCAAATTCAGACACTCTAAGTTTATAGATGTGCCTCATCTTACGCTCATGATAAGGAAGTTAGTGGTTAGTTTGGTGAGATCAGTTTAGATCAGGTCTATTTTATTAGACGAAAGGAGGCAGCTCACAATACACTGAGTGGTAGTGAAGTGGGAGGGCGAGGGCAAAGGCAGAGAGATGGACAAATATCTGGAGAGATGGGAGAGATTAAATGTCAAGAGTGGACGAAAATGAGACAGATGAATGAAGAGGAGGGGAAGGTGGGGGATAGAAAGATATACTGTAGGACGAGATCAGAGAGAAAAAAAACACGTGGAGAGAAAGAGAATATAAAAGACCAACGTATGAGCCCCGGGAGATCTACAACGCTGGTAACAAACCCAATTTCCCCCCAACAAAAGATCGATGGACCACATTAGATTCAATGTCGTTCCAATCCAAGGCAATGAAAACAATTACTGTGTCCACGCCTAATCAGGAATGCATTGGCTGTGGATGTGTTGTGTGTTGAGATTGCAGCAAGGCGTGCATCCCCGGCAGGAAGGTCGCCCGTGTACAGCAGCAAGAAGCAACACCTCAGTTTGCGCTGCCCTTTTATAGCCACCGTCAGATCTCTAATCAAAGATGACGGAGAAAAAAAAATAAAAATAAAAAAACCTTGGTATCACCTACACAGAGTAAAAAAAGCTCACATTGTGTATTGCGGGGAAATTCTAAAAACTGAATTTGGGTCTAAAAAATGTATTATTTCGGTGAAATATCCAAAGCTTTACAATATTAGAAATGTTCTGGTTTTAAATCTATCTTTTCTATCCAACAGCAGGCTTGGCTAGCTGGGTTTTAGCATTAGATTCACACGATTTACAAAGCATCTAATTCAAACACGGTATCATCAGCAACAGACAGGAAATTGTATATTCACCGATGATTTTGAGGGAAATATATGATGAAAAGAGGTAAAAAAGATCAATTAATAAATGGCAAATGAACAATGGAGCACAAAGCAAACCTAGGAAATTAAAAAGTGTTTGTAAAAAAACAAAAATATCCAAAGTGTGTGATTTGATCCTTACACACAATATTGAGTAATTTTTCCATGCACCTTTTCCTATTTTTTACATCCGGTTTTCCACTCATCGCCTTAAAAAAAAACCAATATTGCAAGCGTCTTTACCTTGAAGACCATTATACAGACCGGGGTCATCAACCGCAGCAAAAAAGGTGTATTTTAGCTTCAAGATCACCTGGCTGAAGGGAACTGAAAAATTATACAGTCTAGAGCAAGGGTCGGATACTTTCAATGTTCAAAGAGCAATTTGAACCCATTTCCCACAGAAAAGAAAATACCGGCAGCCACAAAAACCTTTTGACATCTAAAATGGAGATAGCGCTGAATGTTTTTTTTTTTTTTTTTCTCTTTATACCAGGTATAAAAAAACTTGTGTGTTGCAGTAATGAAATCAATGAACCGCTACAGTAAAATTGAAATTCAATTTCTGATGCAACAAAAACAATTTGAACTCCAAAAAAAAAGAAACATGGATGAAGTTTACATTTACGTAAAATACTCAGTGTATTTGAGTCCTTTTCGTTTTCATGAAATAAAAGGCTGAACTTAAATTATCCCCCTTCAGCAAACCAAAAATTGCATCTGCTTCCATGTGCCATCACGGTTTCATCACATGCACTGGGGTGTAGAGTCAGCTTTCAACCAAATAAAAAGATTACAATTTCACTGTACACTGGGAAATATATATTTGCAATTTTAAAAGTTTGTTTTACCTGGTTAATGTGATTTTTGCTCCGGAGCCTTAATGCATGTCAGGGCTGTAAAAGCTCAATGGCATTGTAGCTCATATTTTGAGCAACAAGTAATTACGTTTTTTAAGGTTTTAACGTAACATGATTCCCATAATCTACCATTTTAGAATTCTAATGAAAAAAAACAACAAACTATAAAAAAAATTAATATAACTTATATACTCATTATTTATTTTGCAAAGCCACAAGGAGCCCTGTTCTACAGGGTGTTTGCCCAAAATTTGCCCTGAGATACACAAAATCAAAAGAAAACACTCATACTCAACATTGAATTGAAGTGCTTCTGTGAAAATAAACTCCATTAAAATAGTTTGCAGCTAATGCAGCCTCAGGGTGGCACTGGCTGGTGTCCCCCCGAGCCAGCCTCGGGGTGCACGGCACAGAGTCTCCCTGAGCTGGTCCCAAGCCCGGATAAATGCAGACGGTTGCGTCAGGAAGGGCATCCGGCGTAAAACTTTTGCCAAAACCAAACATACAAATCAACCATAATAACCAGATCGTACCGGATTGGTGGGGGACCGGGTTAACAACAATGGCCATTGGTACCGATGACCTACAGGGTACCAATGGACACTGGGCTGCTGTAGGTCAAAGAAGAAGAGGAACAAGGCAGAAGCAGAGAGAGAGGAGGAATGTTATGGGAAAGAGTAGTGGAAACTAGACTGAGAGTGGAAGTCAGCATTTGTGAACAGCAGTATGGCTTCATGCCTAGAAAGAGTACTACAGATGCAGTATTTGCTTTCAGAATGCTAATAGAGAAGTACAGAGAAGGCCAGGGGGAGCTGCATTGTGTTTTTCTGGACCTAGAAAAAGCATATGACAGGGTGGCAAGAGAGGAGCTCTGGTATTGAATGAGGAAGTCTAGAGTTGCAGAGAAGTATGTAAGACTGGTGCAGGACATGTATGCTAGCTGTGAGACAGTGGTACGGTTTGCTGTAGGGGTAGCCGAGAAGTTCAAGGTAGAGGTGGGACTCTATCAGGGATCAGCTAGTTCGCAGTAGTGATGGATAGGCTGACAGATGAGATTAGACAGGATTCTCCATGGACCATGATATTTGCAGATGACATTGTGATCTGTAGTGAGAGCAGAAAACGGGTTGAGGAAAATCTAAAGAGGTGGAAGTATGTTCCGGAAAGGAGAGGAATGAAGGTTGCAGCAAGACAGAGTAAATGTGTGTGAATGAGAGGAACTCTGGTGGAACAGTGAGGCTACAGAGAGTGGAAATCAAGAAGCTGGAGGATTTCAGGTATTTGGGGTCAAAAATCCAGAGCAACAGAGAGTATGTAAAAGAGGTGAAGAGACAGGTTCAAGCAGGTTGCGATGGGTGGAAAAAAGTGTCAGGGGTATTATGTGATGGAAGACTATCAGCCAGAATGAAAGGAAAGGTGTACAAGACAGTGGTGAGACCAGCGATGCTGTATGGACTAGAAACAGTTACAATGACAAAATGACAGGAGGCAGAACTAGAGGTTGCAGAGATGAAGATGTTGAGGTTCTCTTTGGGAGTGACCAGGATGGATAGGATCAGGAATGAGTCTATCAGAGGAACAACACATCAAAGATGGTTTGGAGAGAAGGTCAGAGAAGCCAGACTGAGATGGCTCGGTCATGTACAAAGGAGGGATAGTAAATATATTGGTAGACGGATGCTGGAATTGGAGCTCCCGGGCAAGAGGTCTTGAGGAAGACCAAAGAGAAGATTTATGGATGTTGTGAGAGAGGATATGAAGGTAGTTGGTGTGAGAGTAGAGGATACAAAGAATAGCGTTAGATGGAGAAAGTTGATTTTGCTGTGGCCACCCCTGATGGGGATAGCCGAAAGAAGAAGAAGAAGAAGAAAAAACTTATTTGCAGGTGAAGTGTGACAAAAAAATAATGCCTGGCGTGCCCATCCATTTGTTCTCCGACATTCAGACCATCCGCAGGTTCAGAAAAATCATATTATACAGCCTTTAGCTGCAACATCCCACACAATCACTGCGAGACAGGCAAGAAGAAAATACAAAAAAAGAAAAAATCTGGAAAAGGATTTGGACAGACATGCTGCTGAAGTCCTTCTCGGGGGTTCCTCGGCCCAGAACCAGGCACTGGGGAGCGGAAATCCTTCGCAATGAGTTATCTGGGGTGACGGGTAATTGATACCAGAGCAGTCAGACGGACTGATCAGCTGTCAAGGTTCGCTCTGTGGCAGAAAAAACAGACGGGAGGAGAAGGAGACTAGGATGGGATTGGTGGGTAATAGATACTCCCCCACCACCACCTCCCTAGCCAAACCCCGTTTCTCTAACAGGTGAATAGAATGACGGTGAGGTGTGTTTTAAAATGAGCAAAGCAAACTAAAACCTCCCCGGATCACTGCCGTCAGACCAGATTGCTGTCACACACACTTCCACTGGTCAGCCTAAACATCTCAGAGGGGCCTTTAACCTGTGAGTCCATCACCGTTTGGGTTTGGGATCACTGAGTCAAAGACCCAGGACCTAATTTCACACTTGTATTAGTTCCTTTTTTTAATGTTTTCAATAATTTATGGAACATGCGCCTTGGAGATAATCAGAGGGAGGAGGATAATCAAGATGGTGAAAAAAGCTTGCGCTTGTGATAATACGCTGTATGAATATAATGAGGTGAAAGAATACAAAGTCCATTGGGAAGCCTTTTCTATTTACAGCAAAAAAGAGAGATGATGCCTTTATAAAAGGCTCTCTGAAAGAGAAGGCCCTTTGAAAGCAGCCAGCAGAGTCTGGATGGATATTCAGACTGGAGCTTTTCCGCTCACGTTACGATGACGGCAGAGGTGGAAGCCGTGAAAGGAGACAAGCAGACCGAGCACACACACACACACACACTCACACCGGGGTCTCCATCGCCCCCGAGCATTTGCCAAAAAAAAAAAAAACCTGTCCAAAAAAACGGACCATTTCCCGCATATCCACCTGAGTGTGGTAAAAGAAGGCGGTTTATGATTGACTACCCACAATGCCGTTATACGCACTAAACCACACTATACTCACTTTGAAATACAAAATTTTTATTTTTTGGGGGTGGTGATAATTTTTAGTGGTTTCAAGAAAAAAATGGTTTTAGAGGACCGTTTGTGACAGACTACCTATGATGCCACTCTACTCAACATACTAAACTTACTTGCATACTCATTGTACTACACTCAGGATAACACAAAGCATTTTATTCACCAATGTATGATTTGGATACTTTTAAACTTCTTTTTTGGGGGGAGGTGACATTTTCCTTGGTGCCTTGACTTCCCCAATGAACAGAAACAGGGAGGACTGTTTATGACTGACCACCCTTGACACTATACCCAATATAATGAGCTTGCTTGTGTTTACAAGAAACGTTTATTCACATATATTTGCCTTTGATATTTCATTTTTGTTTTCTTTTTTTTTTTTTTTATGTTTTTTCCTTGGGGGGGACATTCTTTGGTGATTTTCAATTAAGCAACGAACAGACCAAAAGAATGACTGACCACCCAGGATGCTACTATACTCAAGATTGGACAAAACATTTTATTCCCACATTTGTGGCTTCAGTCATTTTTATTTGTTTATCTATTTGCGGGGGGGGGGGGGGGGGCATTTTTCAGTGCCTTGACTTCAGCAATGAACAGAAAAAGAGAGTATCATGTTAAGACCCCAGACGCTAATTTACTGACTATATTATACTTCAATTAGAATTATACAATAACAATTTAATCACAAATTTGTGGCCAGGATACACTTCTGTTACACGATACCTGTTTTTCCATTCATTGCAGAAGTGATGCCACAAAAAAAGGTAAAAATGTTACCCAAGAAATTAAATAATTAGCGGTAGTCATATTTAGGACATTTTAATATCACATTACAAACTAAAACAAAAATGCCTGGTGACAGGTTCCCATTAACACCTTTTTTTTAATTTCAAGTGAAGTTAGACAGTTCCGTCCAGCTTCAACGCAGCAGCAGGTAATTGGTTTAGATGGCGTGGAAAACAACGACAGTTTCAAAGATGAACCGCAGCGAGCACTTGACAGTGTGGCTTCACTTCTCAAAAGAAACAAAGAGAGGGGGGAAAAAGTGGTAAAAGTGCGAAGCTAATTAGCTGACTGTCATGTTGCAAATCAATCCCGACCCCATTTTTCAAACAGAAAGCCACTGATCTTAAAGCATGTACAGCGTTCATTCTTATCATCTCCTTATCAGCAAGCCGGAGCGCCATCTTGCAAGCGCGCCCGGTCCGACTGCCATAAACTCCAACGTTTTCAAAACACATTTCCAGGCGGCATCTTTCACAGATAATAATCCCGCACACAGCACAGTTGAAGACAGGAGGCACATCCAGTCTGACATGAAGCAGCTCATCTTTACAAGATACTCACGTGCAACAAAGAGCAAAGACAAAATTCTATTTTGCAATGTGAAATATCTGATAAATACAAACATTTGTGAAGATATCATTAGGTAGGATAAAGTTATGTTAGGTACTGTGCCTGTGGACAATGGGGGGAATGTAAAAAATTGAACACAAAAGTCGATTCAATCTAGAGTTAATGCAAATATCCAGAGTTAATGCAAATATAAGGAAATTATGGGTTGTGAAGTGTGTTTTTTGTCGCTGTGTCCTAAGACACAACCCTCCCCCCCATGACTCAAGTTGAAGTTTGAAAGATAAGCTGCGGCAAATCACTCTTTTGCAACTATCTCAATTCCATTAGTTTGGTCCAATGACATCTTGTTAAAGGATCTTCAAGGTTAAATAATTTATTGTCATTTAATTAGCTAAGTGAGAAAACTGATGTTAGAAATCTCAAGTGTGTTTCTCAGCAGCTCTTTGTGAACATTAATGGAGGTCTCGCCTCCAAATTTTCATGCAAATTCTATTAAACGGCACTAAATCACCGCTTCTGCTTCTCTAGATGAAACATGTGACAGACAAGGGAAATATATTGTATTTCTCCTTACATGTTTTCAAAGTGGTAATTATCCTTTGCATGATGAGGAAACATATGTGTGCATATGAATGTACACATGTATACATGCATATATGTGTGTCTGTATTCTCATAGAAATGCAATAAATGCATTTATATGTGTATGAATGTTTATATACAGAAAAGTATATATTTATGTACATATGTATAAATGTATATACAGGAATGTCTCAGAAAATTAGAATATTGTGATGAAGTTCTTTATCTTCTGTAATGCAATTAAAAAAACAAAAATTACTTTTCATGATATTCTAATATTTTGAGATAGGATTTTTTCTTAAGATGTAAGCCATAATCAGCAATATTAAAATAATAAAGGGTTTGCAATATTTCAGTTGATTTGTAATGAATCCAGAATGTATGACATTTTTGTTTTTGTAATTGCATTACAGAAGATTAAGAACTTTATCACAATATTCTAATTTTCTGAGACAGTCCTGAGCGTATACACACACACACGCACACACACACACACACACACACACACACACACACACCTGTATACAGTGGGGAAAAGACCTATTTAGTCACCAACCCATTATGCACATTCTTCCATTTAAAAGATGAGAGAGATCTCTCATTTTTATTACAGGTACACTTCAGCTATGAGAAAAAAAATCCAGAAAATCATGTTGTCTGATTTTTTAAGAAATTTATTTGCAAATTATGGTGGAAAATAAGTATTTGGCCACTAAAAAAAGTTCATCTCAATACTTTGTCATATACCCTTTGTTGGCAATGACAGGTCAAAGGAAGTCTTCACTCGGTTTTCAGACACTGTTGCTGGTATTTTGGCCCATTCCTCCATGCAGATCTACTCTAGAGCAATGATATTTCGGGGCTGTCACTGGGCAACACGGATTGCTCATAGATTTTCTATGAGGTTGAGATCCGGAGACCCGCGAGGCCACTCCAGGACCTTGAAATGCTTCTTATGAAGCCACTCCTGGCGGTGTGTTTGGGATTATTGTCATGCTGAAAAACCCAGCCACGATTCATCTTCAGTGCCCTTGGCGATGGAAGGAGGTTTTCACTCAAAATCTCACGATACATGGAACCATTCATTCTGTCCTTTGCACGAATCATTCGTCCTGGTCCCTTTGCAGAAAAACAGCCCCAAAGCACGATGCTTCCATCCCCATGCTTCACAGTAGGTATGGTGTTATTCTTCCCCCTCCAAACAATACAAGTTAAGTTTGTACCAAAAAGCTCTATTTTGGTTTCATCTGACCATAGGACATTCTACCGATCCTCCCCTTGATCATCCAAATTCTCTCTAGCAAACTTAAGATGGACCTGAACATGTACTGGCTTAAGCAGGGGGACATGTCTGACACTGCAGGATTTGAGTCCTTTGCAGTGGAGTGTGTTACCGATGGTAACTTTTGTTATTTTGGTCCCAGCTCTCCGCAGGTCATTCACTAGGTCCCCCCTCGTGTGGTTCTTGGATTTTTGCTCATTGTTCTTCTGATCATTTTGACCCCGCGGGATGAGATATTGCGTGAAGCCCTAGATCAAGGGATCAAGCTCCTTACCTATTGCTGATTCAGTCTTCCCAGCCTGGTGCAGCTCTACAATCTCTTAAAGAAGAAGTTACAGGTCTGTGAGAGCCAGAAATCTTGCTTGTTTGTCAGGGACCAAATAGTTATTTCACCAAGGAGCTTACCAATTAATTCATTAAAAATCCAAACAATGTGATCTTTCCCCCCATTCTGTCTCTCATAGTTGAAGTGTACCCATGATGAAAATTACAGGCCTCTCTCATCTTTTTAAGTTGGAGAAGTTGCACAATTGGCGGCTGACTAAATACTTTTTTTGCCCTCGAAGCCTCTCGAATGAGAGGTGAAATGTCTTCAGGGAAAGAAAAATCCAGTCCAGTTGCTACAGACACAGACGAAATATATGTACCGGTATATATGTGTGACAAAGAACAAAAGACACGGGAAGAGGGAAAAAAGGAGGAAAAAAAAAGGTGGGAAAAACTGGATGCCAGTTGGCTTGGGGGGAAAGCGAGTGGGAAAGAGGTGACGAATACAAAAGGAAAAGGAAATAGAGTGCGGAAAAACAGAGAGGGAGGCAAACCTGAAGGTGATTGAGGGGCACATGAAACAGATATTTACTGACAGCGACGCTGACTGGTGAAACAGATCAGCGAGAAAAGACAGTAGAAAAGCTCCCACCTGAACTTTTATGATTTTTTTTGAACCTGGCTCTGAATTGTGGTATTCAATTATACAGTTTATGGAAGTTTAATCCAAATAATATTTTATGACCTGAATCAATTTTTCTCTCCCTGTCTTCCCCCGATCACAACTGGTTTAAGTCAATGTTAAATATGTCTTCTACTGATCAGCTGCCAGCAAAACAGGACCGCCAAGCATCATCATATTGAGATGTTTTTTTTTTTTTTTTTATTTTATTTTACTCACATCACAGTTGTAAAGTGGAAAGCTGTGGTTGGTTGTAGCTTAAAAAGGCACATTATTGCGCAACTCATTTTAATCATGGAAATGGAAGAAAGGATAACGAATGTCATACTTGAAATTTAGTTATTATTTCATTTTTTTTTGTTTGTTTTTATATTCCCTTAATCAGGTCTATAACAGTCAGCTTTAGTTAATTTGTATGAGAGACTGACAATTTTCACGATGATTCAACCATTGATAAAAAATAGAGATGCAATGAAAAAGCTTTAGTGCAAATCCATATTAGGTTAAACGAAATTGTCTTACACTATATAAGCAAAAAATAGTAATAAAAATGAAGTACTATGTGAGCTAGGGGGTTTATTTGTCCCATGATCACCACTCTCCAAGCAGACCTCAGCAGTTTTATTTGTATTCCATATGCGATAGGATGACCAAGCATTATTACCTTGCCATTTATTTGATTTAAAAATGCAAGCTCATCAAACTAATGACATTAAAAAAATAAGATTTTATTTTTCAACTGTAACAGTTGATGTATTTCTATCACATCTTCTTTCGAATGAGAATCTACTGCAGATGCCTCCATATCGTTTGTCAATAAACCTTGTAACATTTTCTTCTGCTAAAAAAAAAAAAATGTATACGGGAGGGCAACAATAATTACAATTTTCTCAAATTCAATTCAACTCAAACTGCAGTGAACCATTTACAAAAAAAGGTATCAGACGGAAGGGCTCGACTGTAAAGAACTGTGAGATACATATCTGTCAAAAGCTAATTCTAGTAGCTTCGCCCAGAGGATGGCGTCGCATTTGTTCGTTTTTTAAGTGTCACCGATCTTCTGGCGCAAACAATTAGATGAACACGGGCCTCTTTGTGCCAGTTGAGCTGTTGTATGAACTGGAGGACAGCGTTACTGCGTTAGCAGTTAACGCTGTAGGGAGTGGATTGTCTCTGTTTGGCTGACAGCTGCCTTATTAACACCATAAAAGAGAATAATAAATCTGCCACTGGCTGGAAGAGCCAACAATGCGGAAGACAGACAGCTGTGGTGAAGGAAAGAAAAGGGAAAAGAGAAGCAGAGGGTTCACTGAGGAGGAAAGGGAGGACACGAGGGTCAGCCCAGGGGAGAGCAGAGGGGAAAAAAAAAAAAAAGGGAGACGTGTTGAATAGAGAGCGAAGAAATTCCGAGAAATGAAAAGAGAAGGAGGAAGTGAAGGTGGCGAGGAAGGGGATCTCAAGGAAAGGGGGGAAAGAAGAGCGAGTAAAAATGGAAGGATGAAGAAGATGAGTGGAGGCGGTGAGATGGCACAAAGGGGGTGTTGATGAAAGAAACTGAAGTTTGGAGACAAGGGGTTGCTGAGAACAAGAGAGTGTTAAAAGACAAAGAGGGCAGAAAGAAGATGTGTGCTGTGTTTATGTGCGTGCGTAAGTCTATGCATGTGTGTGTGTGTGTCTGTGTGTGCTTCCATAGAGCTGGAAGAAAATGTATTATCTATATAGGGTGAGACATCCTAAGACATCCATAACCTCAGCAGCCCCCTAGGTCTACCCAGACACACATTGCAAGGGCTCTGAGTGTGTGTGTGTGTGTGGGTGTGTGTGGGTGTGTGTGTGTGGGTGTGTCGGTGCCACCAGCTGAGTGACAGATCGTGTTGACTGGTGCAGAACTGCACCAGCGTGCCACACTTAACAGCTTCTGACTTACTGTTGTCACACACGCACGCACACACGCACGCACGCACACACACACACACACACACACACACACACAAATGCACATAGTGGGCTACATTTGTGAGGACATTTTATAACACAATGCATTTACTAACCTCTATCCTTTGAGGTACCTATAATAACTGAACACTTTGAGGTTTTTACTTACCGGTAACAAAACCCACCTCAAGCCTAAAATTTGAAATTGATCCCAAAATGCCCCAACTTACAGTGCCAAAGTGTAATTGAAAACCACACACACACACACACACAAACATTAAGGAATGTTCTTAATAAGGCATGTGGATATGCGTTTAAACACATTATAAAGTAATACATACACAACAAAACAGAAACCCACAGACTAAAACTATGTGCATCAAGTCAAAAAAGCGGCTCACAAACACACACTCATGGAGTAAATTGCAATAAAGCGTGCCAATACATGTCAACGAAGAATAAATCAATACACAGACAAATGCTGACTCAAAATGTATGCATCCACACAGGCATAGCCCAGACACAACAACACTTTGTGTTTTAAGTGTTTGGGGAAGGTCACAGTGTGGTCTAACAGTTGATGCGTGACGGTGCCGTTCAGGGAAAGAATACCTAATGAAATCAAAACATAGGCGACTGACAAACAAGCATTTATACTCACACGCAAACACACACACACACATTGATTTAACGGGGCGTTTTTAGAAAAGCAATTGTATTTGCCGCTAAACAGTAGAGCTTTCATTCCATCTCGAATCTTGTTAGATTTTGAGAAAATGACACCCAATTTCAGGTTAGAATTTGCATGCTGTGTTAAGTGACACATACGAAAACACACAAACTCCCGCACACTCGGTAAACAGCCTCTCCGATTTAGAGTGTATACACGCTTGTCTTTAGGGACCCACTTGACAAGGGCCTGAATAAAAAATAAAAAAAAATACCATTAGACGGGTTCAGACACAAGCATACACACATAAATGTATGGAAAAAAAACACATTCAATGTGTGCCATAACCAGCAGTGAAGGAGTGAACCACTTACCCCCATTGTTCTATTGTATATTGTTTAAACAGTGTTTTAAAGCTTAACGCAGGGAATGTGTGTGTGTGTGTGTGTGTTATTTACAGAAAGAAGCAGTATGTGAACTTTCAGTTTCAGTGAAACCCATTTTGCCGTATTAAAGTAATTGTATTCACAAGATTGCACTCTCCCCGTATCTGGGCTGCACAGTAGCTCAGTGGTTTTGCAACAAGATCCTCAGTTCAAATCCGACCGGAAGCCTTTGTGGAGATGAAATGTTCTTCCTGTGTATGCGTGGGTTTCCTCCCGCAATGCAAAAACACGCCATAGCTTAATTGCTCAATGAATGAGATTGAATTTTTTTTTTTTTTTTTTTATCCCCATACGTGGCCTTGTGATTGACTGGGCAACCGAACCAGGTTAAATCCCCCCTCGCCTCTCCACCAACGACGCAACCCTGAGTGTAGGATAAGTCTCATAGATAATGAATGAATGAAATGAATGAATGAATAAATTATCCTTATTCTACTGAGTAAATTGTAGAATTAATTTTTTTTTTTACAAACACATTGCTAAGAAATATAGGATGTGTATGTATCCACTATATAATGTAGGATGAAAAAAGCTAAACTAAAATAAGAAAGTAAGTGTGTGTTATGGTGTATTGTAATGTATTGTATTGTAAACAATGACTCCCCCCCCTCCCCGGTGGTAAACACCATTGTCTCAGACAAAGTGCAGACCAAGTGGTTTCAAGCCAGTGAGAGCTGTTGCAGTATCCTTCACTGCTGTCCCAGAACCAAGGTTAACCAACGGAAAATTTTTTGGACCAGTCCGCCCATCTCTACTGTATCAACAGCTGGCAGCTTTTTTAATCAATCAGAGAGGAATCCATTTGCACGATGGACAATCTTTTCATGAGCCTGTTTGCTGTGCAGCCATTGTGAAGTATTTTTTTCAAAGGTGAATAGTAAATGAGACTTTTACTTCGATAGCTTGTGCTCCCCGTCAGAGGCACTCAAAGCGCTATTCTTTGTTGCCCCATTTATGTAACCCCGAGCCCGATGCCATCCAGTTCATGAGGACAAATTAGAGGTTCAATGCCTTCTGGAAACTCCAGGCACAAATTATGGACAAAGGGGTAGTGAAATTTTACATAACGCCGCCCCACCTCCTCTTAAGACGTACATCAAGCCTCGCTCCCAACTCACAGGTCGAGTGCTAAGGTCGGTGTCTAGAGGAGACTGCAATGTTCCTAAAAGAAAGTCTGCCTTTTCTCAATCTGCCTTTTCCTGTAAAGCCATAAAAATATGGAATGGGCTTCCAGATAATCTAAAGAACATGACTGATTTTCACACCTTTGCACGGGCTGTTAAAAATTGAATTCTGGAGCCCCAAACATGCTCACACTAACAATCCCAGACGGGTATTTTGACCAATATCCGGTCATCTGGTCATCTGACCAAAGTAATAATATCACAACAATATCACAACAATAGCACTTTCAACTTGCAAAATACATATTTTATTGCCTGTTTATATATTGTATAGTTATTTTACTGCCTATCTGTATATTTTATATATATTATCTATTTTGTACAGTTTCATATTTGTATTGTCCAGGACTACAGATGGAAATTAGCTATGAGCTACAATCTGGTACAAACATCTCTGCCTCTGTGCTTAATGTAATTGTACACTGCCCTAATAAACTTCTAAACAAAACAAACAAACAAATGAGTATTTCTCTTCGTGAACCCAAGGACCCTAAAACTAAAAGGGGTTAGATCAAAATTTAATTGATTTATTAGGTAGAGATGAGGTCACTTTATGCACTATTGGTTGTGGGTTTGTGCAATCTGTGAATCTGAAAATTGTGAGGGAATGCTCATTAATCACATCTTTCCACGAAAAAAAAGGCGTTTTATGGGAAAAACCTGATTTGATTTTATTGCCTTTCTTACCAAGCTGGGCAAGTGAATAAGGTTGGACAAAGTTTTATGTTGAAAGCTGGTAAATGAACCCTTTAGCAGTTGTGGACCCTTCGCAATAATAGCCCCCTAGACGAAAGAGTGCTACTGCAAAGCGTTCAGACAAGAATAGATCCTTTACTGAGGTAATGGTGCAAATACTATCAGCAGACACTCAAAAAAACAGATCCAGTGATGTTACAGGACTGTTACATCCAAGTATAATTGGAGAATCCTTTTAGTTTTTTTTTTTGTTGTTTTTTTTTTAGGTGGTAATGGTTTGGTAATGGGGGCATTACTGTAATGCCCTTGGTCTTCCAGCCCAAGCCGATGACAATTTGGCAGATATTTTGGACCACTAGATGATGTGTGCCAATTTTCAAGTCATACCTCACACCAAATTACAGGTCTTTTTATGTGGGAGGTGGTGATTCTGAGGCTTGCGTGGAGCACTAGACTCAAAAATATCTACAGATCAAAGAGTAATCCCACTATCATGTGCAAAATGGAAAACAATTGATTGATGATTGTTAATAGTTGATTTTACACTGGGAAACAGTGTGGACAAGGCAGCACATGACAATAAAGACGCATCTAGAAATTTGGTCTATTTTCATCAAAGTACTTGCTCCAGTAATGCAAAATGTCTTTTCGGAAATAAAAAGTTAAAATGTATAAGTAGAACCTGAGATTATATTGTTGTAGCCTGCCGTCATTTCCAAAGATGGTAAAAACAGCAAACAGTCATCATGTAAAGGCACTGTACTACCCTGTTGGTATTTAACACATGATGATATGGTTTTATCAACAAGCCAGCTCAACTCAAATACTGAAGAGATTTGCCGAAAAAAGGGAGATGCATCCATGCAGGGCGAAGTAATTTTGGACAGAACACAGTGCCAGAGTCAACCACATTCATTTATCGATCAGTGCATACTTACATATTGACCTCCGGGATTTAACCACATTACCACATCACCACATCTTAATTTTCAATTAATTTCATTATTATTAATTGTATACATTTGCAGAACGTATTCTGCTTGGGATATAGCTGTGTGTTAAGTAGTGTATCATCCTGGCTTATGTCCACTGCTCCGTTCAGCAGGCAGCCATGGTTCAGCACCATGTTGATCCTGGATTAATGCAAACTGTTAAGGATAAGAGGATCATCCAGCATCATTTTTTCACAAATGGCTCTTTATTTGTATTTATCAAGGTTTGGCTGCTGATCGAAATTATTGTTTACACACAGCATATACAAATTTAGAAAAACCTCAGTTTAAGTCACTTTTATTCGAAATTTTGTTGTTTTTATATGTTTGATTGTAGGGGAGAACTTTTTGATTCCACACAGAAAGGGTCCCGTCGGCATTAAGCCAGGAACCTTCATGCTGTGAGGAGGACATGCTAACTGCTGCAACAATGTACAGGCTATGCATGTCTGGTTCCCCATGATTTTAAAACATGCATGGGGGAAATCCATTATATTCATTCAGGTGTGTGATTAAGCGTAAATGGTTGCATGTCTCTAATGAAAATGAAATGGGCAAGATGTTTTCTCAGGTTTGGTGAGCGTTACGCAATATATGTTTTTAAGGAGAAATTATAAAATCAGCGTCATCTCAAGCCAACACCCACTCAGATGGTGGGGTAATGTTCGATAGCAATGCAGGAAATAAAAGTTATAGTTTGAGTGAAACTAGTGGCGCAGTAATGCAGTGATTTGCAAAAACGAGAGGGACCCTGGATTGATTGCCGCAGGTGGACTTGGTGTGGAGTTTGCATGTTCTCCCCATGTCTGGGAGGGTCTCCCACAGTCCAACCACATGCAGGCGATAAAGTGAAAACCTAAAATTGCCCCTCAGTCTTGTACTTCAGACTTCAGACACACAGCGCTTTTTAGGCAAGAGGTGACTCCATTACCTCTAGTTTCTCGCACTCTCTGCTCAACTCCATCCATCACTGGCTCTCTCCTTCATTCGTCCCTCTCCTCCTCCTCCTCCTCCTCCTCCTCTCTTTGTTGCTCTGCATGTCTATAGCTCTCTTTTCAGACACTAAATCACTGTCGTCCCATTAGACCGCTGGTGTATGTTGTCTTTTTCTTTCAGCCCATGAATAAATTATCAAAGAGAACAAGAGGCTCTTTTTCCTTCACGGAAAACAATAGCGCATGCCTGTGTCGGAGAAAGAAAAAAAAGCGTGGGCATCGATGAGTAAATGGAATTGTCATTCATTCGGTGCAGATTCGGCGGGGCTTTATCGCAAGGTACTCGATACATCTGGATTGAGTAGGAAAACAGGCGACTGGGATCAGATGCGACAAATAAAATGCATTCGGCAGCAGGTAAACGCCTACCTGTTGACGGTTGTCTTAACAGGGCAGTGTTCGGTGACTAATAATGCCTCTAACACACACAGATATACACAAGTATGCCACACACCTAGATAGATATAACCTCTGAGGCCTGACAGTCAAAGGATCCGATAGTGTGACCACAATGAGGCAAATCAATAATGTGGATTTGCCCTGCTGAAGGGAGAGAATAAAGCCTTCCAAGAAAACAAACACACACACAATCATAAACACACAACATCCCCCCCCCACACACAATGCATTTACAAATACACACAAAAACAAGCTCCCTTCCCGCCCAGGACGCAGATATCGCATTCAATCACAACCGCATTCCGCCGTGATCCGTCCGAGCCCGTACACCGCTGAGACTGTTATATCCCAGCTTACCTCGGAAAACAGAGAGACCCATGTCCACT
The DNA here is from genome assembly GCF_037954325.1 of Fistularia commersonii. Lineage (NCBI taxonomy): Eukaryota > Metazoa > Chordata > Actinopteri > Syngnathiformes > Fistulariidae > Fistularia > Fistularia commersonii. The sequence goes on along the minus strand of NC_141285.1, from coordinate 4,895,206 downwards.
GAGCTGCCTGGCATTTACTGAGCTTTGAGTTTTGTAAAAAAAAAAAAAAAAAAGTGAATCACGCAACAGATTTACTGTCAGTCCCCAGCTTGGTTTCAGAGCCTCGTCCTTAAATTTTTTTCTCCACTGGGGTTGATATTGCTGTGAATCTTATTCTGAAACAGATAATATCAGAGTTGCATATATTTTTTTCACCCTGGTGTTATGAGTCCGTGATGGGAACCAGTGAAACCCTCAAGTCTAATCGCTGATATCTACTCCTGCTACTTGACGCATAGCACAGAAGAGGCTCTTTCAGTGGAGAACTGTGCATTCTCGTACCCTCTCTTAGTTGACAGAGTATTTCAGAATGTACAGATTGAGATGTGTTCGCGAGAACAGGGAGTTCAAGAGAATCCCAGCTCAATGTGAGCTGATCCGAGGATTATGACCAATATAAAATGCTATAATGCCCAAAAGTGTCATTTCTCAGTTGTCTCAGTTGTCATCTTCAAAATGCTGATTATTTAAATTCACATCTAACATACGCGATAAAAAAATTATGAATTTGATGGATGTATAGAACATGATGGATTGAATAGTCCAAATTAAAATACTCTTCTACTGTCCTGACCACTTGGAATCCAAATATATAATCCAGTGAACACCCATTTAACTGCGCTTTTGTTCATCTGCCATTCCATGTTTGCAGAACCATTTCCAGACACGTCTGCTAAGGCGCTGTGTATTTCCATTTCCCCTGTAGCTACTCATCTGTCCTTGTGTGAAAGCAACAAGGCCCCCCGAATAACAGCTTGCGATCGGCCCACGATTTATGAAACAAGTGAAAATTGGAAGGAATTGGGGAAAAAAAAAAAAGGACAGAGTGAATCAGCCGATCTCAATGAAAATTTGAAGCTTAGCAGATTTGTCCAGTTGCCAGGCTACGGATTTCAATCTATGTCGGAACACTAACGTACACTTGCCAAAGTCCAATTAGCTTTGCTGTTTAATTAGTGCCTAAAGGCATGGAATAGGAAGTGGGGAAAGTTAGGCAAAACTGAGCTCTGGCATCCCCCAATCAAGCTGAATAAAAATATTTCACATAGATGCTAAGTGGAACCTCAGACAACTAGTTGGTATTTCATATATATAAATGTTACATCTGTGTGGAATAAATTGCCTATTGTCAAAAATCCATGTTGGTTTTAATTATGTTGGAAATTTACAAAATGCTCATTATGACAAAGAACTGTCTGAGTAGCATCAGCTCAGGAATACTGCTGTTTAATTTAATACAGCAGTGCAGTGTTTTCTTGTTAATTTGTACTTGTAATATCCAACATATTGCAGTTGAATTGGTGTATATTCATCTTCGTACTTGTCTTTGAAAAAAAAAATCTACCTTTCTGTATAAAATAGGTCGATGATAACATTCTTTTGTGTCATTTCCTCCCTTTTTTTAGAAAAGCAAATTCAACAGTTTATTCATATATAGGGAAAATGTAATATGCACAATAAATAAGTAAAATTATTGCTATAAAATGTATGCATAACATAATCGCAGATTTACAGGTGAAAAACTGCTGAATACAATTCCAGTCCTGCAAAATACCATGTATTTTGTAATAGTACATTTGATAAGTCTATGTAAATAAATGCTGGCAAAAAAAGGAAACAAACAGACAAAAAAATACATGTATATATAAATTATTATACAAATAAATACATATATACATACACAAAAAATAGATAAACTGTTGCCTGTTTAGGATTTATTTATTTTGCGGGAGGTGCAAATTAGTGCATTGGCCTCCCTTTATTATTATTCCTTGCCAATACCGATTCTTTATTTAGTTTTTAACCATGCAACCCTTCTTTTCAGTATTGCGTTTAAACTGATTCGAAAGTGGAAAACAATACATTCAACTTAGACTTAGACAAGTTTTTTTTTTTTGCAAATTACCATAAATGTCATTTTATAAAGCAACTCTGATTGAAATGAGCTATACAGGAGGCTGTTGTTACTTAAAGGGACATTAAGGCAATGCACATTCACTGGGAGAGTCTGATCATTTGTTACTGCCGCCCCCCCGGACTTCACGGTACAACAACCTGCGAAGGGCTCTGGGTGAGGAAGCAACGCGTCTAAAAAAGATGCATATAAAACTCTGCTCAGTGAGCAGTGTAACGGGTAACCGCGGGAGCAGCCCTCCCAAAATCTCAGCAGTTTGGGCAAGCCTGGTTGTCATAAAGCGGATTTGTTAAACAAACTGCGATGAACTGTGTGAGAGACTGCAGGGAGCAGAGCCTGAAGGCACAGATTCAATTCTCGGCCTATTTTGTGTGATGAAGCTTAGATACGCCAAGGATATTTATTTTTATTTTTTTGGTTGTAAACACATAAAACAAGGAATTCATCGTAAAATGAGGCTACGGTTATTTTGACAACACTATTAATCATTATCATCCAAAGCATCAATTAAAATTTGGTTATATCTCAAGTATTTCAAGGCACAAAAAAATAGAATTTTAAAAATGTGGGTTGCAATACAAATTTTATCATAAATAGTTTTTGTTTATTTTTAAGCACTGAAATGGATATTGGGTATTCCGAATTTAAAGCAGGCTTGCTGACATATTTTTATGTTTCACTTGTGTTTCACTTGTGTTAAACTTATATTGAGATTATTCAATATACAGGACTGTCTCAGAAAATTAGAATATTGTGATAAAGTTCTTTATCTTCTGTAATGCAATTACAAAAACAAAAATTCACTACAAATCAACTGAAATTTTGCAAGCCTTTCATTATTTTAGTATTGCAGATTATGGCTTACATCTTAAGAAAACTCAAAAATCCTATCACAAAATATTAGAATTTCATGGAAAAATAATTTTTGTTTTTTTGATTGCATTACAGATAAAGATAAAGAACTTCATCACAATATTCTAATTTTCTGAGACACTTCTGTATATATGCTTTTTAATTCCTCTTCCCTCAGCCGCAGGGAATGTTCAAATCTTTGTAGTTAACGGTTAACAGTTAAGACAATTTATTTTTCATTGTATTTCTTATTCTTCCTCCCTCCTACTATTATCTATTACTGTTCAGTTTTTACTTGACACTCTGGCACAACAATTTCCTTCGGAAAGTTGTTCTCATCTCATCTCATCTCATTCTGATGTATCAACTGCCACCGACCCGAAAATAAGTAAATATTTAAACTTCCTTTGACTTGAAGAGGGTCACTGTATATGAAAATTCTCTAGAAAACATTCGGGACAAAGCCAAAAACAAGAAAAGCACATTCAGATAACACATTGTAATCTAAGTCCTCAATCAGCTGATAACAAAAGCCAGCTTTTGCTTCCAATTGATCAGTATCGCATTACAGATTAGGGTTCATTTCACCTCAGCCCGGAGTGATTACATGGATTTTCCTCAACCTTTCCTACATCAAATATTCCCTTTCATTCCACTCCATCCAAACAGTTGGCGGCTGCGGACTTGATCCGTACCGCAAGAGCCGCGCAGCACGAGGAATTGGTGAGATTACCGCACAGGCGAATTTGCTTCAAGCAGGCAAGTTTTTTTTTTGTTTTTTTTTTTTCGAACTGAGACAACACGGACAAATCAATCGCCATCACAATCGGAAGTCGTTTCTTACAAAGAAATGACAGCGGCGCCTGACGAATGTCTTGAACACCTGCGTTGTCGCCCGCAAGGGAAAAACATGTACTTCTACAGTCGATGCCCCATCAAAACAGAGGACAGGAGGATTGACAAACTGACGGTTTTGTCCGGTGACATTGTTATTTAACTCCGCTTTGCCAAAAAAAAAAAAAAAAACAATTTGGTAAAATTCAAAATTCTCAAGATATGTCGGTATCTTCTTTTGCTTAACATGTTTGTTTATGAATTACTTGTAACAATGCTGGAGAAGGCTGCATGAATATACAGCAAAGAAAAAAAATAGTGGATACCGCTGGGCCGGTTGTGTGAGGGAATTTAAATATTGAATAATTCATCCGGTAAAAAGTGGGAACTTCTTTTTAACAACAAGGAAACAACTGTTGCATACACCTCAGTTAAATCTCTAGTAAACAGATTAAGGATTAGATTATGAACTACTTGTGTGCTGTCACAGTGAAAGCCCTGCAAAGCCTGACGGTTTCCCGCAGTAATTTTACGAGCAAATCCTCAATTAAACACAAAACTAGCCGCAAATATCCGTCATGCATTATCCAGACAACAAAGTCTGCTAAATCCCAAATCAAATGAAAAAGATCAAATCCTGTGAATTATGAGTGACAGAGGCAGCTGAATGCTACACTAACCAAATCCACATTGTGATTAATAACACGGTGCACATAAGGGATAAAACATGACTTGGTCTCAAATGGCCTTTTTCAATTACTTACAGAAATGTTGTGAAACTTTCCATGGATTCAAGTGTGCCTGTGGAAGTCTTTTTTTTTTTTTTTGTGTGTGTGTGTTTCTGAACGATTTAAGACCTTCTGGGACACTCAATACATCTCCCACTGATGAAAATAAAACCATGACCTCAAATGAGGCCTTTTTAAAAATATTTCTGTAAAATGTTACTGCTGTTGAAAAACATGAGGCTGGAGTATCTCGCGCTCATCGAGACCTCAATCACCGAGCGAGGACCACCGCCACGGCAGAAAATGATCCAATTCAATCAACGCCCAAATGATGTTATAAACGGAATTACATTTTGCCCCACAGGTCAGGGACCACAACCACACACACACACACACACACACTCTCTCTTTCATGCTGCAGGTGGGTGTAATTTTGGGACCCAGGTGCTGCTGCAAAACCCAGTGACTTATTGGATACGTCATTTTAGAATAGAACATTCATAAATCTGAGTTATAACTTTCAACATGAATCAAACTTTTACAGGTTGTGGGAGTTTTCCTGCTACTATGACATTCATCAAACTTCAGATGTGGTGAAAGTGAAATTCGCTTGCTCGGAGTAGGAAAGCACAATTGCTTTTCTTTTGTTGAAAGAAAAAAAAGAGAGCAAGATGTTCAGAAGCATATGAAAATGCATCTGGACACAGACAAGGTCCAAAAAGCATTGCCTGTCATTTTTCCAGACAGAAGAGTTTTGGGTTTTTTTTTCCTCCTTTGTACTGCCATAGGATTGTAATTTCCTATCTTTTTATGTTTCTTTTTGTTTCTCTGAGCATTACCTGTCAAATGGCTCTTCAGCGTAGGTCCTTGACACTTAAAAGGAGTTTATTGAGACTTTTTTTTTTATGCGAACAGAGAAAAACCTGTGAGATCAAACGCAACTGTTTAACATGTATTGTATCAGGTTGGGCAGTTTTAGCTGTCAGAGAACTTTTCAAATATCCAGTAAAGGAAACCATTTTAAGACAAGAAAAGAAAAGCAGTCATAAATGAAGAACAGTGTTCCTAAAGTTTTGAATACGTGTTTTTATTTTTTCTTTATCTTGTGGTCCTTTTATTTACCCGCTAAACATAATGAAGATAGGGAAAGCGAGTTTAAACTAGATAATTGGAAAAATTATGAATATTAGATAGTAGAAATATTCTATATACACTCTTTAGATTCAAGTCCAATAATTCAGATTGAAAAATGATTTGGATGAACCACAAAGATAACAAAAGAAAAAGATATTGGGAAATGGGCTCATTGTTTTTTTCTGGCTTAAAGGACATTAGCAACAAATCACTGATTAAATTGCTGGCTATGTTTACATTTACTCCCTCTTGGTGATAATTGCTCATTAAAATTACAATAACAATGTGATTGCTGGTTTATTATTTCCTACAATATAAGAACTTTGGGGCTCATAGGGCTTTTTTGATTGACATTCAACCAATCAGGGGGGAACCCTACCTCTCGCCCAATGAAAGCCGGGATGGGCTCCGGCTCCTCCAAAACTCTGACTGCAGGATAAGCAGTATAGATAATGAATGAATAGATTCATATGAAAATCAAAATGAATTCACGAATGGAATATCCTTACTAGAGGCCTGAATTTTCTACGATATACACGATTGTTTTGGGCCTAGTGTTTTGCAGAATTGCATTCGGAAACATTCCCATTATCACGAAAAACAGCCGGTGTCCTGCTCCTTCAACTAACATTTTTACAAACTGCAGAGAAAAAATTGGCACCCATCACGTAATTGCGCCGCTCACTTTATCGTATTGTACACCAGTTTCATTCTGTGTCTCACATACTGTAGCAACCACAAGAAAAACACATTTTCGACAGGAGGGAGATTTCAAGGTGGTGATTGTTTCGGCTATTTCCATTAATACACAATTATAGCCCTTACTGTATGTTGTCAATATCTAATGATTGGATTAAATTCAAATTCATTCAATGTTACTTGAAGATGGTCTTTGTGACAATGCCAAATTTTTCCAAATGCATTTCTGGTTTTAAACAATGGTGCATGTCCCATAAAATTCAAACCTATAAATCACAAACACTGAGAATGGCTTCTGCAGGAAAATAGGAGCTCCGTCTACATGTGAAAATCTTAAATGAAACATTTTGGGGAAAAAAGATTCTGATATTTATGGAATTTGAGGAAGAAGATTTTGGTATTTTAAGAGTTTTAATTGATTTTTATTCTGCAAAAAAAGTCATCTATATGTTATTATGTATAAAAGTTGTACTAGAGGAGCTTTGGTGGATTGTTAGCCTTTTAAGAACCATATATTTGCTTCCTTCCACTCTAGGAAGAGCACATTGTGCTGGAATTTGAAGGAGTAAGACCCCGTTTGCACGCCAAATAAAAGCAAAAACTTGACTTGCCGTTCGGCTATCTGTTTCAAAAACGGAAAATTTGAAAGGAAATCCCCATGTAGACGGAGAAAACAGCACACATTGAAAAGTTTTGAGCAGTTGGGTAGACCATAACAACAATGTCTCCAAGACAGGAAGCAACTCTACACATGGATGGGAGTTAGTTAATCACAAATCAAAACAAAAACACAGTTGTGAGAACGTGGCCCCAGGATATCTCGATACCTTGATATTAACTCCATGCCAATCTTATATTTTTTTTTAACGTCTCTCAAACTCTGAGATTTAACAACACTGGAATTAGCCTTAAACAAATCCATACTAATTTATCCCTGCTCAGATTTCCATCGTGACGCTGAGTCGGTCAATAGTGCATTTAGAGAACACTAAGTTTTTTGGCACAATTTCAATAACAGTAAAGGACAGCCAAAATAGTCCAAAGACAAACAGAGACTGATGAAATAAAGTGGGGCTAAGGAAACGAAACGCTTCTATTAATGAATCCCGACATCCATTATCGGAATGCATTTCAACTTGTGTCTCGAACTCGTGATTGCGATCTTCCTGCCACCATAAGCAAATGGACACACACACACACACACGAACACACACTCACTGGTGATTCAAAAAGTGGTAACAAGGCAGAAACAGAAAAAAGACAGAGAGCTTCCATCTTCCTCTCACATCTGTGAATTATTAGTAAAGAGAGCAGTTATGGGAGATGAAGAATTGTCCATAACGCACTGTAATCAATATAATTACGCTTACACTTCATTAGGACGGTTTAATTCTAGAGGTTTCAAATAGATGCCTCATTGGTTTTCAGTCTCCTCAGAGGGCGACAGAGAAAAAAGTGTTGCATTGCTGATCTCAAAGCATTTTTAAGGAGAGACGGTTAAATCACAGCTTTAGTTAATCATGTCGGTTTTATATAAGCAGGCAAATATGGAAAACGAATGGATTGTGTTATGCCAATGGACATGCGTGGACCATGATTTGGATTGTAAGACCTTATGTTCCCAGCAGAGAGCTGCGTTCCTCTAATACAAACCTACTAGCAGTACCTTTTCCTCGCTCTAAGCGATCTCAGGCAAAACTGTTCTCAGTTCTACTACCTCAGTGGTGGAACAAACTTCCGGAAGCAACAAGACTAGCATCATCTCTCTCAACCTTCAAGAAACAGCTAAAAACTTTTCTCTTTCAGGACTTCTTACTGCGCTGATGCTTGAGCTGCCCCAGATCAGGTTAGGCACCAAGTTAGGCTATGCAGTGTGTGTGTGTGTGTGTGTGTATACGTTAATGTTCATCTTTGTCAAAAAAAAAACAAAAAAACACTAACCCCAGCTTACTGTTCTGTATATTTCCTGTACATCTTGTATTTGCAAGTGTTATTTGCAGTCCTTTTGTCCTCTATTGTAAGTTGCTTTGGATAAAAGCGTCTGCCAAATGTAATGTAATGTAATGTAATATTGTGACCCATGAGAAATGCAATTCAAACTAGGTGTATCCCATGATATTTCCCAGGCTTTCGAGGGGATGAATTGACAGGATGGATTCTGTATTCGCTGCGAAACACCAACCCCAAATGTGGGCCGACTTGGTGTCTGAGTCTCCTAAACTCAAGGTCCGAACAGGCTGGAAACGAGAAGGACGGGTGAGAAGGGTGGAGAGAAAAAAAACAAACAAATTACGACTCACAGCATGTTTTTCCTTCCATGATTTCTAGATTAAAACAGCTTTCATGTCAGCAAGCATACTCAATGACTAACAAGCCTCTGTCTCAAACATGCACATGCACACACACACACACACACACACACACACACACACACACACACACACACTCGCTGATGCGCAGTAGAAATGTCCTTAAATATCTCCTTGACACAGGGGCAAATCAACAGCAGGAGAAATGCTGATAAGACGGAAGAAAAGAAGATGAACAACTCCACATCTATGCCAGGACACACACACGCACAAACACATAAAAAAAAACAAACACACACATATGGACTCACACCTACACACACACATTGTGTAAAACATCTGCGGGTGTACAGAGAAGCTGCAACCTTCTGATTTAAGATTCATGAAGGGTGTTTCTGCCTGTCGCACACACACACACACACACACACACACTAATAAGAACAAACAAACATAAAAAAGTGATCCATATAGTTTGAATTGTTGCACAAGGCAGAATCGATGAATAAAAACAATATAGACGGACGCCTGATTGCGCTCCAAGGATTCCCGCCATTGGATGTGAGTTTGGAGTAGATGGAGCCGTGTGGCTGGAAACTATCGGCAATCGAAAATGACACTCGGGTGTGACTCGTTACCGCCGACGCGAAATAGAATAATGGTGTTTCTCGGGAGGCATGGCCTGGAAAGGAGAGGAATGAAGGTTAGCCACGGCGAGCGGTGAGAAGGATCCAAGTGGAACGGTGAGGCTACAGGGAGTGGAGATAAAGAAGTTGGAGGATTTGAAGTACTTTGGGTCAACAGTCCATAGCAATTGGGGGGTGCTGGGAAGAGGTGAAGTGTTCAAGCAGGTTGTAACCTGTGGAGAAAAGTGCCAGGTGTGTGTGCAAGACAGTACACCAGGAATGCTATATGGATTACAGATGGATTACGGGCGTTAAGGAAAAGACTGGAAGCAGAGAGAAAAGATGAGGTTCTCTTTGGGATTGACAAGGATGGATTGGATCAGGAATGAGTCCCTCAGAGGGGCAATACATGCTGGATATTTTTGAGATGAAGTCAGACTGAGATGCTTTGGACACGTACCATGTACCACAGGGGGGTAAATATATTGGTAGAAGGATGCTAAAGGTTGGATCTATCAGGCAGGAGGCCTCGAGGAAGATCGAAGATGGATGGGAGGAAAGAGGGCTTTAAGCTAGTTGATGCGCGAGAAGAGGATTCAGAAAATAGTTAGATGTAAGAAGCTGATTTTGGCTGTGGCGACCCCTTAGGGGAGCAGGAAAGAGAAAAAGAAGATTTTGAACCACCTTATCAAACTAAAAATAGTCAGTGTTTTAGCAGTGCAAACAATTCCTGCTAAATCAACAAGTTTACAATACTTGTCACCTGAAAACAAATATACTTAAGTTGTTCGCAGACCAACAACATAACAATGTAGGCACAGACGATAGTGAATATTCACCAAAATATTTTTAAGGGTGGCCAATTCCCCCGGGGTCTCATCTCAATACGCCTTTCAATGAATAGTCTTTGATGGCTATCTGTGTTTGCTGTGGTCTCTGCTTCCAGCATTTTGAATGTATATAAAACATTTTTGAATCATGAGAGAAACACGTATGGATGGAAAAGCCTTGTTTCTTTGTGCCACTGACCACAGAATAACCCTGAATTCAATGATAACATATCCACATTTCTATCCTCCCCACTGTACCTGTGATTCATCCATCCATCCATCCATCCATCCATCCATCCATCCATCCATCCATCCATCGTATGTCACTTATCCTACTCAGAGTCATGGGCGGATGCTGCAGGGTACACCACTGTCGCCAATCAATAGCAGCGATTGATTGGCGACAGATTCCGACAGATGGCTAACTACTGCACTAATGTGCCACCTCATGATCTATCTATCTATCTATCTATCTATCTATCTATCTATCTATCTATCTATCTATCTATCTAGCTATTTATCTATCTATCTATCTATCTATCTATCTATCTATCTATCTATCTATCTATCTATCTACAGGACTGTCAGAAACTTGGAATATTGTGATAAAGTTCTTTATCTTCTATAATGCAATTACAAAAAAAATGTCATACATTCTGGATTAATTACAAATCAACTCTATCAAAATCAACAATATTGCAAGCCTTTTGTTATTTTAATATTGCAGATTATGGCTTACATGTTAAGAAAACTCAAAAATCCTATCTCAAATTACTAGAATATCATAAAAAAGTAATTTTTGTTTTTTTAATTGCAATACAGAAGATAAAGAACTTTTTCACAATATCCTAATTTTCTGAGACAGTCCTGTATCTATCTATCTATCTATCTATCTATCTATCTATCTATCTATCTATCTATCTATCTATCTATTCATTCTTTTATGTTAAATAAAAACAGAAAAATATCCTCCTGGGTAGTTGGCAGTCAGTAAGCTTGTAAACATTTGCAAACCAGTTGACAAACTCGCAGTGTCACATACTAGTAAAGCAATCCCAACCATACTCTAACCTCTGCTTGACCTCAAACAACGCCTACGGATTTAGATCACAGGGACTTTTATTCAATAAACGTAGGTACTTTACAATGGCATATTGGTTTAGATTTACAGTCTTATAAATATGAGCCAAACCTGCTGCACGCACAAAGAGGAACTGACCGCAAAGTGTCAGGTTAGCAATCACGTGAAATGAAGTTGGTCAAGGTTATGGTCACAACAGACTCTGTAAGTAGGGAATATCTGTCCAGAGGGAACTTGTGGTTAACGCTTGAAAAAAAGTGAGGCTTGAGGCTCTATTGCTTTTTCAAATCCACTTTCTTCGATGTCAGGACGGAACTTTCATGTTTGGTAACTTCGACAGCAGGCAAGTTTTGATGAAGTTACAACTGTTAAACTGTAGTTAGAGGTCCGATGCGTTCCAACACCATGATTTTGTTGTTTTCTTTTTTTTTCTTAATTTGCGCTTAAGGAAGCATCAAGTCTCAAGTCCAAGTGAGGCGGAAAGTTGAAGTAAAAGTTGTGTCATTTTAAAAAAAAAACTTTGAAAATGACACAGCGGAGCTTAAACTAGCACCACTACATGAAATAATCTTTATTTTAAATGATATTAATCTTCCAAAACCCTAATACTACATCCTTCCATCCAGTAAATGGCAGAGTTGTAGTCTTAATTTTATTTTATTTTTTTTCCCCCATTCTGTTTCAATTGTACTTTTGATCTTCAAATTAACGAAAAAACTTAAAAAGGTCAATTTCATCCTTGATCTAGTTTCTGTGGTGACACGAAAGCCTAAATTTGAATGCAGCATAATCGCTGTCGTAGCAAATGTGAACTATGTGTAATATCCTATTAAAAGTTTAATTTAGCAAGACAGAGCAGCAATATACAAAGGGCATTTTTTTTTCTTTATCTTTTCTTTAAACTGGAAATAATTGTATCCTGATTTCTTTTGACATCGCAGGAAAATATGCATTCTTTTTCTTTCTCATCATGAATTTGTTTATTCCCAATCCTAACAGCGCTGGGCGTCAGATCTTTTGGTCTTTTTTTTGTTTCTTGGGATGCACAAACACAAAAAGACCTGAGATAAAATGTTTTCAAAGCTCCACTGAAAGCCAGACTTAAGAGGAAGTGTTTAACCAAATTGGCCAAGATCCAAATATGAAAGACGTAAAAGTGAAAAAAAAAAGATTGATGATTATGTAATACTTCTGGTATTTAATCAGCCAAGAATATACAACTCAACTTACAAACAGCTAAAAAATGTCAAGTAAATTTTTTACATCAGTGGCTGACATTTATATATATATGTATGTATGTGTGTGTGTGTGTGTGTGTGTGTGTGTACAGTATATGGCAGTGAATTGGAATGGAAACTGGATTTCGGATCAGTATTTTTGGGTGGATTCTTCAGTGGAAGCTAAATACTATGGACCACACTTATTTTTGGAGTCATAAATCCGTTTCATACTGCTTCAGAGGTGAATTTGCTTTATTTAAAACATACGTCGCATGCAGTTATCAAATACGCATGGGTTAATTTCAATATTTTCAGTCTGAGTGTGATATTATTCATTATTAGCAAGGATGTAAAAATGTATCAGGACCAAAATAACATGACATAGATTCAATTATGACTTAATATTTCAGAGGAAAAAAGGGGCCGCGGGATACTGTATGGACAGAATAGCCGAAAGAATTCCTACAAAACCTTGTTATTTTGTTACATTTCACTCTCAGCGGGTACAAATGCCCATAGCCTACATTCCTGCTCCCTGTAGAGCATCTGAACGCTCCACATAGACACGTCCACACACACACACACACACATAAACTCACACACCACACTCACATCAGGCTCTACTCCTGAGAGCTGCTCTATTCCCACATCACTTCTCAGGCCACAGAAATACAAAGCATGACCCAGAAACACTCACACACAGCCATTCCTTCTATGCAGCCCCTTGCTCATTAATAAGAACACAAACAATAAACATGGTGGAATCACTGAGCAACACGGCCCTCACACACTCTTTGAAAAGCAGGGATCCTTGCCAATGCTAATGTACCTTGTACCAAAACATGTACATCTTTACATCTGCATACTCATCGAAAGGTGGACAGTTGCGGCCTACCTTTACGTTTTATTATTTCACGATGCTAACACCTGTCGATTTGCCTGGGAACAAAATGTACGTGTGTGATGTGGGTGAGGGTTGAGGAACCTTCTCAGTGTACACCTAGTGAGGTACTACCCACAAAACCCTTTCTGTGCATGTTTACACGCTCAGGCCTGAATGACAGATGATAACAGAGGTAAACCAAAGTGTCAGCGAGCGACATGAATGTTTATGAGGAGTTTCCCCCTGAGGATCCAGTTTGTGCGGCGCAGAGGTGGAGCGAGTACACAGTCTGTCAGCCTCTGCGCATCATGCATTCATAACAACGCGCAGACACGCAAACGCACAACACTTCCAGTCCTCCTCCTTCACGCCTGGGCAACGCCTCAGACAACCAATGCACGTTTGGTTAAACCATGACGTTTCAGTGCCTTTTCCACTCCCAGAATGAATTCAAGCACCGATTTATTCAAATACATCAGCCGCTAATGGAAGCGGGCACGTGTATTGACTTAACTGGAAATTGATGTGCACATTACTTTGTGATCAATATACAAGGGCGCAGGACGCTAATATATTACTGCTCTTGTTAAGTCATCACTAAGATGTATCTTCATTCCAGTGCTCTCTGAGGAAACTGAAAATCCAAACTCTGCTTGAGCTATTCAAGAACATTTTTTTTTTCGTTTAAAAATGTCCCCATGTGTCACTGGGAAGCTGTGAACATTGTCACAATTTTTGACATCCAGGTGAAAATAATCCAAAAAATAACCAGAGCTCTGTTTTATATTGAGATAAGTGACTGAAAAAACATTACTATATGACAATTCCTTCTTTCGTACTGCAGGAAGTTTTTGTAGTTCTTAGAACTTTTACTAGAACTAGTTTGTTTTTTCACACATTTGCCACACATTTTCACGCACGGATTTCAGTTCCTTGAACCATTTTAACTCGTACACTGAGGCCTAGTGTTTTAGAGTTATAGATCGATTTTGGCGTCAATATGGGATATAGTTGCTTGGTGATTCGCAGAACTTATAAGTTACGCCGATTACCAGATACTTTGTGTTGACCATGGACCGCCATTTCAAAAATACCATATTTACGAGACTATAAGTCGCTCTGGAGTATCGCACTGCACCATAAGTCGCATTTTTTTAAATCAGAGACCGAGAACAGACATTTCATCTTGAAAAGCAAGTTATAGTAATAAAAATACAATAGAGAAAAACAGGCTGAATAGGTGTCTGGTATGTTTACATAATAACAGTTATTCAGATCACTATAGCATAAACAACATAGCATTACAAGTGTACCAAACTCTCGATCTCACTCCATATCACTAAATCCATTGAATTCATCATCCTTGGTGTTTTTTCTGAGCAAGTCCACCAACTCCGGAGGTGGATGGCGCTCCATTTCTTCTTCTTCTGCAAGGCTGTTTTTGGGACATCGTTGTCCGTGCTCTGATAGAGAGGCAGTTGTGTTGCATGAAGCAGTAACACCAAGAAGGTTCTCCCACAAAATCATTCATGTTCACCATGGCAACTATCTGGGCATGGAGATGTATCTTCACCGTTGACAAGGCTCTCCTGGCAGCACATTGTTCAAGCACCCATTTGTGAACTTGCTCCTTTAGCTGTAACCATCTACCTATTAGCCCGCGATTAGCTTCTTTGTTTTCTTCATTGCAGTTAGAGCATCCTCTGCTTTTCGCCAGTCCCTCACTCTAAACTTTCTTTCTGCTGCTCAATTACCGTTTCCAGCTGCATATTTCACTACTTGCAGCTTGTAATCTGCAGAATATGCTCTTCTTTTTGGGTGCATTTGGGTTCAGTCCTTCTCAGTTGTCTTTATAAGCTGATGTTTAGATTTTAAATTTTCAGTGGTGCAGGAGTAATAGGAGTAACAGATACTGGCACACAAGCCTAGAGTGCACTTTCGTGGCTGTCGGTGTGAAAATAAAGAACGTGAAATTATATATCTTGATATACAATATGTCGCACCTGAGTATAAGTCGCAGGACCAGCTAAACCATGAGAAAAGGTGCAACTTTTAGTCCAAAAGATACGGTAAGTACAGAGTTTGATAACACTAAACCCATTCAATGGTCCATGGTTATCGCTCCCCACCATGCAGAACAACTTTACGGTTTATCTTTAAGGTGTTTTCTCTTGGCACTCAAAGAAACATGTCACTTCCAGACAATGCAAATGCAAAACTAGAAGGTTCCCCCTGGGAGAGAGAGGTTGCTAGAATAAAATTCAAGCAGGATAGTCCTTAGAACTGAGTTCGTAGAACAGTTCTAACCAAAAGCAGCTAATTAACCTTAAACTGCAAAAATATTTAAAAAATCTGCCAATCTGTGAGCAGGTGACCTCAAATCAGATGTCAGGTGATGAAAAAAATGATAGAAATAATAAAACAGCATGAGACGCAAGTTTAAGAAACACAGAAAACACTTCAAATGCCTTTTACTTAAGGGTTGGGTTGAAACTCACTTCTTCAAGTCTACAAGATATGATACATACAATTCCAAAGAGTTGAGGGACTTATTCTGCAATCGAACAGAAAAGCCAGCAAATTAGAGGAAAATGTAAAAGAAGCAGAAAAAAAAAGCACACCATGTTTCAAGGTTTGTTCAATATTTAAATGCTTAGAGAATGTAGCTTGGGAAGTCACGTTTGAAAGTAAAAGGTAACGTGTGCAGGAATGCTTCATTGACGGACACATTATTCATAGCCCGTTGCTGCATTTTTTCACTTCTTGATAATAATATAAAAAAAAAATTACCATCACCAGCTGTTATGAAGGATTCTCGAACAGGTAAACACATACCGACACCTTAAATTTTCCACAAAGGGCACCTTCTCCTTCACAAACGAGGAAGAAAATCCGCTATCTAACCCGCTTAATGCGAATGAGCGAATCCTGTGTAGTAGCCTCTCGGGTCTGCTTATAAAACCAGAGCAGTCAGCTAAAAAATGCTTAAAAAGAGATTCCTTACAGCTTGTCGGCTATCGGGGAATTCGGAAGTTTGATTTTATAAGACCCGTAAAGTTCATTAAATGCTGAAGTTGAAATACTTTTTGGAAAGTATAGATTTGTGTGGCTGGGAAAATATGCAATGTGAACTTAGTAGTCTTTAATCTGATCTTTAATATTTTTCAAGTTTATCATAAATTCACCACTGTTGGGATTACATCCATTATTTTTAATGGTCTCCCACATCAGCCTTGTTTGCATCAATTCATTTAACAGTTACATGTCAAAATTTGGTGGTAGCATTGGTGTGTTCATGCGATCGAAGTCGTGGGTCGGGCTTTCTGCCATATAACTTCTCAATGGGATGTTTAAGAAACGGGGAAGTGAAGTAGGTTGACGTCTCCCTGGGCATTGGGTTAAATTTCAACTCTGCGAACATCTCCAGGTGGTCAGACTGTTTTCTTTATCTGCGAACTGCAGCATCTGGCCCCTTTTCCTTTGCATCTACAACAAGGATATTTTCCTCACTGGGTCATTATTCATTCAAGACGAGACAATTTAATTTCATGAATTTTGGCACCATTTAAGCTTTAGGGCTGTCTGAATAATTTGGAAAGTTGAATTTTCTGTCACAGCGTGAGAGTCGGAATGTAAATTGATTTATGGTGATTAATGCAAGACACGGAGTATTAATCTAAACTATTAAAATGAATTACAATGAAACCAAAAGCGGGACTGTTTGTTTAATTTGGTTGCGTTCAGGTACTTTAGACAGGACTGGTACTTCAGACTGGAACTGAGTATATTCAGCGTCAATTATAGTCGCAGAATCTACTCAGTTCTAATAACATCCGCTGTTGACTTTTGAGATGGTGAGAGGATCTTAACACCAACACAGTCTCTACCTTTGTGCCGTTGGGTCTCTCCACTTTATCGGCCTCCTTGTTTTTCTTCTTCTCTTCCTTTTTCTTTTCGCGTTCCTTCTGTCAAGAGATTTAAAATGTAAGGTCAGGCCAGTCTCAGACGGCATTTGATCAAGAGGAGGTAAATTGTATGCTCAAAACATTAACGTAACGGTGTATATTCAGATACGCAAAAGGTTTTCGACAACTTCGATTGTGACGTTTGTTTGCGGTAATTTGCATAGATTCCCGTCTCGGTGTGTTGCGGGTAAGCCTCTCCGTTCAACACCTGCCTCGCCGTCTTCTGACCTGTCAAAGCCGCAGCTGAGCATCTCATTACAGTTGAAATTGATACTTGCTGAAGCCGGTGTCCTCCGAGCTGCCCATCATGCAGCCGTCAAACACCTGTCTCGCGATGGTGTCTGCCAGACCGTTTCCTGTCACCTGTCATAGTTTCCTCCGGTTTTTTGTTTTTAAAGAGCCTTTAGATGCTGGAGGGAAACTGTCTTGACTTGACACCTCGGCTTTATGCTCAGTTCATCTTAACAAAAGACACTGAAGAATCAGAATGACTTTTTTAGCTCAGGCATGATGATGCGGCACAGAGCCTTTTTGATGACATCTCATGTAAACAATGCTTCTGGCGATAGAAAAACACAGTCTGCTCAGTCACAGATCTTATAAGGGTGAAGTCACTCGCATGAAACATTCGCACCAACTTTCAAGAGTGACACCAAGTCCAGCCACTGCATATTTATGATAACGCCAAAAACTGTCTGTCACCTCCACAATCCGATGATTAATATGTTTTGTCAACATTTGCTGAATATTTCTGTTTGAGTCTATTAAAACCAGTGTGTATCACTTTAACAGTTTTACAGTTTCACCTACACAGAACCCTGACCCATTAGATATTAAAATATAAAATTCAAACATTCCATGTTCCAGTTTCCTCTCCTCCTGCAGTCCCACCTCCAAACCCCCAGGTAATATTATGTAAGAGGATACATCACACCAGGACCACCTCAAAAGCACGAGGTCAAATGCATTTGTGGAGAACAGAATTTCAATTTACCCTTGTAAGCAGTACCTGGTTTAAAACCACAGTCTAATTAAACTCAACGGCACAGAAGATTTTCAAATTTTGGGGGGGGAATTTTTATTGATTTTTTTTTTTTATCATAATTTCGATTATTCTTAAAACACAACTTCTCTTTTTCAAACATTCAAAGTCGCTATATCATAAGAAAACAAGTTATTCATAATGCAAGCATTTCTCACCAAAGTGCCAAGATTTGTATAAAATATTCATCATAAATGATGAATATTCCTGTTTAAGCATTTGGTTTAAAAAGTGGTTGAGATGTGTTGAAATCTACATTGTTCTACTGAAAGGTTTTAGAATTATTTTATATTTGCCTGTAAAGACAATTCCTTACTTTTGATATACACCTTGATATTGGACTGTGCCAGTTTCTGTCACAAGCGCACAAAAATCAGGGTTTAGTTAAACTTTTACTGACTCAGCTCATAAATTTTCTCTCACAAGATTTAAAAGAGAACGTGTGCTGCGAGTGCTACTGATAGCTGACACATTTCTCCCGTGCAACTAACACAAACTTCTCACGCCTGCAAAATGAGCAAACCTCTGTTCACTAAATCACCATTCGTTATCCACTGTAATATTAAACAGAGAGGAAACACAAGTCTTTGTAATAAAATCGCTCCGTATCTCATTGCAGGTTGAAAACAATTAGATTTCATTCCTTAATGTGATTTTAATGTGCTCTCCATGCAGATTTAATGTGCAGACATTATTATCCTACGGAGAGCTGATGTAGTGTTTTCAGGTTAATGGTTCTGTCTCGCTTTTGTTATATGCAAATGAGTCAACACCGATAGCAACCACCGACCGACTTTACCTAATGACTGTCAAGATGCTGGAGAAGGAAGCTCAAACTCAGCCGATGAAGCCTCCATTCGGGCCATTTCGAATAAAATTCTGCTTTCCTTTCCGTCTCCATCTCGATTCCTAACGCATGTGACTGTATAGGCTGATTTTGCTGATTTATGCTGAGGGTTTTATTCCAAGCCAAAATAAATAGCACTGCATATTGAAAGCAGACGCCGTTTCTCAATAAAAACGGAACGCTCTCGATTGGTTCGAAAAGCCGCTGTAATTCAAATTAGAAACTTGTTCGAACAGACGGACCATCGGCCGGACCCATAATATTCCGTCTGTGGCACAAGAGAATTTAAAAGTTTATGGACTTAAAAAAAGCTTTGTGATGAATGGTGAATCACAGCTCTTCATTATTTCTGAAAAGAATTTCTCTGGTGGATTGAACAATGCAGAGGAAGTTTTTTTTCTTTTTGCTAAACATTCACACAGAAGTTGACCTGCAACCTTTTGGATATAAACCGTTTATACTTGTTATGCTTACATTGGAGCAAAATTGCAATATTACTTCTTCAGCTACAGCGAACACCCTTTCTTTGCAAAATTTGTCCAATGATCAAAAAGATAATTCCTTTTTATGCATCTCTGTAACCAGGAAGGCTATATTTTGGCAGCGTTTTATTAAAATATCCACCAGCCGTATTTGATCCTTGCAGCTCTAGCAGGCACAAAGTCTATGACTCTATCAATTATGAGTTAATGAGCCTGCTATCGGCCAATTTAGTCAAGCAGCATTAGAGGGCTGTTATTCTCTCAGCTGATCATGGCAAATAAAACACAGCGAATTACAGATGGCGTCCTCTTCCGTTAATCATGCTACGTTCTTTACTTTGGTTGTAAAAAATGATATCCTGTCCGGTGCGAATAACAAATCTATGCATTAAATGGAATTTGTACAACCGATTGTGCTGTTAAAACAGCTGTACAAAAGGACAATTTTTTTGAAAAAAAGTTTCAAGTCTTATATTTAAGAAAATTCGAGTTGTGTCAATAATGTGAAAAGGTAAAAAGGTAATCCAGAATGAAAGGAAAGGTGTATGAGAGTGGTGAAACCAGCGATGCCGTATGGCCTAAAAACACTTACAATGACGAAAAGAGAGGAGGCAGAGTTAAGGTTCTCTTTGGGAGGGACCAGAATGGATAGGATCAGGAATGAGTCCATCAGAGAAGCACATGTTAGATGCTTTGGAGAGTAAGTCAGAGAAGCCAGACTGGGATGGTTCGGTCATGTTCGGAGCGATAGTGACTATATTGGTAGACGGATGTTGGAATTGGAGCTGCCAGGCAAGAGGTCTAGAGAAAGACCAAAGAGAAGATTTTTGGACGTAGTGAGAGAGCATATGAAGATAGTTGCTATGAGAGAAGGGGATACAGAGAATCGGGTTAGATGGAGAGGGTTAATCTGCTGTGGCGACCCCTGAAGGGAAAAGCCAAAAGGAGAAGAAAAAGAAGAAGAAGGTAAAGAAGGTAATCATTTGTATGTACCCTTTAATCTTTTGATTAATAAACCACTTAATAACTAAAGGATCATAACAAATATATGCAGGACGAGCCCAAAGCTACTATTTTATAAGCAATGGCACATAATTTGTATTGCATAGGAGCCAGGAAAGAGTTCTCATACAAATCTACCCCCGTTGCTTGAGGCATAACATGGACATAATATGTTTGTAGTGCTAGCAGCCAAAACTCAATTTATGTCACCGCTTTCACCTCAGCCTGCAGATCTGAGGACTGGCCATTAGATCCCCAATATGTTCGAGAACAGCGGATTTGGCATTAGGCAAACCCAAAAGACCGGTTCTGTGGACAAAAGTTGCCCGCGGTCACCGGGGCAATTGGTTGTTCAGCCATGCGTTCTTCCTCAATTTAGATCTTCTATTAGTCTGACTAGTTGTAGAACTAGCCAGTTGTGTTTAGTCTGTCGCTGATGTTAATGGTCACTGGGGATGTGAAATCAACGGAGGGAGGCCGAATTCACACAAGCAATTTGGTTGGGCGCGATGGGAAGCTAAAAGTAATTCTAAGAAACCATTGTTTTAATGTCGTGAAATTTTCATACCCTTAATTAATCACAAGCGGGTTCAGGCAAAACTGACTTTAAAAGGTAAACGCGGCAAAACACAGGTGAGATTTTATCCATGGCTGAGCTCGAGATCAGCTCACAAGGAAATGCAGCACAGCGGTGACACCTGGCATTAATCTCCAGATTATCCACTGGGAGATTAAAGATGTTCGCGGCGGCTTGGCGGAGAAAAAAAAGTGACAAGTGCAAGAACTTGTTTTCAGTTAAGAAAAGGACATGGTCCTTGGATGGTAAACTCTGCCAGTCCCCTGTCCCATCAATAACTCCAGCTGACTATGGGAATGGAAAATAAACATTAACTAACGAGTTTAAAGACTAATGTTTCACCCGCTCTAATAGATGTTGCAGGGAAGTCTATCAATCTCTGCTCCCTTGCGGCTTTTTCTTTAACAGATCTGGACAGACAGGGTCAACCAGATGGGTCCATGCCAGTCAAATAATTACACAGGTTAATACCTCATTAGCACATCAGCTGGTACCGATACATGTGTAAAATATTAATGTTGAATAATTATAACGAATTATAACATTCTTTATTAGCCTCTGTGTCTGAATATTTTGCCCATTAAAGACCAGAATATTTCACCACTGCCATTAAACTACTTTTAATTTTTTTTTTTTTTTTTTTTTTTTTTTTTGCTCAATGTCAGATCACTTTCGCCTTTCAGAATACACCAAAATCTCATTTTGAGATAGAGACTCCCCTGGGTTCACA
The DNA here is from genome assembly GCF_037954325.1 of Fistularia commersonii. NCBI lineage: Eukaryota > Metazoa > Chordata > Actinopteri > Syngnathiformes > Fistulariidae > Fistularia > Fistularia commersonii. Next base: position 4,873,414 of record NC_141285.1, on the reverse strand, counting down.
AGTTCATTTTTCTATTAAAAGTGAATACCGGATGCTAATAAAATAGTAATGACATTGGTCTGGAACCAAGTGGAAGATAGAACAGTGAGTACTGATGGATGACACAAGATGGCAGATACATTTAATATATTGCACAAATGAAAATATTACAGCTGTTGCAGATTTAAAAGACGATAAATAGCTATAATTACGGCACAGCCATTCGACCCCCTGGGGATAAATGTCAATTGTATCCTGTCACAGTGAAGACTAAATATTGGTTTCCGACCGTGTGTGTGAGGAGAATCTAAGAAAGACATGAGGAGCGAGAGAGATGCAAGGATGGACTGATGGAATCATAGTGGGAATTAATCTTAGAAATCAATACATGGCGGTCATTTTTGATTCAGTCGGGATCGCCTAAATTGGCCGGTCGAGGATGATACAGTGTCTGAGGGGAAGCTAGTGAGAAGGCAAGCAAGGTAAAATCTGAACATAGCCCAATATTCTGAAAATCAATGTTTGTAAATTGTAATTACTTTTAATACAGGATTCATTAATAAGGTAAAAAAAGAGTTGTTTTTTTTTATCACGACACGCTGGCAGAGGTCGTGGCAGGGGCAGATCCCCACAACAAAGCAACGTCACACCAGAACACAAACATGGGTGAGGAACACAAGCACAGCAGGCTATTGTCACAACATAAGTTAAAAAAAAAAAAAAAAAAAAAGAGCGAGAAAGCTTCACCTCCAGTCTGCACCGCTCAGCCTGGGAGGATGGCGAGGTAGAAAGAGATGCACCTTCAGATGACTTCTGTGGGAAGAGAAGAGAGTTTCAATCAGAGGGGGTGGGAGCAAGAGAACTAAAATAACAAAATTGCACAGAAAGAACAAGGATAAGAGTGTGTGATGAGAAATTATTAAAGGGGAGGAGAGCAGAGCGCCATGGAGAAAAGAGCAAAGTCAATTAGAGGGAAAAAAAAAGGAGTTCACTACGGTTTGCTGCCGGGCCGGGCAAGGTAGTAGTCATCATCACAGCTGCAAGGAAAGAGCAGGGTCTCTCTGACACACATGCCCTCGGCCGAGTGTAAAAATGACCAATATTAACCTGCATCTGACCTGTGAGTCAGAGTGCGCGGTTTGAGTTGCACTCCACAAGTCAAACCGAGACACTAGCTGGTTGTTTTCACACAAATGTTTTTACCGCGCCACTCGAGTGTTTTGAAGGGTTCTGAGCTGGTGATCGGTCACTGCCTTGTCTCATTGTGAGCATCACTGCTTGGTAGAATATGAACATTTTCATTCAAGCTTAACATTTTATCTCTATTTTTACAAGTATCTCACTGTCGAATTAATATGCCTACTTTACATATGTATGAATGTTACTGAGCTCAATGTACTTAGAATATTTAGACCACATGGTAGAATATTTTATTACAATTTCAAAAATATCACCCTTGATAAAATAAAATAAAATAAAATAAAATAAAATAAAATAAAATAAAATAAAATAAAACAAAATAAAATTAAATTAAATTAAATTAAATACAATTAAATAAAATAAAATAAGTACATGTATGTATGGTACATATATTCCCCTGTTCAGTTCAGTGATGGATGCAAAATAAAGGCTGTTGCCATTATTTTGGGGGGGTCCTTCTTTTAAGCCTCCGATAAAAGATGGCCACCTGTTGTGAACCAACATAACCCTCCTATGTTGTAATTCAGGGGTGGAGTAGAGTCATGACGGGTATAACAAGCTTCTGGATTCCCTCTGTGATGACAACCCTTACCGGTGGCGGATCGGAGTGAGCGTGACACCATTTGGACAGTGAAACGTAGATAGCAGGCTTCACTGAATGTGCCGAGACAAATAGCAATGTAAGCAACGAGAGGAAGAGGAGAGAGAGGGTGGTTGAAGACCAGACAGCTGCGATGCCTTTCGACCTCGATGTCATTGCCTTTCCACCGGGGGCCTTTAAGTTGGCTGAAAAGACGCCAAATATCATTTGACCTCACTCTGTGAAAGTTTCTTTGGAACACAAAGTTATACCTAAGTCCCTGATTAAAAATGACAACTTGGGTGAAAATGTCAAAACCAACCTGGGTGAAACTCATTAAAATCCTAGATTAATGTTCACAGACCCCTGTAGTCTCACATGCATATTCAGTCTGCGAGCACAATCTGGACCTTCTGGGTAATTATTGAAGTCTACTGACTCAGAGCAGGTGTTTGATCAAGTCTATGTACAGTGATTGCTTATTTTAGAAGTAGAAATGCCTTTTTTTACATGTTGATTAAGTGGCTCAAGTCTACACAAGACTGTCTCAGAAAATTGGAATATTGTGATAAAGTTATTTATCTTCTGTAATGCAATTACAAAAACAAAAATGTCATTCATTCTGGATTCATTACAAATCAACTGAAATATTGCAAGCCTTTTATAATTTTAATATTGCTGATTATTATCTTTAGAAAACTCGCAAATCCTATCTCAAAATATTAGAATACCATGAAAAGAATTTTTTGTTTTTTTAATTGCATTGGAGAAGATAAAGAACTTTATCCCAATATTCAAAATTTCTGACAGTCCTGACATGCAACAAAATACATCACTTTCCCAGTACTGCAATTTTGCCCAATCTTTGTACAATCTTTGCTTGTATGGAATGACAAAAATTCCATGCATCCATCCATTTTCTTCCACTTTTCCTGCATACAGGGTCGCGGGGATGCTGGGTCATCGGGCGAGAGGTGGGGTTCACCCTGGACCAGTCGCAGGACGATCACAGGGCCAAATATAGAAGCTAAACAACCATTCACTCTCTCACTCACATGTCTGGGTGATTTATGGTCTCCCGTGAACCAGCAGCATGTTTTTGGACTGTGGGAAGAAACTGGAGAAGCCACACAGAAAGCTAGAGATTGTAAAACTCCACACAGATGAGCCCCTAAGCCAGAATCAAACCAGGGACCACAGAACCACTGCGACAACATGGTGTACATTGGGGTTGTCTCGGCAAAAACTGATTTGCAATAGACATCTGACGAGGCAGGTCAGGTGGTTAGAGCGGTGGTCTTTTAACTAAATGTTTCTGAGCGTTTTCCTGAGTTCCTGTTGCTGAGCAATTCACCCCATGCCACTTCCCGGATGCTGCCAAGTGGCTGCTCACCTCCATGAGATATCCATGATGGTTTAAATGCAGAGAACCATTTTCCGCAAGGGATTTATAAAATGTACAAAAAAAATGTATCTTTACAAAATTAACATTTACATTGAACTGCTTGCATCCATCATCATGAAATTTTCATCAGATCTTGAAATGTGAAGAGGTGTTTTAGTGGAGTGCTGTCCCTGGTGATTCTGAATTACTATACCGATTTAAATCACCATTGTATAGTTAATTCCTCCTTTTACATATAACAGTGAAAGTGGAAATGCAAAATGAAATAATGGACAGAGGTAGCTTTATATATCTTGCAAAAAAAAATGCAATTTCTGTCTTGCATACAAATGATTTCTACATAAAAACCGTGTGTGATGAACTGTTTATCATGCTTTTGTATTGTGAGATCAACACCATACAAAGCACACTATTGGCACAACCTTGACCTGTAAATTAACTTCATGACAAGAAACCAAAAAAAACAAAAAATCCTACAGCAAGTGTCCTCAAAATGTCTTTGCTTGAAGATCACTTTGCTTTTGTTTCACTGTCAGAGCAAGGCAGCGCGATGTTAAAAAGTAGTAGCGTCCTTCGTCTCTATGAGGCAATCCTTTGCGCCGATTAATAATTAAAGTGAAATGCTGCTAAATTCAAATTGTATTTGTCACAAAAAAAAAAAAAAAAAAAAAAGACGGGCATCAAACAAAAGGTTAATGGTGGATTTACAAAGAGAGGTTGCATCAGTTTCAGATGTTGACCTATCCTTCACGCCACACCAGCCTCACTTCATTCCCAATTCCTGACTCCCCTGCCCACTGTGCAACCTGCAGCTCGGTAACCGACACTGACTATGTCACTCCAAGGGCAGGACAGAAAAATGTTTTCTCCATATCTCATTTCTCTCCATTTCCATCTCCCTCCCTCCTCCTCCCCTGCCCTCCGTCCTCAGCTGTTGGGGCATCAAAGGACCGCTTGCTCTTATTGCCCGTGGTGCCGAACGAAAGAACGAACGAACGAACGAGGCCAAGACTTGAATTCAGAGCACCCTCTCGCCCCTGCTTATTCTGTTGATGTCTTTTGTTTCCCTCTCCCTAAAACGTCCTCGTCTTCCCGCTTTGATGCTGCCAGAGATGTCGACACAGCACTAAAGAGGCGCAGATGGGTTGATGAAGAAGATAGAGAAGATGCTGGAGGGTAAAAAGGATAAGTGAGAGGAACACAGGAGGAGGCGGTGGTGGGGTCGCTGGAATGATAAAGAGAGGGTAGATAACAAGAGGAGTAGTACGAGCTGGGTGAAAGAGGATGAACAGAGGTTGAATAGATATTAGAACTTGGGGATTAGAAGTGTCTGCATCCCCATGATGGCCAGTAGTGTGAGCGATGGTACACATCTCAACTGATACTTGTCTGTTGGGTAGACTTCTAGGAGCTTATTTGTAGTCCTGGGGAGGACACTCGCTGAAGCAAAGAGGAATAGTTATAGAGAGACTAATAAAAAGAGATTGAGGGAGGGTGAGGAATGGGTTTGGATGTTAAGGCTATAAAATAACTCAACAGTGTTCTAAAACAGTGAGTCATGCTCCGCTGAATGACCTTGACTACAGCCACAATAGTAATAGAGTTGGGCAATTGAACAAATTTATTAGCTCGAAGCAATCGGCTGAGTCCTTTGGCCTCCCTATTTTTATTCTTTTCTTTTTTATGGGAGAGGAGGTTGACTTGTATCATTATACTTAGAACTTTGAATTATTTGCTTCCTGATTTTAATATGTTAACTAGTAACCTCAAATGTTCTTATCGAGCAATCCATTCACCTCGGCAAACACACTTCCTGTGAAGCCTCGGCATGTTGCTGAGACTCCCGCTCTGTAAGACACGGGTTCGACAGATGTTCAATTTTGGGATTCGGGCTGCTTTAATGCCCTCCACAACTCATCTAGGATAATCAAAAAATCGTCCAAATTAATATAATCCCATAAAAAACAGTGCAAGAACTGTTTTTATGGCACCCATTCCTGTGCACTAAGAAAATAAACTAGTATACCGTCCATATTTGATGGGGTGTTGATTTTTTATGATTCATTGATAAAATTTTCACGGCGCTTGTAGATATTTTTTAATCCAACCTCTCATAAACAACGTGGCTGTCTCCTCACCGCGTTAAACCCGCCTGTACGCTGACGACACGATTCTGTTGACGCCGTGACACATGAGGCCTGATGATTTACAGAGCCAAAATAAGGAAATAGCTCTGCAATTATTTCACTACAAGACCCTTTTACAGTGTAACAGCTGGCCAGAGAAAGAGCCAGGGAGCTGAGAGGTTGTATGACGTTGGTGCATTTCCTGTGCTTCGACACTTACAGCAAGTTGCCTACCAGGAATTTTTAGTAATTGAGGAAATATGGTGCTATAATATGGTGTATAATATTGTTTTGTGCAGTGACAAGCACAGGCTATTTTCTTAGATAGTTGCGAAAATCTTTCCCTTATCATTTAATGATCATCATGGGAGTAGGAATAGTAGTTTTAGTAGGGGTAGGAAGAGATAAGGTCATTTTTATCATTGCAAATTCCTAGGAATCAATATATCATAAAGACCAAGTAGCAGAAGTAGTGTTAATAGCGGAGGAATTACATTAATGTTTATTACTATGTTTATACTACAACACAAGAAGTGAAATTCTCATGTGGTGTGTTATGTTTGCGGACTTCTTCAGGATTTTTTATATGCTTTTATTACTATCTTTGGTTAGTGATACTGATATTTACTGATTGTGTTTTTTTTTGTTTGTTTTTTTGCTGAGCATAAGGTTTTTTCTCCTTCGGTCAGGACAGCAAGTGTCGAGTTGCAATTAAACAAGGAACTGACAAACACACCAGCAACCTCTCTTGGCCCTAATAAAGGTCCATTGTTTGACTTAATAATACTTTTGGTTCTGCAGCAGGTTCTGTTGCAAAGTCCCATCATACACATCACATGACACTTACATTTCAAAAAGAAAATTTACAAGTAATATAGGAAAGGGGCTTTCCATCTATCATATTTGCCAAATAATTATTCAGTCTATAATGACTTGCTGCCACTGCAAATCCATTAAACATATGGGTACTGGATATGAGCGGAGGATTAAAACTGCAGACGTTTTAGATATGAGCACTTCACTGTATAACACGCAATGAGAAACATTGATACCGTGACACTTTCCTTGGTCATTGTTCATATCCCTGGAGAGTTTCCTACTCCACATTAAAAAAAAGTTATGGCTATAATGGATTTCTCAAGCTAGACTAGAACCACATTAATATCTCTGACACTTTGTCAGTTAACTATTAATAGATCCATAGGGGTAGCACAGTCCAAGTATTTACTAAGTAGTAGACATTAGTTACAGTTTACTTGACTGATAGTAATGAGCATTCAATGCTAAAAGTTCTCACCAAGATAATTCATTTATGTCTGAGTTGGAAAAACTGCAGTGAAATACATTTCCTGAATCCAAAAAAAAAAAAGAACTGTCGTACTGCAGTAAACTGTATAAGCTTTTGCGGAGAGCAGGAGCTTTTTTTAAGATAAGACTGTAGTTTTGCTACATTAATTGAAATGTATCCATTCTTCCATTAATGATAACGCTTCAACCTGGAATTGGGATTGCTGGCGCCTATCCCAGCTGTCATACAAAAAACTATTCACTCTCTCATTCACATTTCCAGGCAATGTATGGGTGTCCAATAAACCCAATGCATGGTTTTGGTCTGGCGGAAGAAACCCAGAGAACCCAGGTGGTCCTGGGAAAAACGGCCTTCTCACTGTGAGGTGGAAGCATATCTTTAAAAACTGTTTTTCTTATTGTTGGTGATCACAGTTACTAATAAAGCATTATCTATATTAGCCCGGAACAAAACATGTTTTATTTTCACACATGCAAACACACTCACAGGCAAAAAAAAAATTCCAAACAAGGATGTTAATTTACCTCCTTGATTCTACAAAAAGAAAGAATAATAAAGCATGTCCAATAACTTTTTGAACTCACTGAGAAGTAGTCTGTATTTCCACACACAACAAAAAAAACATCTTGGGTCACACACACACACACACACACCCCCGGAGCTCTGATGTCGCACACAATATGTCAGCGGACAACAGAAGTTAACTGGAACGGTTGCTGCTGGAACACTGGGGAGTGCAGGGTTGTGTGTGTATGTGTGTGTGTGTGTGTGTGTGTGCGTGTGTGTGTGTGTGTGTGTGTGTGGACAGGAGATCTCTGACATTTCCTGTGACTAACGCAAGAAAATAAGGTTGAGCTGCAGCCAAGTCTTCCTCCAGGCCAACTGCATTAGTCTCTTGTGGCGTTTGTTCAGCCAATCATTGAGGTTACGTGATGCACTGTGATGTCTCCACAACTGCAGTAGCGCTGAAATTGTGTGCAGGCATTGTAGTAGCACACACGCACTCGCACAAACACAAAAACAAACATGTGTGCAGACACATGTACGTTGCCATTATTTCAATCATGACAGAACAATGAGCTCTGGCTGTACGAGCGCCAGAGATGCAGTGGCTGCACTTCTATCCATGCGATCAAATGTGCCGCATGCTAACTGCTCCAAAAAAAAAACATTATTTTGTCACTCTTTACACACATACCCACAGATGGATATAAACAATAAGAAACAGTAAAAATCCTTTAAAACTCTAAATGAAAAGGAATTCCAGCTACATCCACAAGATTGTTTGACACATCTATATCAAATAAGCACATTTATTGAAATACTGAAATGTCCCGATAATAAAGTTGGGACTATCACACAACGAGAGAGAAGTTTTGAAATATTGCTAGCAGGACAAGAGCTCAGTTAAAAAAAATATCTCAAACTCACTTCAGGGAAACAAACAAAGTGAGACAGCCAAGCAAAGAAAGTAATCTTTTCAAGTCCGGATTGCAGTAAATTGTTTTCTAATGGATGACAAGTGATTACTTGGGATTACGATGTATTGGCATGAGTTGATGATATTCCAATGTTGCTTTCATTACTGAGGTTATCTTGGTAGAAATCATCAGATGAGTGGTAAAGCTCAAATAGGTTGTTGAGCCAAAACTTTCCTTCTCTTTTCCAGGGTGTGACCAGGCAGCTTTTTATTACCTTTTCACAGCAGCTAATAACTGTCCGGGACCCAATTTATCTTCTGCTCATCTTAAAAAATGTTTAAAAAGGTTGGATAATTCATTGGAAAGAAATCATGGCTTCATAATCAATGGATCTTTGCCCAAGATCTATTGTAATAACTTCCACTGGGTAATATTTGATACGGCTGATGTGTAAGTAACGTGTCTGTGCCCGTTTGCCAACTGCACGTTTTTTTTTTTTCTATTTATGCTTATTCCATTTCTTTTCTCACACTTCCCATGTAAATACCTCCAACACAAAAAAAATTCTCAGACTGAACTCCCCATGAGCTCCAGAAGGTCTGTCTGTCAAGAATCATTAGGATGCCACTCAGTTCAGCCTGGGGCTACCAAAGAATGTTGTAAAATTCAAACATACCAAAGAAATTGTTTTAAAAAAGATAATGACAATTATAATAACATTGAAGTGGGATTCATATTGAAAATATCATTTGGTAGAGAATAAACCAGTGCTTGGATTTCAGTCCCACACCTGACATCCCTGAGGGTGAAAAATAACATCCTTTTAAGATTTAGCATTGCATATGTGTTTGTGCGTGTGTATGCATGTGTGTGTAAAGACTGAAAAATGACTGGGCACAACACACACACACATGCACATAACTGGTTAAACTAGTTAACTAATGCTGTTAGATCAACATCACACTGATGTTTATCCCGGTTGAAACTAGCTTAAGGGCTGTTTAATGCTCATGTTACATCACATAAAGAGCTACGTCAGTTTTAAACGTGAACAAACATCACTGCCCTTATACTTCCACCCGTGCTTTAAGCTTGCTGTGCTGTTAAGCAGAGCATCACTAGACTGCAGTGCAGATTTCACTTCCAAGTCCCTCGTTCTGTTTCAGACAATAACAAAATGGCGAAGGTGGGGGAGCTCATAATGCAGTGGAACCTTGTCTTACGAGTTTAATTTGTTCCTTGACCCGGCTCGTAACTCAAATTACATTCTCCCTTTGAAATGACCTGAAATGCAAATAATTTGTTCCAGCCCCCTGTTTATGTTATTTGTTTTAAATAAGAATAAATTTACTTTGTAAATTACATATAATGCATAAAGAAAAACAATATATATGAAATGCTAGTAATCTGTTCCAGCCCCTTGTTCTTGTTATTTGTTTTAAATAAGAATAAATTTACTTTGCAAATTACAAATAATGCATAAAAAATAACAATATATACTAAAAGAGAATGTAAAGAAATAAACTGGTTAATTAAGTGTATTCACATGGAAGATCGTATGAAGATGGTGGCGGTAGTTGGGGAGATCGGCAGAGGAGGTTGGGGGACTTTATTTATTTCAACTTAAATAACTTGCTACACATTATATGCAATATATACAATGTATTTCTAAAAGCAACTTGATCCCTATGCTACACTTTATGCTTTGAATGACTCTTCCTATGCCTCCCCAATGACATTCCTGCCGTCTGCTTCCCCAAATCCCACTAAATGTCTCCTGCCTTTGCACATATGATGCTCTCAGTCATGGAATCTCATAAACAACCACTTCTCCATCTCTTCATGGACAATTCAACAACATGCTCAACTCTCTCTTGTTTTTCAGTTATTTTGCTGGGCTATCTAGTGGCGGTAGGTGTATCCGACTGTTTTTAAACAGGCAGCGGTGGCCACTTCAGTGTCAAACGCCCATCGTGCTTGCTCGTAACTCAGATCTCAGCTTGTATCACAATTGGCGATCGGCTCGTATCAAAATTGATGGCTCAGATCTCAGAAATCTAGTAAGATGGGGCACTTGTAAGGCACGTTTTCACTGTACATTCTAAGAAAAAGACACAAAAAGAGGCAACGCAGTGACGTGCGGTGAGGTTCATGGCTGGTGAGGCACTGACATCATCACCGCATGTCTCTTCTTCATATTTCAATGGAAAATGTCATTTTTTTTTTCAGCGATTTTTTGAAAAAATAACTAAAAATGGTGAAGCTACGTGGAAAATAACTCTATAGTACAAATCACTTAATAATTATAACCATTTATTTTTTTATTTTGCTTTTTTTTTTTCCCTGCTAACAGGTGAGGCCCGGCCTCCCCTGCCTCTACTGACTGCACATCACTGCCACAGAGCTATTAGTACATCACAGCATGTGGATGGAGATTTCTTCATTCATTAGTTCTTTCTCCCGCTTATACTGCACTCAAGTTTGCAGGAGTGATGGAGTCTATCGCATCTGTCATTGGGAAAGAAACAGGGCTCACCCTGGACCGGTCACCAGTTGATCGAATATAGAAGACATCCGATCCTCTCATTCACCCGTGTAATTTTAGGTCTGCGATAAATTGATGGACTGGTGAACTGGTTTTTGACTGGCAGGAAATCAGAGAATTGAGAGGAAACCCCTACAGACACAGGGCAAACATGCAAACTCCATAAATAAAGCCCCCCAGTCAAAATTGTACAAGGGACCTTCTTGCTGTGAGGTGGCAGCGTTAACCGCTGTGCTCCTGTGCCGCCCACATTCACAAATTTAAAAAAAAGCAAAAACTGCAAATAATGAATTACACGTTGCTGTACTCTGGCAATTACATGCTAAATATATACAAAATAAACTAAATAAACAGGTTAAGCTGTAATGATGAATGGATGAAAGAATGAATGACAACCTTTAAATGCAGCTCAAGCATATGTGGATGAATCTATTCTCAAATGATTTAATTCAAAGTAACAGATTTCTGTAAAAAAAATTCAGGTACATTGTATTCTTTTTCATGGAGGTTAATAAAGTAAATATATGACGAGGGCCGCCCTGTAACCGCACTAATTTTTTTTTTTTTTAAACATAATAACGATGCTAAACTTTTTGATGAAGCCGGTCCAATCATTTCAGAGTGAAGACGTGTCCCATTATCAACGCTGATCAGACGCACGTTTTTGATACAAGGTAAACATCAACATTCACACAATAAGCGCAGCTCTTTTATAAGTGCACAATAAATAAGTTGCAGCAACATGCTTCCCCCTCATTACAAACACATACAACATACAAACGCACGCAAACAAACAAGCTATAGCTCAGGGTTACTGCGGCCTGCCTCTCCTTCTTCTTACTGCATCTGCACCAAAATGCTTAAAGTGATAATGAGTTGTTTTTAATAATTAATTTGCATATAAAAGGCGAGCCGTCTGAGTGGGTGGCAGAAACAGATCCTAGATCACAGCCCGGCTGCTGGCGATGCTTCAGAGAAAAACCAGGGAAAACAAGACGGAAAGGCGGAAGGCGATAGAAGGAGAGTGAGAGATGGAGAAATAGAGGGAGAGAGAAAGAGAGGAGCAGAAACACAGAAGTGGGGAATGGGGTTGTACAAAGGGATGCACAAGATGAGCCAGTCTGGATTATCGGTAATGCGGCACATTTCTTGTTTGTGTTTGAGTGTTTTCACTTCACAGCAACTCTTTATTTTTTAAGTCCGTTCCACGTGTATGTGTCGGCACGTGTCCCCCCAGCACCCCCATAGAGCGTGTGCAGGAGGCCAACGCGGTTCATATTACTTTTCCAGTGTTTGGTCTAATCATGTTACTTGTCTTTGAGAACTTCCGTTGTGGTCGCATTTTTCTTTCTTGCACTCTATTAAGGCGGCGTTGCCTTTTAACCGCGTGTGACCACGCGCGCGCGCACGATAAACACAAGCTGAGCAGGAGCAGCGGGCAGCGATCATGTGATGACTGAGTCAAGAAAGATGCTCGGGGGCACATCGGCCCGGGTTTGCTGATGAGGGGTCCTCCCGCTCTGACTTTCGTTTTCTCTATCTTTATATAGCCTTTAAAGAATGTGTCATTATGCAGCACAATAAATCACAACCAAAAAATGAGCTGAAAAAGCAAAAATGAGTTATTAAAGATTATCACCAGCACATTTGAGTTACTTCATGGCAGCTAATTAGCATTAATTCTTTCTGTGATCAGGCCTGTTGGTCCCCTGATTTCCTTTATTATCTAAAGAATAATCAGGTCTATAAATATTCGACTAGAGTGAAGATAAAGGAAATATTTGCTTTGGAAAAAATAAAGAATCTATTTTTGTTTTAGCTTCTATGGTTGATGCTCTATAGCAGGGGCTACATCAACTTAAAATTTGACAGACGGGCCGGGTAAGCACAAGATATGATACATATGAAACCACATTTAACAGTAAATATCAAACATAAACAGAAAAAGCATCCATGTGTGACAGTGTGTCCTCAGTAAAGGCTAAATCACAAAGCCGATCTGTGTGACTCAGCTCAGGAAAATTGTCAAGTGTTGTCAAGTAGCTCCAAAAATGAAATAATCTCCAGTTTGGGCTCCCACGGTCATTGATATACTATCCCCAAACTTAAACAGTGGACATTAGAATGCCAAAGCAAGTCCTTGTGATCAGCGTCAGTTTCCTCAAGAAAATTAATAACTGATCATGGTGAAGTCCCTCTGTTCGAATAAAGTTAACAAGTTTCTCAACTGGCTTCATTACGTGGTCAAGCTGGATTTACACAGTGCTTCCGGGTGAATCACGCAGTTTAGGAAAATTACCTCCTGCTCAGGGTTGTCCTCTTTCACCCTCTCCTGGATTCTTTTACGAAGCCCGACGTTTTTTCCCGTCAAATTTGGTGATCCATCTGCGGTAATGTTAGCAAGCATACTCCAAGGTAGCTTGAGCCTCTTTATATGAATCCCCTCCCCGTGTTTTTTCTTTTAGGGATTTCATAGCCAAAAACTCATATGTTATCTCGAAATTTTCATTAATCCCACTGATTATAATTAAAAGCAGAGCGGTGTCCTTTATGTCATTGCTTTCGTCCAGTGCCAAAGAATATAATGTAAATGACTCCGCTTTTTTGTTTAGCTTGCTAGTTAAGTGTTTGTTAATTACTTCAATGCAGTGCGTCACTGTCTTGCATGATAAGCTAATTTTTTCAAATTTGTTCTTGCTCTCAGGAGATAAAATAGATAAAAATGCAGTCTTTGAGAAACTCCCCTTCAGTGAAAGGCTTGCTGGCTTTTGGTAATTTGAATGCCAGTTAATAACTTGTCTTCATGCTTGATTCTTGGATGGAAGTTGTTCGGATAAAGGTGTTTTGCTAAGCCTGCCAGCTAGCTACTAACCTGTGAGCAGTAACCAGCCGTTCTTGCATTGACAGGTTGCTGGCATAATTAGCATGCTTGGTCAAAAAGTGACGGCTGATGTTGTATTCCCATAAAACCGTAAAGGTTCCTTGGTAAATAAAACATACAACCTTTGACCAAACTTCACTAAAAAAGTATTTAGGTGTCCATTCCTTATTAAGCACCAGAACTCACTGTCAACTTTTCTTTTCTTTGCCATTGCTGCAGACGGGTTCTGAGCTGTAGAAATGCGCCACCTAGGGGTGAAATGCTTGCCAATACAAGTCAAACTCAAATTAATGCAATCATTTAATCATTCACATCAAGTATAAATCCTGTACCAATCTTTGGCGGGCCGGATTAAAAAGACCAATGGGTCAATGTGGTCTGCAGGCAATAGTTTGCCCACCCCTGCTCTATAGGCACTAGAACATTGGTTTTCTCAATACAAAATAAGATATATCTTTCTATCCTGAGGTCAAGAAGGCCTTATTTTTGTTAATTACATCCTTAATTTGTTTACTTATGGAATATTGTCTCGCCAGATGAAGATCCAACCGATTAAAAGATTGTGATCCTTTTAGATGGAAAGATTGCTCTTTGTTAAAAATCAAACCTATTATTCATCTTTAAGAATGCAATGCTCTTGTCTCTGAATTACATGATGCTAAATAAGAATTGCTCAAGACATAAAAATCTAATCAAAATAGGAACAAGACAAACACCCACAGGAGATATTTTAGGGCTTGTTAAAATGCCCTAAAATATGAAGAAATAACTTGGAATTGGACTCAATTAAAAAAATGTTATTAAAATGAATCAGTTTTTAGTCAAACATCAAACAAAAGTTTTTTTGACGAACAAATCAATATATCATAGTTTAAAATTCATAATCTTATTTTCCCTATCAGTCTTCAATGCACACCAACAGATGAGTGCAGAAAACAAATTAGTGTTAGTGTTACTTCCCTTTCTTGGATGTCATTTCATAACATGCATCAGCTGAATCCACCTGCAGCACATCCTATGAGCCGTTTTCTTCTTCCATGGGGATGAGAGTGGTTGACAATCCACAAAAATCCATCTCACAAGTGGATTGATCAATTTATCCGATGTGGACATTTTTTTTCGGAATTTAAATCCCGACATGTGGTGGAGTGGTGACTGATGACCCTGCTTGCTTGGGATTACGGTTTTGTTGTGCCACACACAGACACAAGACTCCGGGTCAAAACGGGTAGTGCTCAACAAAGGAGTTTACTTTGAGTCCAGTTCCAAAGTGCAGTTATACAAAGTGGGTTGTGCACCAAGGTTCCAGCAGCAGGTGAACCAATGGGCTGAGGTGTTGGGAGGACTCTGGCCACTGGTGTGCAGCGTCAGTATAGGGAGGACTCTGGCCATTGGTGAGCAGCTGGGTGCTGAAATGCAGCGTCAGCATCTAGAGGACCGCAGTCCCGGTAATGGACCAACAACTAGGCGGTGGTGTTGGGAGAACAACAACGGCAGGTGAATAGCTGGTGCCGGGTGGTCGTGTTAAGGTAACTCCGGTATCCAAACTCTGGAACACTGGAAGAGTAGCCCAGTCGCGAATGGTGGGCAAGCAAGAGGCACTGGCATGCACAGACAAGAGAGGCCCAGTCCGGTCATGAGCGACCAGGCGAGTGGCACCAGTGAATGAGCCCCAATCAGGTCACGTGCAGCTGGGAATGGGGCGCTGGCCTACACCAACAAAAGAGGGAAGAGGGATGCAGCCGAGAGGAAGACCGAGTGGGAAGGGGAGGTGGGGCCAAAGGCAGAGTGCCAATGGGTAGAGTTGGCGTGGGAAATAGAGGGATGAGGGCAGAGGAGTCTGTGAGGACCGATAGACAAGAACAAGAGTGGTACGGGAGACTGAGGGTGTGCAGAAGGAGCGAATGGTGAACGTGTCCGCACAGGAATTCAAGGAACAAGAGTGAGTGCACGGGAATCCGTGTGATGACAGGGGAAACAGAAAAACGAGTGTAAGCACACAGGGAGCGAGCACGCGACCTGGCAACCAGGGAGACAAAAGCTCCAACTTTTAAATTCTCCATAATTGCCAGTACAGCAGCAGCCGTGCACCTCCCTAACACACGGCAATCCGAGACCGGTGTGCTGCCACGTGTGCACCAGGAAGCACAACTGCCGCAAGCCCGACCCTAACAGCTTGGATCAGCAAATGCGGATATTGTACCCAGCAGAGTAAGCATACCCAACATACTTGCTAGCTCAAACATGTTTAACGCTGAGGTGCTAAAGGAGGGTTGACGTCCTCCCAGTGATATGCAAACTCCTTCCTGCACGAAGTGCAAAGTACAGCATTTGTGTTTATACTTTCATCTGGAAGTTTCTTATATTCAAATTTCCCCTTAAACCAATGCTGTCTCCTCTGCCTTGTCAATCATGCTGTCACACTGTGCGTCGGTGTACTCTTTCCCCCTTGGAACTCCTGCACGAAGAAAACCTTCCACAGCCCAGATTGAAGTGAGACTAAACATGCACTGGTTTTCCTAATCCTCATTTTAACTATAACTAATTCATCAAAATGAGTCCATTAAAGCCCCAGTCCTGGAAATAGTAAGTTGTTTTAGTGGAGGAGGAGCTCCCAGACCATAATCATTAAATAGTCGGTTGACTGAATCACTTGGAATTGTGACAGTTTAACAATGAGAGTCCTGGGTGCCTGCATTTCACTGCTAACATACAGTATTCGGCTTTATAAAACTTGAAGTGTTATCCACGCACTCCAAAAACACATACTTCACACAGATAATCTCTCTGGAGACAATAGGAGGTGCCATGCGCCCACATGAACACCTACACAATCACATCCTGTCTCTGCCTTCATCCGCACAAAAGGATGCTGAGTCTCAACTCTGACACTTTCACAGACAATTCCTACTTACTGATAACGTCTGCTATCAGAACATAACAAGCTCTCTGAAAGGTTATTTTCTAACTGTTTCACAGCTCAGAGAGATTCCACCGCTTTTTTTTTTTTTTTCCCACACGTTCAACAACCAGGCGAAGTGAGGGATTAAAGCCCAAGAAAGGTCAGTGGATGAAAAAAAAAAAAATTTACAGTTTGGATCGGTGAAAGGCAAGAATGCGGGTGGCAGACAAAGAGCCCTTTCATGGAGAAAAGTTGGAAATAATTTCATCTTCTTTTCCTTTCCCCTCTTCTCTTAAGGATCGCCACAGTGAATCATCTGCCTCCATCTACCCTGCATCCTCATGTCCTCTTTTCATCCATATATCTCCAGTTCAGTCTTCCTCTTACCTTCCTGTCTGGTAGCTTCAACCTCAGCATCTTTCCACCGTTATATTCACCATCCCTCCTCTGTACAAGTCCAAGCCATCTCAGTCTGCCCTTTCCATTCAACTGGACTTAAAAACCTGCACCTTCTTCATCTCCACTCCCTGTAGTCTCACCACTCCACTTGGGTCCCTCTCATTCACACCCATGTATTTGATCTGACTCAAGCTAACTTTCGCTCATCCCCTTTCCAGCGCAACATTTTGAGATTTTGCTCCACCTGCTCTCACTACAGATCACAATGCCATCTGAAAACATCATATCCAATGTGTCAAATGTGAAGAGAAGAAGCAGAAATAACCCTGTTTCATTCCTACGCTTCCGCCTTCCTTTTCCAAATTCAAATCAAAATAAAATCCGTGAGTGATCATTTATATTTGAGCTTAAATATAAAGTGCCCAGAGAGAAAAACACATATTCAGATGGCGGTCCTGTGCACAGTACTTGCATAAAAACGTAATTAGCATCAGAGCTATTCCATTCAAGTGGCTTCCCAAAATGGAAGCTGTCTATCATATTAATATGCACCAAAAGGATAAAGAGAAAATGTATAAAATGTGTTGAAACTCACTGAAGCAGCAGACAAGGCCTCCTTGTCGTAGTATTTTTTCCTCTCGTACTTGTCCCGGATGAAGACTTCCACTGCCCTGAAGGTTTGGGTCAAGGATTTTAACTCAGCACAAAAAAAAAAAAAAAAACAGGGACTCTGTATAACTTTCATTTACATAATACAACTTTCTTTTTGAGAGCAAGGTAGACATTTCCTCACACACTCAATTTCTTCTCCTATTTTTCCGACTGTACATTCACAACCCTGCTAATACCACCTATGATATACTGCTCAAAAAAATAAAGGGAACACTTGAACAACACAATGTAACTCCAAGTCAATCACACTTCTGTGAAATCATAGTGTCCACTCAGGAAGCAACACAGATTCATTTTGACTTGTTTTAAGGACATTACATCAAAGTTGGATCAGCCTGAAGTTTGTTTTTACACTTTACTTTTGAGTGTGATTCCTAAACCAGACCTCCATGGATTGATACAATTGATTTCCATTGATCATTTTTTTGTGATTTTGTTGTCAGCACATTCAACTGTGTAAAGAGCAAAGTATTTCATAAGAATATTTCATTCATTTAGATCTAGGATGTGTTTTTTAAGTGTTCCCTTTATTTTTTTGAGCAGTGTATATTCCTTCTTTAGCTGCATCATCAGTCACTGTTATTGTGAAAGCCATTCAGTTACATGTAATATGCTAGTTTGAATAAGATGGACAGATACTGTTTGTAAAACATAAATTAAATTAAATTTTAAAAAGTGCATTTTGGAGTGAAAAGGTTTTTGTCTCTATAGTGGCCGCCCCTTAGGTTGACGACACTTGAATAATTTTAATTTTTAAAAGTAATTGTAGGTAAGGGGCATTAAAGTGTCTCACATTACAGTAGGTTCACACTTCCACCAACAGGAAGCCTCTCTTTGTGGAGTTTGCATGTTTTCCCAATGTCTGCTTGGGTTCTCCTGTTTCTTCCCAAAGTCCAAAAACATGCAGTGGGTTCAATCGAGACCCTAAATTGCCAAGATGTGCGAGAGGGGGTGAATGTTTATATATTTCTACAGTGCATGTGGCTCTATGATCGCCCAATAATGCTGGAACAGGCTCCAACACCCCAATCACACTGACTGCAGGATAAGCGGTAGAGATAATGAATGAATGAATTATTCTTAATCCCTACAAACTAAAGATATATTGCATGAGTGTTATTGGCCAGAATTAGTGCAATAATAAAGCTTATATTTAGCTTACATTAGAGGGAGGAATAAATCCCCAAGAAAAGGCTGAGAGAGTTTGAATGAAGCATTATATTTTCTGTTCCCGACCGGCTTATGAGAAGGAGAAATTGAACCTCAACTCTGGGATCCCAACTTGACGTTGAGAAACAGTGACATGAAGCAGGGAGAACACGAGAGAGGGCACGGCAAAGTTGATTCATTATGACAGTGGAGTTAATTTTAAAATACGAAATGGTTGCAGTAGCTTTTCACCTGATTTTTTTTTTTTTTTCTAATTGCGTTCGAACAGAGCAAATGACAGAGGATGTATTTCATCCCTATTTGATTTATTTGGTACAATAACATTTTTTTAAAGTCAAGAGGAGCAATATTTAAATCTTTTCATCCACATTCAACTAGAACAGATTAAAACAGATGTCAGCGGTGGAAGTCTTTCTACGTCTCTAATGTCCTCCCTCTTATGGATCTGCTGTGTAAAGACAGAACCCAGACGTCTGGTGTGCCTTTATTTTTTTGTTTTTTTGTGTGTTTTATTTGCCTGAAACAATGCCGCTTATTAGACATGTCAGCAGAATTTTAGCGGAAAGACAGAAAGAGAGTCTGTTTCTCAGACAGATCATTACTTAGTCGTATTCACTGAATACGTTTTAAATTTACTGTTGGTTCAATGTAAAGATTAGTACATTAGTAAACACTTCCAGAACTTTCTTCAAATGGAAAAAAAACAAACAAAAAACATGTGCAAAGAATGTGCCACCCCTGTTTTATAAAATATTAAATGGTGAATATGAACTGGTTCCACACAAGTGAAGTCAGGGTAGAGACTTTTAGACTGTAAAACGCAATATATTATTAAGAACCGAAACAGCACAGCATTAGCGGGGCGGCTGAAAAAAGTCTTTTTTGTTTAAAATCAAAGTCTACAATCTTCAGATCATGTTAAAACTATATTGTAAATGAACTGATTCTGTCATGTGACTCATCATGGCAGTCACTTTAAAAGACAAATGGCTTCGATAATGGACGAAGTGATTTGCACCCATCTTGGAAAATGTCATTCCTGTCAGTTTGTCGGTCATTCTGACATCAACCAATTTTAAAGGTATCTTTGTTACATAATGAGAAGAAATCTTTCAAAAATAAAATCCTATTTTTTGTAAAAAAGCTCATCTACGAAGTACAGTGTTAGTTTATTATGAAACATTAATGAGCTGATGCTTTCCTTATGACCTGACTGGATTTTGAAGTCCTACTACATCTGTGTATAAATGAATAATTTATAAAAGTCATGTGTAATGATTCTGTAACTTGTTCAACCTTGTGGAGTATTTATTTATTTTTAAATGCACCTCATGGGTTTCTCACATAATATAATTACCATTCATGTTTTGTGGATTCTTTGTATAATTGTCAGTAAATCAATATTCATGTATTTTCTAAATCTCAAGCATTGACATTTAATTTTGTAAATATACAATATCAGTTTTGACTACGAAATAAATTCAATGGTCTTGACAGTAGAGTCTCTATGACTGCCCTAGGCGAAGCCAAAAACACGTAAAATTTGTGATACACGTTTCTAGGCTGTGTAAAATCAAAGTTATCCTCATTGTTGAGAAAACCAAAATATTTATTTATCTCGTTTTATTCATTTTGCTTTTAAATCCCATTAAACTTGCAGCACACACTGCACAATTCATTGAATGTTCAATAATTATTAATAATTATCAATTATTATAAATTATTATTATCATTCATGTTGATTTATATGTTAATGACAAAAGTATTTTAAATCAAGAATGGTGTTTGAGAAGAAAACAAGTGCTCTTTAAGTATTCACCTTAAACTGGAATTGGTGAATTTCTGATGCTGTTATTCTAGTTGATGGACATTAAAATCACTAAACCCACAAAACTACAACAAATACATAGGCAGAAGTCAGCCATAATAATGATAATAATAACGAAGAAAAAGGTCAATATAAAGACAAGAAAAATGTGCATAAATAACACCTTTTTGTGTTAATATCCCCCCATTTCAATGGCCTTAGTTTATACACACAGAAATAAACACAAACACAGTCACAAACACAATACAATTATGTTGCTCTTACACGTCATATTAAATAGACTGATGTTTATCTGGGTTAGCAGTTACAAATACAATGGATCAGTAGCCATATTGATTTTAGACCATATTAAAAAAGTCGTCTACAACAACGTCAGGTATTTTACCACATGAATTAAAACCTCTCAAAATTGTTTATTAAAGGTTTTTGAATCGGACCAGCAGAATCTACAGGAGGTTACACACTCAACATGGAGATGAAGCTGACTGAGGTTACACTTAGAAAGACCTTAAACTCAATTACATAGTAATAGAGTGCAACAATATACATTTGCAATTCTTCTGCCTATTTACAAATAAAGGTCTATCAAAGTTAGTTTAATCTAAGGTTTTTTCGTCAAAGCAGGGATGAAAGGGATGCTAATTGAGCCGATTACATATTTCCTGCAAATCTGATTCATATTAAAAACAGCTCAGTTTTGAGAGGAAATAATACTTATGCTGATATGATTTTTTTATAATTCAGTGATAAGACACCTATTTTGGGTCAACAATAGAGTATATGTATACAATATATTTATGTATGATTTAATCCAATCAGATATCTCTATCTGATTCAGAATACCCTCCACACACTGCTCTCCTTCAAAATCTTCAACAGGTGCTACGTCCCTTCTTGGCTATAAATCACTGAAGACTTTGGTCCAAAATCCTTCTCAAACCTGCTGAACCAGTATTGAGCGTGTACATGGTTCCAGCCGACAAAACGGGATTTACCAGCAGGTTCCCGGGATTAAAACTCAATACGGCGAAGCCAAATTAAGCTACTCTTGTTGCCTTGCCCTGGAACAAAAATGCCAGAAGGTCTGGGATTAGAAACCAAGCTTTAAATCCGAATTCAAGACGAACTCTAAAATTTCAGATCCCAGTATCGCATCTTGAAAAAATCTTTAAATAACATAATACTCTGGCTGTTTTTTTGGTGGTTTTTATAGCTTTATGGTTTTTATATCCGCTTGCAATTCTGTCTGAACCAAATGAAGCCCTCTGGGTTGTTGTGCACGATACATTGCTTTCATGCACCGCTTGCTGGCTCCCGACTAAATGTACAAACACACACACACACACACACATATACACACGCATACACAAGCACATCCACACGCACACATCTGTAACCCAAATTCCACAGGGGGACCCATCATCATTGCACAAGTGCAGCTGCATGAAGGCAACGGTTTAAATATAACGAGAGGCAAAATAGGATGAACAGATAAACAACAAAACTCTTAAGGAGTGTACAATCAGAACTGTCAGTTCTCGGGTCCCTGGTAGCCGGGACTGATCCCAATCCAGAGGCTTCAGTTTTCCCAAACGGTTGTGCGTGCTTCTCACACACACACAGACACACACACTTACAACGTGAAATAATCAGCAAAGGTCAGCTGTTAGCTAGGGGATTCCAAGGTTAACACTCGGTTATGGGGATCTTGAAAGCTTAGAATCACGGTAAGTTTGGATGTTCGACATCTTTAGCAGTGCTAAAATGAATGAATGAATGAATGAATGAATGAATGAATGAATGAATGAATTATTGCTTTGTGATTGCAGTGGTTTTGTGTCCAAGCTGGTAAGCTATTGCAGTGTGCTTTCTTTGTGTGGTTTATTTTGCATGTTCTTCCTGTGTCTGCTTGAGTTTCCTCCAGGTTCTTTGGTTTCCTCCAATAGTCCAAATACATGCCCTCATTGGAGACCCTTAGTTTCCCAGACATATGAATGAATGAGTGAATGGTTGTGTGGTAAAATCCTAATGACAGTCCTCAAAACTCCAACACCTATTAACACCTATTGTTCAATAGACTAGATTATATCCCTTTTTAAAATGATTCGTAGAGGTCCTCTTTTACAACAGAACACAGCTGTACACCGGAGTCAATATGATAAAGAAAAACATTAATGATGGCCAATTAATGTGAGCTGGGATCCACACACCGGTGTCTTAGCTCATCTAAAAAGGCCATTTGTGTTTTTAAATGCACTTGTGTTTTCACCTTCAGTTATATGCTATGATATTTGGTGTTGTAAACACTCAACAAATAACAGACCAACAAAATATAAACATCTATTTAGACGATGGCTGCTCATTTATATTTCAAAAAATCCACTTTGCCAAATTGTGTGGGCATTTTTTTATGCATCGGCCATAAAAAACATATTCATTTAGAGGGGATTATTAGAAAAAAAACAGTGTTAATCCCCCTAGAAAAAAAGAAATTAGATGGACAAGTTTCCACTGGCGTAAACGTATTTTTGCAAACACTTAAAAACATTGTTGCGGGAGGTGAAATTATACAAAAAAAATGTATAAAAAAACAGACAATGCATTGCAACGCAGCAACAACAAATAACTTGGAAGCATGAGCACAAACACGGGATACATGCACACGTAGCGTCTCCTAATCCTGGATCTGTTATCTGCTGTTTTCAGCCAGCGGCGCTGCTGTCAGAACAACTAATGGACTTCAAAAGAGTAAAGAATGATGACCACCCGCACGAATGGCCTGCCAGATACAAGATAGGGTATTAGAGCAGCATTTCTAAAGGGGAGATTATGTATTTCAGTCTGCTAGTGGAAATATGAACATATGCTGCTGCGTTTAACCACACAGCTGTCTTGTCTTGCGCCGCAGAAAAGGGGAGACCGGGGGAAACTGCTATTCAAATACGCACCTTCCTCAATATGCACGAGTCTGTCAAGTCGTATTTGGCGATGAGAACGATTGGGTACCCTGCCTCCGGAGCAAGAAGTTTGATAACAATGAGCCAGGGCTTGCGTGCTCATTTCTTTGTGTTGACACACATGGCGCGCTGCCGGTGTGAGATCCACTGTCAGCTGATATCCACAATAAATAATGGACATGACTGGGCCGGCCGCCATTTGCGTTCGACAGGAGACGATTCGGTTTCACATTTAAATTTTTCGTCTCCCACAGTCATTGTCGTCTAAACACTATTGACGGGCCTGTCTGGAGGAAATTGCTCATATGGAGATGTATGGATGTGCTGTTAGGCAGCACAGAGCTTTTGGTGTCTAAAACTGCACGTAGTTGACAGCGTCTATCACATACGTGAAGTATTCCATTTTCTCCATTTCTTACATTGGTAATGACAGTTTTACTGAAATGCATTTCTGTTAATGAAGAATGTCACCTGTCCAGGACGATTGTGGGTGTCGAATCAGAGGCGGTTGCAGGAAATTTTTTTGAGGGGTTGGGCTTTGAAGGAGAAACTATGACAAGTTTAAATCATTTAATCTCAACTCAAAACCAAACCAGGGATAAGAAATTGATAAAACCTTAAGACATCGCAAAACTACATTTCAGTGCATTTGGACGATTCTTCGCCTCAATCTCCTTAGTGCCGATTTGTTTTCCCACACAAACACAGGCAGAACATGGACAAGGCCTCCAGGACCAGACACCTTCTTGTTGGGAGGCAGAAGCACAAACTACTGCAATGTCAATAACAGCAAAATAAAAAAAAACATAACTTCTTATGATTAATCCCTTAAGGGATGCTACATCATTGCTCAGAAGAGGGACCTTTAAGACTACAATATATAACTGTCAAACATGATAAAAATTCAATGAGTAATACCTTAGTTTGTAGGATAATATTTTACAGGATTTATCAGGGATGATAACTTGATTTAAAATCCCCAAAATAGGGAGATATTGAAAATACTTTAATGAATGTTCAGGTCGAGTTTAAAGCAACTAGAACATGCGTGGAACTTTATGAAAAGTTAAAAACAGTGGTTATTTGGTATTATCCCTCTAAGATAACTGAGCTGAACTAAAGAAGCCATCCCATGCAAGTTAGCTTGGCTAAATGAATGGTGGTCTATGGTATCAGTAGCCCTGTCTGTTTGTTCTGTCATCAAATCTAAATTCAAATACAAAGCCTTTTAGCTAAGACGCTGTCATTCACATTCCCTGGATTATGAGTGAAAATTATGAGAAATAATGACACTTCGATATTACTAAACCGAGTGAAATGATTTCACAGTGACAGAGTTTACTGCGGAAAAAGCTAAGCTCAAAACTTGTTTAATTACAATCAGCGTATCAAAATGTCTCGCAATTAGCAGCACTGCAGTGTCGCAGTCTCTGACCTTTCAGTCGATATCACAGTCAACCCGTCCCAGCAGAAAAATTCAGCCTGGTTGTAAAATATCATAATTATCATTTAAATGTATGTAAAATATAAAATGAATCATAAAAAAAAAACAATTTGCCATCTTCGTGTGGAAAGGACACTACTGAAGCCAGAGATCAGTGAAAGACGATTGGGTCCACTAGGTTTACAATAAGATGAAACAAGAGCTTTTTGAAATTGCACTTGCCGCAAAGATAATTTTATCCTGAATCATGTTTGTTGTTTTTTTGTTTCTTTTTGTGTCTTTTATACATAACTGTTGGGAGGCATAATTGTAATGAAAATAAAATTGCTGAGCCCCTACGGTGTTCCCAAGGCTCAAAAATAAAACAAATAATTTCCTAATGGAGCCAAGATATAAAAGTAAAAGAATGAAAAACAAACTCTGAAGCCCCAAACCTTTTGTTCCCCCTTTTGTGTTTGCAAACCTGGCCTGTCAGATGAGGAATTTTTATGCAAATGTCTCCTGACACCGATGGGCGTTATATGGCCGTACGTTGAGTTTACAGCTTTGTACAAGCGGGTGATGACAGACAAGTTTTATGGGTTTGTGTGATGTCAATGCGAGTTTATAGGCAACACTCATACCAGCATTATTATAATGATATAAGATGACATGTAGGGTGACAGAACACATTTTCTATGTAAGTGAATGTGAGGCTGAATGCATTTGTGTAACACGTTAGGCAGGCATTAGAGGATACTGGTCGGTCTGTGGACGACTGAAGTTCTCCGGTAGATGGGCTTCATACAGCTGCCTCCCCTTCCTGTTGCCCATGTCCACCATGCTCTGCAAGGAATGCAAGGAAGAGGGAAAGAAATGTGTCATTAAAACCGTGTGTCACACACACAAACAAACAAACAACGGGTTCACCGTATGTCACGTTTGCATTCGTTCAGCTCAACCAGCCAGCTCGTTCCCATGCACGCGCACAATCGGGACAAGCGAAAGACACACTGGACGTATGTGTCAGGGCTAAATTAAGAGGAGGGTGATAAATAGAGCGATGATAGGAGAAGCTGAGGACACGGAGTCGGAATAATCAGCCATCCAGAATTAATTAGTCATTGAAAACAGCGATTAACATTCTGAGTGAGACTACTCACACTCAGCTGATAGATAGGCACTGCCTTGAAGATACACACACACACACACACACACACACACACACACACAAGGCTGTAGAGCACACATGCACGAAAAACAATTGGATGTATTAAAACCCAGATGATTAAATGAATCACTGGCATGCTCAGGTGAGTTTCACAGACACACACCAGCACACTTATCCTTTTCCTGCTGTGCTGTATATAATTTAATGAATGTAGTATGTCAGTAATCCACAAAGCATAACTATACACAAACTAATTATGAGTTTCTGTGTGTGGGTGTGTGTGTGTGTCCCACGCATACTTAACAGTGCTTTTCTTTATGTGTGCGTTTTGAATACCCAGGACCTCTGCAGACTTGCCTATCACTTCCCCCTCCATAACTAGGCCTGCTTATCTCTTACCTTAATCCCCATCTTCTAACAAAAGTATGTTAAATTGAGCTAAGTGATCACCTGCTACTAGAAAGTACAAGACCTCCAAGAAATATTACCCTTGAAATTCATGAAAAAGCAGATGTCCAGAAATGTCTATGACAGAGCAAGATGCTGGAGGGAAAATATTCCACAAAAATACTAATATTTCACAAGGGCTGATTTTTTTTTCATCCTCAGTCTCAGCATCATCATCAACCATTACCTTTGATAAAGTAAATGAAGGGAGAAAGTGAAGAGAAAATGACTATTAAAGATGCGACAGCTTGGTTGGCTGCAGGACCACCGCACTCCTGGCAGGTAAACATGGTGTCACAACCAAGTGCTCCAGTGCCTAGCGGAAAACTTGGAGGCAAGAGCGTAGTTCTCAATGCCCAACCAATCACCAACCAGAACTTGTGCCAGCACCGACGAACATTTGTCCAGGAGGGGGTCATGCTGAGGACTAGCCCCTCAACCCCGGATCCAGGCTCTCTGAATGTAGCCAGGGACTGGCAGGTGCAGGTTGAATTTGACCAGAGGCTCATATTCTCCCCCTCGGAGATCTCAACAACCACGCTGTGACCAGACCTCATCATTTGGTCTAGATACCGCCAACTTGTTTACATCACTGAGCTGATGGTGCTATGGGAGGACACCATAGACCAGGGATGTCAAACTAATTTTCACCAAGGGCCACATCAGCAAAATGGTTGCCTTCAAAGCGCCAAATGTCACGGTAACAGAATAAATGTAACTAAATGTACCCTAATGTAAAATCAATGTAACTACTCCTGAATGTTAATAAATCATTTACCGGTATTACTCATTCAAATCCAAAACGGTACATATGTATCCCCATCTTTCTTGAAAAAGCCTTCCATCTGTATCAACTTTTCTCTCCCTGGAGATTGAGGGATCATTTGTATTTCTTAATTCCACTTGTTGAAAATCGCATTGATGTGGAAACACTGCAATCAAATGGCGGGATGCTGTCACTTCGCTGGTAGCATGATCGGCACAAATTGTGGGAAATGTAGTTTATGGTCAGTGCACATGTTTGTTATAAGACAATCAGACCACTTAAGACATTCTCGCAGGCCACATAAAATGACATTGGGACCGCAGGCGTTGAGTTTGACACGTGCCATAGAGGAAGCCTATGAGCGAAAGAAACTGTGGTATGCTAACTTCACAGCTGAGGAAGAGGATAGAGGCTGGAAAATCAAAGTGTGCCCGGTGGAAGTGGGACGTAGTGGCTTTGGAGCCAGTACAAAAGCAAAACTCCTCAGGGAGGTAGGAGTAAAGAGACAGACTCATCAACAGGGAATTAAAGAATAGACCAACATTGCTAAGAGGACCAGTCACTGTGGATGAAGGGGAAGTGACACCACCTGGACAGCTGAGGTAAATAGCTCACCGCGGGAAACACACCCAGGCTTGATCAAACTGTGGTGGGCGTATCTCAGCGGTGGGTGTTTTGTGAAAAAGACTGAAACACCCTGTGTCGCTGACGTACATGACCAATGATGTGTCCCAGCAACCCCCTAGATCCCGTAAATTAATCTGTGCCCCCACTTTGAAGCACATCCAATAAAGGGATATGAATCCCTGTTCAACAAATGAAGGATGTAAGTTAGTCAGGTAAAGTGCTTTTGATTAATAAAGGTAATAATACTAACATGTCCGACTGTGTGCTCCCTGTTCTCCCTGTTCTACTGCCAAAGTTTTCTGTGTTGTCCCCATGTTCTCTTGCCTGGATTCTCTCTCTTACGGTTCTCTACGTGTCCTCTTGCATGGAATTGCTCTGGTCTCCTGCTTGGATTCTCTGTTTTCTCTCCATGTTCTTCCACATCGATATTCTCCTTTCCATACTCCCCGTGTTCTCTCCACGCTCTCCTGCCTGGGTTCTTTCCTTGCTCTCCTGCTTTGGTCCTCTACTTCGTCCCCCTGGCTAGAAACCATATCTCAAGACCTTCCCCTATAGAAGTGACATAAATGCAGGGGATTCTAACACCTAGTCCTTAGTTGAATCTTCAAATCTTTCTTCGCTCACAATATGCATCCAAGCAACACTCGCCGGCAATGTTTTTTGAGCTTTTATAGCCCTGATGTGCAGATTCTGTGCACTGAGGTTCAGGACGAAAAATTACATTAACCTGGTAAAATAAGCATGTTAATTGGCTATTTGAAAAAGTGTTTTTTTTTTTATTGCGGTCACGGCGTACTAAACGCCCCAGTACAGGTGATAAAACAATGACAGCACACAGACAAAGATGGCATTTTTGGCTTGCTGCAGGGGAATAATTTAAGTTCAGCCTTTTAATTCATAAATAAATTATAAAGAGTATTTTATTTGAACGTAACCTTCAACCCGTTGACTTTTTTTTGGATTCCAAACTGTTTTTGTTGCATCAGAAATAGAATTTCGTTTGCTCTGTAGCAGTTGATTGATTTCATAACTAACACATTATAGTTTTTCCATTATACATATCACAAAGGGGAAAAAAAGATACATGCAATGTTTCTTTCAAATGTCAAAAGGGTTTTGTGGTTCCTAATGTTTTCTTTTTTGTGGGAAGTGGGTCCAAATGGCTTTTTGAGCATTGGAGGTTGCTGACCCCTGGACTAGTGGCTTCTCCGTATTTACAAGCATTGTAAGATCTATATATATTCTTTATCATGTGTCCGTTTTTGTGGCTACCGCCACTAAATTCTACTCGTGGGTCATTGGATTAAGGGTATTAGTTAGAAATTCAGAGATCCAAGTGGATACAATTTCATCACGCAAAAGTCCCAGGTTGCCTTAATGTCTTATGTCAAGGGTGGGCAAACTTTTTGGCTCAGGGGCTGCATTGACTTTTAAAATTTGACAGACGGCCCGGGTCACCACGAGATACGATACACATGAAAAAATTCTAAAAAACGCATGTGTTACCAGTACATATCGGACTCATCCGACATTTGTCTAAAAATTGTCTGACATTTGCTATGAAAATAAAAGCAGCTTGGTTTTGAAGGCTCTGTTTGCATTTCGTGAACAAACCATTTTTTCCCTCGTAGCTTCAAGTCCAGTTCATTCATGTGTGTCAGTATGTCCACAGTAAAGGCTAAATCACAAAGCTAATCTGTGTCATTCAGCTCAGGAAAATTCTCAAGTGTTCTCAAGTAACTCCGAAAATGAAATAATCTCCTGTTTGAGCTCCCGCATTCATTGGTCCAATCATTCAACCAACCATTCAACCGATTTTTGGCGGGCCGGATTAAAAAGAGCAACGGGCTGGATGTGGCCCACGGGCCGTAGTTTGCCCACCCCTGTCTTATGTGCATTATGATTACACAGTATAAATATTGAAATGGAGTTATATTTAGCTGGGGAGTTTAGAAAACACTTGATACTAATTGATACTTTATCATTGACTTTCATATCAAAATGAGCAAGTAACTAATAATAAGTTGTATTGATGGCCAAGTAGTAAATGTGCTGAATGATAGCAATCCATCAATCAATAAATGTTCGAATAGGGCAGTTTCTCAATAATACTGTGGTTAAACCAAAAGCGGCCTTCAATTCGGCTTAGAGAATAATTTTTTTTTGGTAATTAATTTAAAATTCTTGTGGATGTCCATGTAATTCTCTCACAGTCAGTCTGTAATTAATGGATAATTACGCTGATATGAATCAGAAGTCACGCAAATTAACAAAGGAAGTCAAATGAAAGATGAATGGTGCCGTAGTCTGAATTTAGTTTGAAAAATGGTGAACAATTTGGTTTAAACAACGTTCAAAGAGAAGAGAATTGCTTTGCAACTGGCTGCTCTTTTTTGTCTCGTGCCGACGTTTTCACACACCACTGCTGATAATCGCCACAGCTAGGAACATTTGAAACAAAGTGGGTTGAACACCCCGTCAGAATGCTAAACAGTAATGAGTCTCTCTGATCCTTCATTTTTATGAATCATAGTCAACCCGGAATACCTTGTCGGCACTGAAATCCTCTCTGAGATCCACAGAATCGTTTCGCTGGCCAGCGTCACGTGATGCGCAACCCAAAACAATAGGCCTTTGAGTTTCACTGCCAGTGAACAAAGTGACTTACTGTATTTTCACGACCACAAGGCGCACCGCGCTAAAAGGCGCAGTCTCAGTTATATGTGCCATTACTGTACTTAACACACACATAAGGCGCACCTGATTATAGGGCGCAGGTTTTATATACAATCCACGCCCACACTTCCCCCTTTAACGTTCCCATGGTGTCCTCTACTACGCCCGCCTTACAACAACAACACACACACAAGCATACAAGTTTGCGTATTTAAAAATAGAGCGGGAGCTAAAGTGAGTTTGGTTTTCACATTTTTTTACCGGTAATCGTCATCAATCAAACCCATCAAAGTCCTCATCCTCTGTTTCTGATTAGAACAGCTGCGCTCAATCTCCATTAAACATGCCACGTTCACTTTCTTCACTGTCAGAGTCACTGACGGCTCCTCGGAAATGATGCCGGCTTTTGCGAAAGCTCAAACAACAGTGCCAGCAGACACGCTAGCCCAAGCATCTACAATCCATTCGCAAATTGTGGCGTAACTCGCCCGGCGCTGCCTTCCACTCTTAGTGAAACTGCGGTCTCCAAGAAGACTTTTCGTACCCCATTGTGCGTATCGCTACCGTGCTGGTCCCCTTCTTCTGCACAGTGTGACTCACCGGGATGTCGAAAGTGAGCTGCACTTCGACCATGTTGGTGATGTGGCTGGGCTTGATGTGTTTTTCGCCGATGTTTTCACGGTTGTCAAAACAACGATGTTCTACACACATACCCGTTCTTTTGTATACAATCAACGCCTACACTTTCCCCTTTAACGTTCTCATGGTGTTCTCTACTTCGCACAGAGGGCGCACTGCACTATAGGGCGCGCCGCACATTTAGTCGTGAACATACGGTAAGTGGCTGAATAGCAAGATGCTGCTTCGAAACGTAATAAAATCCTTTTTTAACTTAATATAATTTATCCCTCAGAGTCTAGGAAGAAGAGTATCTTGGTCCAGAGTGACCTTCTTATTAAAAGAGGGAACAGAGAAAGAAGTAA
Source organism: Fistularia commersonii (assembly GCF_037954325.1). Taxonomy (NCBI): domain Eukaryota; kingdom Metazoa; phylum Chordata; class Actinopteri; order Syngnathiformes; family Fistulariidae; genus Fistularia; species Fistularia commersonii. The sequence continues at coordinate 4,841,947 of NC_141285.1, read as the reverse complement.
AATCAACGTGATAATATCTGAAATAGAGATCCCAAAAGAATTGTGAAGGGGTAAATTATTCATTATAGCGGATTATTTCTTTAACAATCAATTACTGTAAATGATTATAGCTCTCCGCAGTAATCTGTGTCATAAGTCAGTGTTTACCTGGATTTGCTCAGGGGTCCACTGGTCCAGGTTGACAGATTTTACCCTGGAGATGTGGACACCCAGGTTGCGATGGATGCCGGCACAGCGGATGCACATGAACACCCCAAGGTTCCATGACGCCCATCGAGGACCTGGAAGACCAAGAAAGAACAAGCATACGAAAGGCTTTTTTTAATTTAAATTTCTACGGCAGTTGATATTTGATGAGGAATCCTTTTGTGGTATCTGTTGGACTGAAACCACTGCAGCTGCTCTGCGGCTGAAACAAGGTCATCCACGCCCCCCGCCAGTTTTTTCCATTTTCTTTCAAATTAAATCTACATTGTGGAACAGAGGGAAGGAGTGATTTCGAAAGCACCCAGCACTTTCTAGATGTATCTCTCCACCCAAGCGTTCCTTCTCTAACGTCCATAATGTTAATGCATGTTTAATGCGACGCCGCCCTTAATTAAGGAAAAGAAAATCTCCCTTGCACATTAACTCATGGGGCAAACTGCTTGATTGAGGGGGAATATTTAGTAGTGTAGGTGCCACATCGCAAGTACAATTAAAATCCAAAATTGCAAACATTCCAAGCTATACACACACTACAGGACTGTGTCAGAAAAATAGAATATTGTGATGAAGTTCTTCTGTAATGCAATTAAGAAAACAAAAATAACTTTTTCGTGATATTCTTATATTTTGCGATAGGATTTTTGAGATTTCTTAAGATGTAAGCCATAATCAGCAATATCCAAAAAATAATAGGCTTGCAATATTTCAGTTGATTTGTAATGAATCCAGAATGTATGACTTTTTTTTTTTTTTTTGTAATTGCATTACAGAAGGTAAAGAACTTTATCACAATATTCTAATTTTCTGAAACAGTCCTGTATGTTAAAAAATATACATGAAAACATACACACAACATCAGTTTATTGTGAGGCCTTTTATGGATGCATTACATTACATTACAGGCATTTAGCAAACGCTTTTATCCAAAGCGACTTACAAAAATTGCAATTCAATAACCGAAAATCCAAAGTACCAGCAGACGTTATTCAGAAGTCACCACTCTGCCAAATAACCATCTCAAAACCATATACAGCCTATAGCCTATCTCAGCTGTCATTGGGCGTGAGGCAAGGTTCACCCTTGACCAGTCAGCAGTTGATCAGGGCCGCATGTAGAGATGTAAAACCACGCACTCTCACACACACACACATATATGCAATTGAGAGTCTGCAATGACCCCGATTGATGTTTTTGGAGAGTGGGAGCAAACCAGAGAACCCGGAGGAAACCCTCTCAGACACGAGGAGAATATTCAAACTCCCTCCTCTTGCTGATTGTCGCTAACCACTGCACCACCGTGCTCATTTGGTAATACATCCTTTCAAATTTAAAAAAAAAACTACCCTTCTCTAAATTTGAACTTATCGCACACCCATTTATTATACATTTTAAGAAATTTGAGAAACGTCCTTTCTAAAAAGTCATTAATTTTTAATGCCGTTTCCTGTCTCGTAATGGTTTGACCTGGCTGAAAATCCTGCCTGGAGTGGGTGTCCATCAGAGGTTGTTGGTATTGGAGATTTAGAAAAAAAAAAAGTTGCTGAAAGAAGCTCTTCTTCCTGAATATGAATCCCTTCTTGATAAGCACCTTTAGATTCTTTCACAATCCCTGACACTTATTCCGGACCAGCTGACTCCCATTTCAACTGAGAGACATGTATTTCAGACAACTCCGCACCCTTTCGTCGGGGGCTACGTGGAAGAATATAAGGGCGAAAACACATTCAGAAATACCTCCTGGTTATTCCATTGAAATATATCAACCAAAACAGCCGTCATATAAGATGGAGCACAAAATAACTCTCCTTTTGACAAATCTCTATGGGGATGAATTGGAGATGGCACAGAAATGACAGTCAGATCATTTTAATAGGCTAGTCGCTACAGTCCGCTGGCCTTCTCATACGGACCCAGCAGCTCATAATCTGTCATTCTGATGATTGAAAGCCACTTTGAACAGTGCAAGAGCAAAAGGATCAACTTTTATGAAACTGTATTGGAGGTAGAGCGTGGTCAGCTAGAAAGAGGCGGCAATGGTAGCGGCAGCGCCAGCGCCAGAGTGCACACGGCGCAGCGCCCATCTCGCGTAAGAGCATCAGCGTGTTAATGCAGTGGCACTAATGCACTAGGAGGCATTAAAGCAGGGATGACTGAGTGTTAAGCCTAAATCAACTAGCTAAGGCCATTGTAAGTGGCACTCTATCTGCTGGATATCTATCAGTATGGATCAGACTTGACTTTAGCCCTCCCCAACAGAAATCCCCAAATCAAATGCGTATAATGGCCTCTCGCCTACACACACAAACGCACGCATGCACACACACAAACACCTGTAGCGACCTTTTTAGCAGAGTCACGGCTGTGTGTGCGGTGCGCACAGTCTCACGTGCAGCACCACCAGGATATCGACGCAGAAAAACCAGCATACCTTTTGGCTTTTCTCACTTTTGGAATGAGAACATAATACTCATTTGCACAGGAGATAGTAGAAGATGTAAGAAGGCAAACTAATGAGTAAAAACAGCACACAAATGAGGCCTTGTTTATCAATGTCCGAATTGCGTCGAGTGAGTTTCTGCCAAAGTTACAAGACCCTTGTGTTTGAGTGTTCCAACTAAACCAGATCAGTAGCAGATCAGTAAGAGAGCTGTCCAGAAATGCATTCTGCCGCACAATTGGCCCTCTTGTCTGCTGCAGGAGCTGGGCAGCAGCATCTCAACAACAGCAGCATCTCAACAACACACCCTTCTGCTCCTTGGTAATCGATTTCGAGTTTGCAAGAAGTGGGAAAATACATACAAATCGCAGGGGGGTCATTAAGATGTTAATGTCACTCAGTTTTTATGCCTTAGAACACTGGTCCATTCTTATGTCACCCTGACATCACACCTTCACATTTTACCGTACAACCCACTGCAGGGTTTACACAGGACCCGTCAGACACTAGGATGGGCAACATCATTGTATGCCTAGCTTGGCAACACAGGGATGATGCTGAGCCGTCCCATTTCAATTATTGCTTATGAATCAGTCAGAGGCAGAGAAGTGTCACGAGGGTAAGTTTAAGATGACCGAGTCAGGTTTGGGGACACCTTTAGATGCTCAGCCACCTCTTGTAAATGTTAAGATATTCAAAAAAGTTCTCTGCTTTTGCAACCTTTCTGAACAAACCTGAACGATGAAAGATTAGTTAGGAACCTTATGCCTTATTTAGATTATTGCAATATTCTGCCACAATTACACTTCAACAGAAATGGAATGGACTCTAAATGGTGTATATTCATCAAATTCGACATGGCTTTCAACACTTTGGTCCACAAACATATCTAAACTGGTACAAGCTTGATTTAACTTAATTACTTAATACTTAATTAACGTGGAAACGCACAAAAACCTAAATAACTGAAGGTGTACTCACACGAAACCCAAAATAGCACCTACAAGTGTGATGGAAATATGTAGGTCAATCGTTTTACAGTTGTATATAAATATTGATAGAGTTGTTATTGCCCCTGTAAGACCCAACATCACACTTCGGTTTCAGCTGCTACATAGTCACCACAAAATTCTTCCTGAAAAGCACACAAGGGTTCCAAAGCATGTCTGGACTGCTGAGAAAATTAGCTAAGTTACAAAAAAGAATTCCATATTATTACTCTGTTCAAACTTGAAGATGATATTTCCATTGCTTTCCATCTAAGAATTAAATGCAGCTGATTTCCACAGCATGTGTGAAAGGCGCGTGGCTAATAACGCAGGGAGCTTAGTTTCAAAACATTACCGTTGCCTTCATCTACGTCTTGTATGGATTTTTAGGGACTCGGCTACACTTTTAGAATAATATTCAACTTTACACTTGATTTGCATTGCAGAACAGACATTAATAAGTGGCGGGGTTGAGTTTTTTGAGACGTAGGGCACACACACACACACACGCACTCACACAATCACTGCAAGTATACCAGTGTTAATCTGCAGACCACTGACCTGATTAGGCACAAATGAGCTCTTCTCATGCACTTGCACACTCATGCCCACTCATACACTTTACATAGTTAAATTGAAGCAACTCACGACAAGTGGCAGAGAGAGGACCTGTCTCTCTCTCACACACACACCAAAACACACACACACACACACACACACACACACACACACACACACACACAGATGCGCAAACACACCAATACTGTGAACTATCCCTTGGAGGTAGAATTTCTCGGCACACACACAATATTCAGGGAGGCATACCCACCGACAGGGTTGAACACACACACACACACACACACACACACACGACTGCACAAAGACACGTGCTCGGTCACAAACAGAGTCATCAGACAGACACACACACCCCGGAGCCTTGATGAGTGACAGTGGAACTTTCCAACAAGGAGGAGGGAGCCAACCAGCCGAGCATGAAATTAAAGCCACAACTGTCAACCTGAGGACAGTGTTGTGTGTGTGTGAGTGTGTTTGTGTTTGTGTTTGTGTTTGTGTTTTACCCTGACCAAAGATGCCAGGTGACGTCTCTTGTTCTTACATGGAGATGAATCTCCCTTTTTAATCACGCCAGTAGTATGGACAGCAAGAAAAAAAAAAAAAAAGCTTTGAGGCAACAAACAAGAGAGAATTTCGACTAGAGATCTTCTCAGTTTGATGTGGTTCATGTGAGATGAATCTCAGCCGGAACTGTGGTGATGGCTGCTTCTTTAGGGACAAAGTACAAATACAAAGTTAAAATCTTTTTGAGGTAAAAGAAAGCAAGGTTCCGGACTTCAACCGTGTCGGACTCAACTCAGACAAACCGGCAGGTCTAATAACCCCCTCCTCCTCTTTTCGTCTTTATCTGGTCTCAACACCGAAGCCGGAAATCAATTCTGTCTCCTGTTGCCACTTTGATTTGTCTACTTTTGTTTTAGTTTCCAGCGTGTTGAATTTGGATCTAGATACTCCCCTCCTCCAGGGGAACTTATTAGCTTTGCATTCAGTAATGCAGTAAGTGACAATGGTAAGTTGTGACTCAAGCGACATGTACCTCCAACGCGACACCCAAAAACAAACCATCACGAAGAAGACGACACAGACGACATGCAGGGTCGAATTGTTTTTACTTTCTCCCTGCACTGCCTTGCCGTGTGAAAAACCTAGCCGTTGGCTCACTCTGTACTGATTTTGGTGAAAATGGTTTTGTTCTGCTGCGAAACCTCGAAATCCCTCTGTAGCATAGAAGAAGTGTTTGGGCCTCTTATTCTGTCAATTTCTCGCTGCTGTTGTCTATTTTGTCGCAATTTACAAGAAAACAACTGAGCACATCTGTTTTTTTTAAAAAAGTGCACTGCAAGTATCTGAAAATGGGCATGGCTGAGTTCTACCAATCACAAATCACAAAGCACCAATGGAACCGAAAAAAGACCCTGTCTCAGAATAGAAGCTAAAATGGTTCTAGGAACTAAGGCCCATACTGCCTAGTTCCTATGCTGTCCAAATGCACAAAAATATAGCCTAGTTCCTGAAAAGGTATCAGGAACTGTGAATCCCATAGAGCGAAAGGGGATAACAAAGTATAATGTGTGTATATGCTTGCATTTTGGGGGTTACAGATCATGACTCGAGTACAAAAATGTGGGTGTCAACAAAAAGCTGAAACTACTTCAGTCGCCAACCACCATCGCCATCCCCAAATCCTCGGGTTGGGGAATCAATTCTGGACATTCGCAACATTTTACCAATGCAAAGTCTAAGCTTCCTCTGCCACTTCTCTGAAATCTATTATTAAAGCAGAATAACTAATTTCTTCCTCAAAAGTGTAAGAAATTAGAGTTGATCAAAATAAAAACGGTACACTTAATTTGTCCTACATTAAATCTAGCTCATCAACAAAACTCGATACGGATCCTATCTTAGAAAGTGAGGTCAATATTTAATTCCGTTGTAATGCACAATTTGATTATATCCTTGCAATACAAATAGAGATCAGTCACTTCTAGATAAAGCAGGCATCACAATTTTACCATGTTGGAATCTACATAAGCTGTGGGACAAAAACAACATCTGGTCAATATTCCCACATTTTTCTTGAGTTTTTATCCAAAAGCAAGCGGCGGTCAAAACATGTGCTGATAAAACTGTTTAAGTCAAAATCACTGCTTTGAAAGTACAGGGTGCAGCCTGAATGCTTATCTCTAGAGGGCACCATTCCCCAAAAAAGCATAGAGAAGAATATAGAGTATTTTTAAAAAAATTATCTCACACTATAACTGTTGGTTAGACTTTGAAGCTACAATTCTGATTTCATTTGGAAACATAGAGAGGGTGAATATATCAAACCATGGGCATATGATGTCTTTATATTTCAAGTTTATTAAAAAAAAGCAGTTTTTCAGACCTGCTATCTAAAAATAAAGCCTCTCCATTGCTTGCCGATAAACAAAGTGCGAAAGTCTTGAGAATATATAAATAGAGAGAGAGAAAGAGAGAGAGACAATGGTCCTGTATGATTCCATGACCATCAATAACACATGTTGCATTTACAGTCACGGCTCATCAATTCCTGGATATTAAACACAACATTACCACCAGCAGGGCTCACTATGTTCAGCTAACTCGAAAACCATTTAAATCCATTTCCCCACCATAAAATTTATCACTCACCCCCTCAAGACTTAACTGCTGACATTTTCGGACACAATTGATATTATTTTAGGAGAATAAATGACAACATGACTTATGGCTCTCGCCGCAGTTTGTTCCTGGATTATTTGCTTAAGATTCACAAAATCGCTTCTGACTATTTTGCATCGCAAAAGCAAAGGCTCATAAAAGTATACTAAGATATGAGGGTGGATACCTCCTTGTAAAATCTCATCGTTGCAACCAGGGCATTTCTGAAGAGCTTTTTTTCAGCTTTCATCCAAGAGGCTTCCTCGGTTTGTATCTTTCAAACGCTTGGAGCCAAGCCTGAATGTTGATTAGTTTGTTTGAATGCTACCGTCTGATAGAATTTACATCATAAAAAAAAAAAAAAAAAAAAACTTGGGTTCTTTGTGTATACCGACCTTGAAAAAGACAGAATATTTCACGATTGTCTTGGCTTGCCCTTCCATGTGTTGCGAAGCCGCTACAACAGAACTTATAGATACAGAAAATTTTAAAGCCATAAATTCATGCATAAATATCCTACCGCAGCATATCTCTATGGGCATGTTGGTGAAGACAATCGAGGGGATGAAGAAGTGATGGGCAGATTTGGTATACAGGATAGGAATGCAGAGGGACAGATAGTGGTAGATTTTTCCAAAAGGGTGGAAATGGCTGTAGTGAACACTTTTTCCAGAAAGGACAGGAACATAGGGTAACTTATAAGGGCATGGGTAAAAGAATACAGGTAGACTACTTCTTGTATCAACAAGGTAACCTGAAAAAGATCAGTGACTGTAAAGTAACTGTCAGTGAGAGTATAGCCAGATAGCATAGGATGCTGGTTCGTAGGATTGCTCTGGTGACAAGGAAGATCAAGAGGACAAAGGCAAAGTGGAGAACAAAGTGGTGGAAGCTGAAAAGGGAGGGGTGTTGTGTGGTTTTCAGGGAGGAGTAGAGAAAGGCTCTGGATAGAGCATCCAGATGATTGGAAAACAACAGCTAGTGTTATCAGGGAGAAAGGTACGAGAATACTTGGTGTGTCATCTTGAAGCAAAGTAGATAAGGAGACTTGGTGGTGGAATGAGGAAGTGCAGGAGTATATACAGAGAAAGCAGTTAGCTGACAGGGCTGAAGAGAACAGACAGGAGTACAGGGAGATACAGCACAAGGTAGCAAAGAGGTAAAAGAGGTAGCAAAGGCAAAACAAAGGGCGTATGATGACCTGTATGCTCAGTTGGACAGTAAGGAGGGAGAGAATGATCTAAGCAGGTTGGCGAAACACAGAGATAAAGATGGAAAGGATGTACCGCAGGTCCGGGTAATTAAGGATAGAGAGGAAAATGTATTGACAGATGCTAGAAGAGTGATGGGAAGATGGAAAGAGTACTTTGAAGAGCTGATGAATGTGAAAAATGAAAGAGAGGCAAGGGTAGAAGAGGTGACTATTGTAGACCACAAAGTAGCAGAGATTAGTAAAAGTAAAGTGAGGAAGGCATTGAGGAGGATGAAGAGTGGAAAGGCAGTGGGCCTAATGATATACATGTACCTGTGGAGGTGTGGAAGTGTCGAGGACAGGCAGCTGAGACTAGACTATTCAACAGGATCTTAGAGAGTGAGAAGATGCCTGAAGGATGGAGGCAAAGTGTGAAGGTGCCCATTTCTAAGAACAAAGGGGGATGTGCAGAATTGAAGCAACTATGGAGGGATAAAGTTGTAAAGTAAAATGAAGGTATGGGAAAGAGTAGTGGAAACTAGTCTGAGAGCAGAAGTCAGCAATTTAAATATTTCCCTTTCCTAGAAACAGTTACAATGACAAAAAGTCAGGAGGCAGAACTAGAGGTTGCAGAGATGACGATGTTGAGGTTCTCTTTGGGAGTGACCAGGATAGATAGGATCAGGAAATAGTCTATCAGAGGAACAGCACATGTTAGATGTTTTGGAGAGAAGATAAGAGAAGCAAGACTGAGATGGTACGGTCACGTACAAAGGAAGGATAGTGAATATACTGGTAGACGGATGCTGGAATTGGAGCTGCCAGGCAAGAGGTCTCGCGGTAGACCAAAGAAAAGATTAATGGACGTGGTGAGAGAGGATATGAAGGTAGTTGGCGTGAGAGAGGAGGATACAGAGAATAGGGTTAGATGGAGAAAGTTGATTTGCTGTGGCGACCCCTGGAGGGAAAGACCGAAAGAGGAAGAAGAAGCCCCTCCATTGAGGAAAAGTATGAGCAGAATATGAATTTTGTCTGGGGATTAGATAGTCAATCTCACGTGTATTAACCAAAGGCGTTCTCTGAAGAAAAGTCACACTTTTTATTTGTGTTTTATTTTAGGTTTGTGTTTAGTGTCGCTGTACAAGCTGGAAACACGACTTTTAGCGAGTATTACAGTCGTATAACTTTATCCCTACACACAAATTGAGACTTCGTGCTCCTTTGTCAGACGATGACATTCAGATTAGTGCTCCTAAAGCCCTGACACCCAATGAGTGTGTTACATCAATGTCTCCACCCGATACTGATACTGGACCAGACCACCCTGCCTGCTGGCTGAAATTGATCTCCTTTTCTTAATTAATAAACTATCAATGTGGGGTGAATTCATCCTGAGGCTGGAGTCGGCGGGGGTGGGTGGGTTGGTGTTGGGGGCTTAAGGGGGACTTTTCTAAAGTGCTGTGCTGCTCCCTGCTGGTCCATTTAAATTGATTCAGAATCAGCAGCTAACAGCAGCAGATGGATAGTATCCTGGTGTCACTCCCACCGCCTCCACTACTACACCAGAAAAGAAAGGAAAAAAAAGAAGCTGATCGTCTTCTTTTTTGTCTTCATGGTTATGCATGGAGGTGGACGTCCGGCCTGAATAGTCATTATAGTTCAGAGGCAATGAAATACAAATGAAAACAAAAAAAAATAGAGACAACCGCTCTACTGCGTGTCATGTGGCTCCTTTTGTTTGTTACCGAGCTGTGGAAACAATCTGACTCCACCTGCTGGAGTTAAAAGGCAGTTGTCTCGGTTAGACACTTGTTATACTGCTGTGAAAGTCTGTTTTTTTCAGAGACTGGTTACTCATTGAGGAATAATTTCTGACATTATTTGCTGAGGCACCAAGGGTTTTATGATTTTTTTTTTTTTTTTCATTCTTCCTCTTAATGTGAACCAGCCAGTACTACGACATCACCATGAGCTGATCTTTTGTTTTGACTGTGGCTTACTGCAGTCTTCAAGATTGTACCCATGTTCTGACATGGGAGCAGGTTTCAGGGGTATATAATTGGACCAAAAAGTTATAAGATCTTTCCAGCTTGAATTTTTAGTCCAGGAACCTTCCTCCCCCAGGGGAACTTTTTAGTTTTGCATTCACACAGGCAGTTAGGGACCAGTTTGACACTGTTCTGTCCATTTTGTCGCAGAAAAACAGCTGAAAAGTGACAATTGTTTTTTTTTTAAAAAGCTGCACTGCAAAAAGTATCTCGTAATGGTCGTGGCTTATGAGTTCTACCAATCACCAAGCACTTGTGTCACAAGTTCCTATGAAACCGTAAAAATACCCTGCCTCGGAGTAGGAGCTGAAAGAAAGAGAGTGCATTCCCATTTTTACAAACTTATTAAAACAAAGTCAAAACAAGGTAGTTTAGAGTTCAAAATGGAATCAATTAGGAACGTTACCAAATGCATACTTGCACTTTATAAAAGGACACTTTAGCTACTTTTGGACAGAAGAGTTGGTTCCAGGAACTTCCCTCCTTTAGGGGAATTTATTAGCTTTGCATTACAATTACTACCTGTGCAAGGTAGGGACCCATGTGACACAAGCGCCTGAGGCGTGCACCTTAAGTGCCGCACTCAAAAACAAACCACCGGGAAGAAGAGGAAGACGACACAGAAAACATCAAGGGCAACTTTAACACAGCATTAATGTTCTGCATGACGGGAACAATGAGTCACAAAAAAACAGCCGACCGGTGACCACTAGTTTTTTAATAAGGTGAACCATAGGAAGTATGTTGCAGTGGCTTATGAGTTCCATTCACTATGAGTTCCTATGGAACTGTAAAAACACCCTGCCTCAAAGAGGAACTAAAATGGTCTTGGGACTGAGGTCCTGGTTCCCTTGTTTCTTTGCTGAGCAAATGCACAAAAAAATCACCTAGTTACTGAAAATGTTCTGGGAAATGCAGAGTTTGTACATTGAAAGAGGGATGACACAGACAACAGACTGATGACAATTGCACACCTAAGAAAGAATTAAAATTGTTTCCTAACTCCAAACTCCCAATCACCAATCAAAACGAAATCAGAGGAAAACTTTACAGAACACATGTTGGAGCTTTAAAAAAAGGACACAATAAATGCCACAAAGTTCAAGGCAACTTCTTCAGCTGAGGTAATTCAAACTTTATTTCTGCTCAAAAAAAATTACTTGTAAAGTCTGACAGAAATTAATCTGACTGAAGAGTTTGATCAACTGTGTTCCTCAATCAACCAAAACACATCCGTTGAGATTCCTGCCTGAAAATGTGTAAAGTCATCTAATCACTTTTGAAAACCTGAGATAATTTTGCAGCAGATATTTTAATGTCATGCAGACGCTCATCAAACCTTAGACTACACACCAGTATTTGGATTAAAGTTAATATCCTGTTTAAATGGGTTTTCCCTATGTTCCAAACCTTGAATAAAAAAAGCATGGTCAAAAGTCACAGTAGCAACGGTGACACTGCCACATCATCGTTCTGTCACCCCTGCGGGCTCCAGACTCTGCTTGCCCGATCAATCTTCACACGAAAATTCAAACAAAGAGCCGACATGTAGATGGTGAAGAGATGACAAAGCGGCATTTACAGCTCTGCCTCTGCCGAGTTTTTTTCCAGACGTGCATCCATACAAAAAAATTCTTCTACCGCGAGGACAACCGTCCCCTACAAAGATGCGAACGGCTTTGTTTAGACAAGGACACAGAAACTGTGTCCTCTGCAACAAGGATGAAAACACTCCAACAGAGGACATCAATATTGCAAAGAACTGCCGATGAAAAACCCGGAGAAAAGAATAAATTATCTATACTCATAACTACACTAATATACCTATTTATTCCATTTTCACGGCTGCATAAATTGCCAACCTTGTTTAGACAGAGCTGTTGTTGTGAATTTAAATATGAAAGAAACAAATTAACCTTTATTTCTTCTCAGTCTTGAAGGTGCGGGTCAAAAACTCATCATTCATCTAATTTTAAATCAGAGCGATTAGCGTTTAGCGGTTAGCACTTCGGCCCTTTCATGTTTTCCCTGTGTCTGTGTTGGTTTTCTCCGGGTTCTCAAGTTTGCTCCCACAGTCCAATAACATGCAGCAGTTTATTTAGATATTTTAAATTGTCCAGATGAGTAAATTAAAAAGTGAATGGTTGTATGTCTCTATACATGGCTTTTTTGACTGGTGACCGCTCGGTCCAGGGTTATCCCCGCCTCCCAACCCCCCCCCCGTGCAGGAAAAACAGTACAGATGAGAAATGAAGGAATTAATAAATATTGTTCGGAACCTGTTAAGACTATCAAGGGTCATCTGTTATGCATGAAATATTGATAATATTTATTATTTGCATTTATTAGTTGTTTATAATGATTTAATATTATCAATATTGATAAAAACATAGTAATCCAATTTATATTTTTAACACCACAGTGATCCCTCGCTATAACTCGGTTTACTTTTCATGGTTTCGCTACTTCACGGATTTGCATCGTGCATTGTGTTCTGCATTCTGATTGGCTAAAAAGTCACTCCGCTTCTTCTCTACCTGTGTGTCAATAACGTTGCAGTTTAATATGTACACGTAACTAAAACAGCTTGCCAAATTTACATGACGTACGTGCAAATTCTCTTGCGATTTCAAGTTTCTCCAAAACCCATAATGTTGACAAAACGCTCTGGACCGACAAAAGCACCTGCAGCAGGGCCCAAAAGGCAGCAGAAGATGCTATCTATTGCAGATAAAGTTAAACTTCTGGACATGCTAAGGGAAGGTAAAAGCTATGCGGCTGTAGGTCGGCATTACGAAATTCAGGAATCTTCCGTTCGTTCCATAAAGAAGGAAGAAAAAAACATAAGGACGACTGCAGTAATAATTTTTAATAAGGATGCAAAAAGGGTTGCAACTGTCCGCAACAAGACCATGGTAGGGATGGAGTCTGCATTAGCTCTGTGGATTAATGACTGCAGGAAAAAAAAACATTACATTGGTTATAAACGTTATCTGCACAAAAGCGAGAATATTGTATCAAAACTTTGCTGACAGTGACAGGGAAGAGGAGGATGTTAATTATATAATAATTGTAAAAAAAAATAAAGGTTTCTACTACATGGATTTTACCTATCACGGGTTCTTTTTGGAACGTAACCCCTGCGAAAAACAAGAGTATACTGTAGTATACTACAGTATACTGTATAAATGTATGGTATTAAGTATCAACATTTTGTAATATTAATTACATAAAGTTTGAAGCCTCTAAATGTCACCTCATATTTTCACGCATTGGAATGAACGTTCAGCAGTACATCTTCTGGGGCGTTGCTGAGGTTTAATCGTTTCTTGGGATAAGAAGAAGAGTCACAAGCATCATATATCAACAAATACCGGATCTCCACTTCTCCTTCACGCAAATTCACACAGCCTCACTAAAGGTTTTGCTGTCTTTCAATCTTTCAACTCTGCTCCTCCGTGCTTTTCAGTGGTACTGTTTCATTTGGTTCATGTCTGTTAGTAGCTTCCAGTTAACTGAACCAAAATACACACAGGACAGACATGATCTGTAACCTTACGCATGTCCTGGGTGGAGCATAAATGGGCCTTTACACTAAAGCAAATTGGCCCAAATCAGGATGTCTATTTTCTGAATCCACCAAAGTAGCTGTGTTGGCGACGACTATCACGTTTCTCATAGCCGACTGAGGGTCAGTCAGACCTGTGAGGGAATTGAGAATCTTAAGCAATCCCAACCTAAGACTCTTATTTTTTTTTTTTTTTTTTTGACAATAAAACTGTTCTACCTCATTTACCCAGTTGACTAGGATAAAATCTCATCGGTTAATTCTTAGGCATGAAGAGGGCAAGCGGAAGCGTTAGCTTCTATTCGCTCGTTCCCTGCTCTCTGACCAGGCAGCGCTCACATCTTCAATAGTAACAACAGAAGCAGCTTTATGATGCCGAATTCAAGATTTATGACACTTTGCTGAAAATTTGCATGACCAGGATACAACCTCATGGGGACACAAGGCTAAGACGTGTTCTGAGGAGTGGATCAATGAACAAAAAATTTGAGGCCGATATGGTACTGCTGACAAAAATGTCACGGCAGGGTAGAAAAATGCCAAAGAAGGGCCGCATGTGACTGTACACTTTAAAAATCCCCTTCCCAATTAACACGCCATACAGGTCCCAACCTCCAACAACACGATGGCGCCATAAAGACCAGAAAATATTATTTAACTGGAGATAGAGCAGATGGAGGGGTCTGTTTATTGGCATCTAAAATTAATGGCACACTTGTATATTTACCTTCGTTTAGGCTTTTATAGGACGGGATGGAACTGTGAAACATTTAGCATTGGGAACAGGCAGATCATAGGGACAAAGTAATCATTTGGGGTGTTTCCTTTTTCTTTTCTTTTCAAGACTGATACCTGGAATCAAAAAATGCTCGGTGTATGACATTACAACATTTCTTTCTTTTTCATGAATTCCTCAAGTTTACCTCTTATAATGCAGTTAGGGTCATGGGATGCTAAGCTAATCTCAGCTGTGATCGGGCGAGAGGCAGGGTTCACCCTGGACCAGTGACCGGTAGGGATGCAGTTAACGACCATGTCAATGGTTGACTGGTCATCAAACACTGTAGTGACTAGTCAACTAAGCACTTAACACCTATGGGCCGCCCACCCTTTCTTTTCTTTAAACTAAAATCCCTACAAAGGGCTCATTGAAGTTAATATCATGTTAGCTCTAGAAGAACAGAACTTAATCGTCGTTGTAAAACAATTTCTTATTCATTTCTAAATATTGCAGGAAATACATTCAACAACCTATTCTCATCCAATAAAAATATATTTCCTTTCTTTTTTAAAAGTTGCATAAAATCTAACTTGTCATCAATCACTCCTATCGCACTGTTTACAGGCAGTATAGCTTCTCAAACAAGCATTCCCCTCGCACCTTAGCATACGTGTGTGTGTGTGTGTGTGTGTGTGTGTGTGTGTGTGTGCATGTCGGAGCTGAGCATCACCAAGGACAGGTCATCAAAGCGCTGAGTACAACCTGCTTGCCAAAATCTGCTGTGCCAGCAAACAAATACACACACACACAAAAACATACACACACATATAAGCCCTCTCACAAATAGTGATGCACAACTGTGCATGTGTGTATCCTCTGAGTGACACCAACGGGAGGATTTAAGGCTAAAACCAGATGAAATTTAAGAGTGTGAACCTAAGCCCTTGCTGGACGGAGATGCCGAAGGGGATGAGAAAAAATGAAAGAGCGATCAATAAGGACTTTATTTTCACTCCATCTCACCCACTCACTCTCGTATACACACACACACACACACACACACCACATAGAAGAGTGGAGCCAGCTAAAAAGGCGGCGTCACTACCCCAGAATCATGAGTCTGTTTGAAGCCAGAGAAGCCCCGCCATGTTGGTGAGCTTCTTCCTCCTTTTCCCTCCTAGTTCTAAC
Source organism: Fistularia commersonii (assembly GCF_037954325.1). Lineage (NCBI taxonomy): Eukaryota > Metazoa > Chordata > Actinopteri > Syngnathiformes > Fistulariidae > Fistularia > Fistularia commersonii. The sequence goes on along the minus strand of NC_141285.1, from coordinate 4,826,360 downwards.
CACATCAGCTGAGGGCAAGCAGTATTTATCACCGTCAGTCTGCATATTCACTGTTTTATTAACCAGGTTTCTGAAACGGGAGCCTGCCACTGATTTAACATGATTAGTCATCCAAAAAAAAAAAAAAGCTCCAGGAGGAGTAATGGAGCGCTGACCGCTGCCAAGTTATGGGACAGTGCTGAGGATGATTCATATACTGCAGAATTAAAGCGAGAGGTTTTACCCAGTGGTCATCCTCACCTAGCAACCAGCGCTGTTCACTGGACCCTTCCCACTGTCGTGATCAAGTTCCCCTTCCCTGGTGGGCTTTAGGTGACTGTTATCAATGTTAATGCATCACTTGGACACAGTTTACACACACTAACACCGTCTCTTCCAGGTTGTTTTTTTTTTGGGGGTAAGAGTGCTTGAGCAGTTCTTCATATGAGAACTCTGTTGTAAAACAATGGCATGTAAATCAACATACCCCGAATCCTTGTAATTACATAAAGAAAAAGAACAATTTATCACATTGAATATAATTTTAGTACATGGACTGCTATAAATGTATCAACATGAAACAACATGCAGAGCGTGGATTATAAAAATGTGTTTTATTTAATCAGTTCTTTATTACCTTATATTGTAAAATTATTAGTGATAGCCCAGTTGATGCATCATAACTGAGCCGCTGCTTGTGTTTTATTTTTACTTTTATTGTAGCTCAGATTTTCACTGGTCATAAATATATTTTCATAAGTATTTTCCTATGGTTCATCAAACACTGAAACAAACACACACACGCTGTTTTTAGCACACATTACTACACACATTTGTTACTCGGACCATTTTCTCTACTGTCGGCGTGTTGTTTTGTCTTTAAAATATAAGAAAAATATATGAAAGTGCTGCTTTTTTTTTGAATAAAGGAAACAATAGTGATTGAAATGATGCAAGTTTTATACAGAGATCAAAAGAAAATTAATAAAAACACAAATAAATAATACGTCTCAATCCAAACATAGCTATCAATGAATGTGTCGTTTCCTCCAGAAACATCATCCAGGAAAAAAAATTATAAAAAATAAAATGACTTCCACTCCTCCCACTTTTCAGGGTGCTCAGGTCATAAAGCACTGAGAACTGCTGCTGTTCTGTGGTGAAAATGTATTTGAGGTATTGGCCCTGTAGGTGTTGCACTTCAAGTTCAGCTCCAATCAAATATTTACAGAAGTGTTTATAGTTGAGAGAGCATCATACATCCAAGAACAAAACTGCCAGAAGGATAAGATTGAGAGGGAGCTGAATTACAAATTCAAGCCTTACTCCAGCTCCACAGAAACCACCGGGGATTCATCAATAAACAATTCAGGGCCATTAACTTGGCCTAATACAAATCTGACACGTTAACAGGCTCCAGAATATCTCCAGAATATCTCCAGAATACCTCCTGAACATCTAACACGTGCTGTTCCTCTGATGGACTCACACCTGATCATATCCAACCTCCTGAAGAGAACCTCAACATTTTTAATCTCTGCTACTTCCTGTCTTTACCTCAACACCACTGTCTCTAAACCACACAGAATCACCAGTCTCACAACATTTCCTTTTAATTCTAGCTGACATTTTTTTAGCACACATCACAAGCCGCACTTTTCTCCTGTTTCAACACTCTCGATTGGTCTGGACTATTACTTAAAATCCCCCCGCAGTCTTTTTCTCAGTTCCCTTTTGCATCACGGTTCCCTTTTGGTCCCTCTCATTCACAAACCTGCAGCTAACCTTCATTTCTCTCCTTTCCTGGGTATACCCCCACCTCTTAACCCTCATATTATGTTAAGGGTCAATTTCACCCATTGGGTCAATGGGTGAAATGGGTCAAATTGACCCTTAACATAATATGAGGGTTAAGATTTTCCTCCCTGCCCTCATAAAACAGATCACAATATCATCTGCAAGCATCGCAGTCCATGGAGCTTCCTGTCTATACTCATCTGTCAGCTTGTTCATCAGCACTGCAACAAAAAGGGGCTCAGAGATGATCTCTGATGTAGTCCCACCTCCACCTAGAACACCCCGCCACTGTCTTACAGCGATACTTTTAGAAACTATCTAAACCAGATAACATCGATGATCACATCACCAACTTACACATCATTCCTTTCCGTCCTCACCACTCCTGAAGAGAACCTCAGCATCTTCATCCCTGCTTCATCCGGCTCTGCTTCCTGTCTTTACCTTAATACCACTGCTTCTAAACCACATAGCATCGCCGGCCTCCTCACATTTCACTTAAATTCTGGCTGATATTCCTTTAAAACACATCGCGCCTGATACTTTTATCTTGTTCCAACCTGCCTGCACACTTTTCTTCACCTCTGCTTACTAACAGGCTCTGCTTACAGGATACAGTTTGATTTTTATCTCACAACAATGGAAAATATCATTGTTTATTATTGATCTCACTCTTGGCATTGTTTATAGGATTTGAAACCAATGTTCCTCATTGCTTGGAGGACACCACCCCACGGCAGGTATGCGGAAAGGCAATGCGGGAGGAAAGGGAACATGACGAGAAAGGGGGTTATTCTGACCAGTGGTCAGTAATCTGGAGATGTAATTGCAGTTTAAGTTTCTGCCGTTTCTGAGGAAATAAGACTACTACTCGGTCTTTGAAAGTACATAATACATGGAGTATTTCATGAAATCAAGGTTGTAAGACAGACAATGCAGACTGGAATGAATAAAGAATGTCAGTATTAAAACTATATTTATCAAATACACACACACACACACACACACACACACACACACACACACACACACACACACACACACACACACACACACACACACACACACACACACACACACACACAAGTGGGTGGAAAAAAATGTGCCTCCCAAAATATATTATTTATCATTTCTGTGCAATAGTTTGAATGTCAGTAATGTACATCAAGGGATAGATATGTGTTGATACGTACTTCCCCTTAGTGACCTGGGGAAATCAACAATATAATATAATGACTTATATATTTCATTGTATTTCTTATTCTTCCTCCTTTCTACTATTATCTATTACTGTTATGTTTTTTACTTGAAACTCTGGCACAACAATTTCCTTTGGGATAAATAAAGTTGTTCTCATCTCACTGAGCAGAAGGGTGAGAGATTATTGTATCGGTGTTGACGCTTGTTTTTTGTTTTTTTTTGTTTGCTTTTTTTTTACATTATCTAACTGATGAAGTCTTTGGTTTCTGAAAAGCAGCCTTTGAGGAGAATTCAAGAATAGGATCAATGTGTTGCTGACGTTAAATTCAGGGCTCAGTGATGACGTAAAACACCCTTTAATCTGTGTCATAGGTAGCCTGGGTCTGGACCGTTCAAACGCCTTAAAAAAAGTCTGGGATTTTGAGATTTTGCTCCACACAAGCGATAGTCACAGTGATGATACTAAATCAATAAGTCATTGCATTTTAACATGTATCTTTTTTTTTAATTACTATTTCATAACCTTCCATCATATATGATTCAGCCAATTCTGCATCATTCAAATATGATATTAAAACATCACAGCTGATATGGTCACATCGCTTTCAGTTTTATTCGATTATACGCCGAAGTGATCGGAACATGCACACTATTTATAAGATGACAACCAAGTCGTTATATAATTGACCGTGTGCACGGCGATGTTAGAAAATTGTGATATTTGAATGGAGTTTGGAGGGCGCGTCTGTCTCAGCGGCTGTTGCATTGAACCATCCGGCGTTTATTTTGCAAAGTTGAACTCAGCGGTCACGATCGGAAAACGATCTTCACCTCCACTCCCACGATGCGTGTACAGGACGCGCGTTTTCCGCTCATAAATTAACCAGTCAAGGGCATGACATCCAATACTGACGGGCAAAAACCGCGTAAAGTAAACACAATTACACATCACACCACCGGAAATACACTCCTGATGCTTTCATATTATAATCCAAATCCCACTTCACCAATTCTAACTATTACCGGCTTGATCAGATCTTACCGGGGAAGAGGCATTACGTTAAAACAGTCGGGCATCACTTGAGACGTTTAATTATTGAAAATGTCTTACATTTCGTTTGAAAAGATAACGTGAGATCAATTCAATAGCACCAAAAACACAACAGTAATAGAATATTTAATGAGGTGTCAACGAAGAGAGACTGTCATTATGAACAATCGGAGATTTGAAAGACGTATACAGATACATTACAAGTTTTAAAGCAATATTGTGCCAAACAAGACTTGCTTTGAGACGTTTAACCGCTATTTTTTTTGCATAATCAGGTTTTCAACGACGATGGGGCTGAGCAGCCGGAGCTTTATTTTGAAAACATTTAACGGAAGCTATGTGGTTAACGCTTTCTTGATGCGTATTCGTTAATAAAAATGTTTTAAAATAATTCTAATTGCGATAACATCGCGACAGTCCGGTTGCATTGGAGGGCAAATTAAAAAATACTAAACGAAAAATGCTTTTTTTCACAGCTGCCACGCGTTTAAGCTTATGTAGCATGTCATTCACATAACTCACGGAATAGCGTCACAGTGTTGCTAGCGATGACAAGCCTCTAGATGCTAAGTTCACATCACATCACATACATTTTCCACCCACGCTTCTCCCGTGGATCCTCACCCCACGGTGTGTCACGCCTACCTTTCGCCTCACAATCTGCACAGTACTTATTGTCTTCCTCCCTCAGTAGTTTAGACAGAATGGCCTGATGTTGCTCATTCAGTTTCTGTGCTTTTTCTCGCTCCGAACGCGTCGTCATTTCTGTGAAAGTTCGCCGGCGTATCCTGTTGGCGTCGAGTGGGTTAAAAGATTAATAAAAAAAGAGATGAAGTGGTCCTGAAATGTTGTTAAAAACGGTGGGACATCCCCGAGTCGCCCAGCCGCCCTGCACCGACCGGATTCAGTTAGCATCCAACCTGCTAACAAGGTAACATCATCCACGGCAGCATCATCCACGCTGCTTTCAAGAATATCGGAATTCCGACGACTGCACGACAAGGCAGGTTCACTGTCCCAGGGGAAATGTGATTTATTTGTGATCATTCTGTATGTTAAACATCTATCTTTTTAGTAAATTATTCTAAAGAGAGACCCAAAAAAAAACAAGAATGAAAGGAAAATGACATATAGAGAAGTTATAAGTAACTTCCCCTGTGATCAGATAATTCTTTCTGACAGAGGTTTATTAAAAACTAATATTAAATCTGATCACAAAGGACTCACTTTTCAGGGCTCACTTTTTGAACGAGGCCTGTTTTTTGAATATTCACTCAAGTGCACTGAAATTCACTTTAACAAGCCTTGATGTATTATCAAAAAGCTTTGAGCAAAGTGAAATTTCACAACTACAAGCTTAATCAGGCTTTTTTCTAAGCACGAACAAACACCGTTTTATTCAAGTGCTGTGTTGCCAGACTGTCAACACAGTACAATACAGATACATACATACATACAATAAGTACATTTTGTGGAATATTAATCATCTCGGACCACACCAACTGAAGAAATAGGTTGTCTGCTACATTAACATTGGGGGACAGCAGAGGATTTGTCATTAAAATCTGTGCAAATCACAAAACAAAAATTTTCGGCTGAATTTGTTGTTCAAACTCCTGATGTCATGTTTGTCCTATACTGACTTTCGCTGAGTTGGGAATATTATTTTCTGCATTGCAGATTCCCTGCACCAGAGCTGGTTGGTTCATGTGAAGAGAATGCTTCTTGTTCATGTGAAAAGAATTGAAAATAACAAACACCCAGGTATAACTTCCTTATAGTCTGAGTCTGAGTTCAGTTTTGAAAATCTATCATATCTCAGGTGATGTTTGTGTTATCAAATGAAGGAAAAGTGAAAGATTGACTTACATTAAGGAATCGTACAGTTCTTTTGAATTAAGGGGGGAAATAACGGGGTGTAATACTGATTGCTGAAGTCAGAGGCCCCAAAAATAAAGGGTTAAACTCTCAGCAGTTGCTTTTGTTGTTGTTATGACATGAAGGTCTAAATTATGAAACAGTGATCCATATGAGAGTCCTGCCCTCTGATTTACCACACCAACAAAAATCATTTAAAAAACTGTCATGATCATGAACTTTGTTGAAATAATATATAAAAAGCTTGGTGAAGCTTTGTGATGTAATCAGATTTAAATATTGCCTATTGTGGTATAGTTATAGCTAGTTTCCTTGTCCTCCCGTGCTCGATCAATGTGTACATTTATCTATTTCATCCCATGAAAAACAATATAGTTATTTTGAGTTAACTGTATTTTACCTCACAGTGATGATATTCCACCTCTAGGGGGCAAAAGACACTAGCTCAAAAGCAACAAATAACCCAAGGTTTTAACGGTCGTATCCTTATTTGCCTGGACTGTTTCACCCTGAATGATCTAGCTTATAACTAAAAAAAAAATTATTAACCTAGACATGATGCAGAGAAGGAAAGTGGATATACTGTGTGTCCTGGAGACCAGGTGGAAAGGCAGTAAGGCTAGAGGCTTAGGAGCAGGCTTTAAGTTGTACTGTCATGATACTGACAAGAAGAGAAATGGAGCAGGAGTTACCTTGAAGGTGGAGATTGGTAGGAACGTTCTGGAAGTGAAAAGTATGTCAGATAGAAATAAAAGTCTGAAACTGGAAATTGAAGGTGTGATACTCAATGTTATTAGTTGCTATGCCCAACAGGTGGGATGAGGAGAAGAAGTTCTGCAATGTGTTAAATGAAGTGATGCAGAATATCCCCAGAAATGAGAGGGTGGTAATTGGGGCAGAATGGACATGTTGGTGAAGGCAATAGAGGGGATGAAGAAGTGATGGGCAGATTTGGTATACAGGATAGGAACGCAGAGGGTGGTAGATTTTGCAAAAAGGACGGAATGGTTGTAGTGAACATTCTTATTTCAGAAAAGACAGGAACATAGGGCAACTTATAAGAGCAGAGGTAAAAGAATGCAGGTAGACTACATCCTGTATTGACAAGGTAACCTGACAGAGATCAATGATTGGAAAGTAGTTGTACAAATTAGAGGACAAAGTGGTGGAATCTGAAAAGGTAGGAGTGTTGTATGGTTTTCAGGAAGGAATCTGGAAAGGCTCAGGGTGGTCAGGGAGAGCTTCAAGATGATTGGAAAACTACAGCTATTGTTATCAGGGAGACAGGTAGGAGAATACCCGGTGTGTCATCAGGAAGGAAAGTAGATGAGGAGTCTTGGTGCTTGAGTATATACAGAGCAAACAGTTAGCAAAGAGGAAGTGGAACACTGAGAGGTATGAAGAGAACAGGCAGGAGTACAGAAAGATGCAATGTAAGGCAAAGATAGAGGTAGCAAAGTCAAAACAGAGGGCGCACTATGACTTGTATGCTCAGTTGGACTGTAAGGAGGGAAAGAATGATCTATACAGGTTGGCAAAACAGAGAGATGAAGATGGAAAGGATATACAGCAGGTCTGGGTGATTAAGGATACAGAGGGAAATGTACTGACAGATGCTAGAAGAGTGATGGGAAGATGGAAAGAGTACTTTGAAGAGCTGTTGAATGTGGAAAATAAAAGAGAGGTAATGGTAGAAAAGATGACTATTGTAGACTACAAAGTAGTAGAGCTTAGTAAAAGTGAAGCGAGGAAAGTATTGAAGAGGATGAAGAGTGGAAAGGCAGTTGGTCCTGATGATATAACCTGTGGAGGAATGAGAGTGTCAAGGAGAAGTAGCACTACTTTCTGACTAGATTATTCGGGATCTTAGAGAGTGAGAAGATGCCTGAGGAATTGAGACAAAGTGTGATGGTGCCTATTTTTAAGAATAAGGGGATGTGCAGAATCGTGGCAACTACAGAGGGATAAAGTTGATGAGCCATACAATGAAGTTATGGTAAAGAGTAGTGGAAACTAGACTGTGAGCAGAAGTCAGCATTTGTGAACAGCAGTATGGCTTCATGCCTAGGAAGAGTACTACAGATGCAGTATTTGCGTTGAGAATGCTAATAGAAAAGTACAGAGAAGGCCAAAAGGAACTGCATTGCGTTTTTGTAGACCTAGAAAAAGCATATGACAGGGTGCCAAGAGAGGAGCTCTGGTATTGCATGAGGAAGTCTGGAGTGGTAGAGAAGTATGTTAAACTGGTGCAGGACATGTATGCTAGCTGTGAGACACTGGTACGGTGTGCTGTAGGGGTAACAGAGAAGTTCAAGGTGGAGGTGGGACTCCATCAGGGATCAGCTCTGAGCCCCTTCTTGTTCGCAATGGTGATGGACAGGCTGACAGATGAGGTTAGACAGGAATTCCCATGGACCATGATGTTTGCGGATGACATTGTGATCTGTAGTGAGAGCAGACAACAGGACAGAATATATGTGTGGGAATGAGAGGAACTCAGGTGGAACGGTGAGGCTACAGGGAGTGGAGATCAAGAAGCTGGAGGATTTCAGGTACTTAGGGTCAACAGTCCAGAGCAGCAGAGAGTGTGGAAAAGAGGTGAAGAGACAGGTTCAAGCAGGTTGAAATGGGGGGAGAAAAGTGTCAAGGGTACTATGTGATAGAAGACTTTCAACCAGAATAAAAGGAAAGGTATACAAGACAGTGGTGAGACCAGCGATGATGTATGGACTAGAAACTGTTACAATGACCAAAAGACAGCAGGCAGAACTAGAGGTTGCAGAGATGAAGATGTTGAGGTTCTCTTTGGGAGTGACCAGGATGGAGAGGATCAGGAATGAGTCTATCGGAGGGACGGCACATGTTCGATGTTTTGGAGAGAAGGTCAGAGAAGCCAGACTGAGATGGTTCGGTCACGTACAGAGGAGGGATAGTGAATATATTGGTAGACGGATGCTGGAATTGGAGCTGCCAGGCAAGAGGTCTCGAGGAAGACCAAAGAGAAGATTTATGGACGTGATGAGAGGGGATATGAAGGTGGTTGGTGTGAGAGAGGAGGATACAGAGAATAGGGATAGATGGAGAAAGTTGACTCGCTGTGGCGACCCCTAACGGGAAAAGCCGAAAGAAGAAGAAGAAGAAGAAGATAACAGAACATGTTGGGATTAGAATTTTCAAGAGGTATTATTTTCTTTGTCTGAGAATGTTTTGAAAATATTATAAACCTTCAGCCTCAGGGCAAATTAATACAATGAAAAATCCCAATTTGGGGAGATGAGATGGAAACCCAGGAATTTCGAATGTGACTCAAGTAACTTCATGATTCACGAAAAGTCAGCAACACCGGGCACACCTGCCGTCAGAGACGTTCTGTGACCAAGGCAAATGCTAAGGGAGAAAAAATCAACCTCAATATAATTATATTAAAACTAGTAATTATTACCTCTTAAAAGGGAAAAATCATACTGATTAAAATCAAAGCAATGCTGAATTTAAATGACTACAAATGATTATACCGTATAAGCCCCCCCCCCCACCTCCTATCAGCACCTGTTCTGTCTCTGTGGGGGGTGGGATGAATTTATTAATTTTAAGTTTATTGACACCTTGTTGTCTTCAAAATGTATTACTTTTATTATAATTTATTCTTACATGTGAAACCGAAGTAGATCAGGGGCAGGACAATGCCGCCATGGATAATTTGACCCAAGATGGACGTGACAATTTATTTTCTGAGACTGGTGACCAGAAGAACTACATCTTCCATGTCAATGCTCTTACTGCCCACCAGGAACATGTATATGCCGAAAGGGATGTACCTGCAGCCACGGTTTAGGAGAACATAGAGCAGGTTTTAGAAGAAGAATGTTTTCGACAAATATTATTCCAGGTGTTTTCATTCTCCACTCAATGATTTTGAGAGGGCAGTGTCCCTGTGATGTGTCTCCTTCTACCCACCACATGATCCAGGACACCAGCACCATGGTGGCCTCATTGAAAGCGTTGAAGAAACGAATCAGCTCCTCTCCCTCGTTTCCCAGCTTCCTCAGTGCCACGCCGAACACCATGGCGACCAACAGGCCCAGGATATTCATGCCATCTGCCTTAGTCCCAACAGCCATGTAAAAGACCAAGCAGAGGCTTTAGAATTATGGGATGTTGACTGGATGGCTCAGGTAAAACATCCCTTACCTCCAGCACCCGATTCAAGCTGACCCAGGGATGTTTTTTTCAAATCCTTTTTCATTGCATTTTGGTCTCATGTCAACTAAACATGATGCTAACATAGTGACTAAATCTGTCCACAACTTAACTGTACTGTAGCATGGTGAATTCCACAGTATTGTTATTCCACAGTATTGTGCATTTCAGTGTGGAATCAACACCTGTCATTTTTTAGCATAGCCAGTACACAGCATCAAGTACAAACTATCGCTGAGATTGTTAATATTTGAAAACATTTATCACTCATTTGTGAGCTATACTGCTTATCCTGCACTCAAGAAGTTATACTGTAGCTTTTGCTCAGGGCTCTTCAAAACGATGTGTCTGCTCACTTAAAAGTTAAAAAAAAATCAGAATTCAACATGTTATTTGTAGTTTATTGTTATGTGCACAGCCTGTACAATGAAATTCTTGAAATTCTTGAAATGAAATTTTGGTGTCCGAGGTGAAGGTAAATAGGTAGAGATAGATAGATAGATAGATAGATAGATAGATAGATAGATAGATAGATAGATAGATAGATAGATAGATAGATAGATAGATAGATAGATAGATAGATAGATAGATAGATAGATAGATAGATAGATAGATAGATAGATAGATAGATAGATAGATAGATAGATAGATAGATAGATAGATAGATAGATAGATAGATAGATAGATAATAAACATATATATCCAGATGTAACCAATGCAGGGAAATGGAGACAGTGCACAGACATGTAAACGGTGTAAGCAAGACGTGCAAGTTAAAGTTGAGTGCAGCTTTGAATGTGCAAATTCACAAAGTGCACACACAAATAGTTAGAATTTAGATGCATAAACAGTTGCATGAACATTACTGGTTGTGCCAGAGGTAAAGTACAGATTAGCCTTAGGCAGTACATGGTTGTTGAATCCTGTCAGTTCTTCAGGCATCTGGTGGCAGTTAGGCAAAACAAGTTCTTTAGTCATGCCATTCGGCATTTCATACAGTATCTCTGGCCAGTATCTCTTGGCAATAGAGGCAGCTCACCTGTTGGCTGGTGGAGGATGCTCTGCAGTGAAGGAAGTGGGTCCCAGTGATATTCTCTGCAGTCTTTACCACTCACTGCTTGCATTTGCAGTCCAGAGCGGTGGTGCCACCTCACCATACAGTGTTGCAACTAGTTAAGTGATGCAGCTATATATATATAAATGTATATATGCAAACCGTGTACGTGTATATATCTATATATATATGCAAATGTGTGCTTGTATATATATTTATTATTATATATAGATAAACTGGAAAGATAGTGAGAAAAAACTCTTACTGCATTTTCATCCTACCTATCTGTCTACAGGAGAACAACAAAAATCTCTTGTGGTGATTTGATTTTCCAAGGAGGGCAATAAATTCTGCCTTACACCAGGTTGTGGCCTGCCACCGGGAACATACATAGTTCTTTGTGGGCTCTGTTGCGAGTTCTTGAGTCGGTTAGCTTCCTGATGGAAGCTCTAAAGTTATAATATACAGTCATGTACTCCGTCAACTTGAAACATTTTGTTGATAGGTCATAATACCTGCAACAGCTCAGTCATCTCCATGTCTGTCTATTATTTTACACAGCCTGGGTGCATTCCATGAATAATTCATTTTCCACCTTGCTTTGTCATTTCAGCCTGCAGCATAACAAAGTGTTTCCTGATTCAAATTTCAGCCCAAGACTTACAGATTGGCCTTTTGACAACAGTCCAAAGAAAACATGTGCTTCAGTCCACAGGTGCCCTTAGTCGCTGTTCCTCAAATAGTCCATTTCGATCTTATCTCCACCTGATTGGATTTGAAAAATCAAATTGTCAGTTCAGATTGCCACCCACAAAAATGGTGAAATAAATTGATAAATAGAGAAATAAAGAAATAAATCACCAATTAACTGCAGAAAGTAGACAAGCTTCTCCGAGGGAATCAGCCCTAGCAGAAAATTCATGTAATGTTTTTTTTGAATTTATATCTTACCACTGGGATTTGAAACACTTCTATGTATAATTGTGACCTTTTTAGCCATCTCTTAAAGATTCTTGCATGATTCTGTAATATTTTTTCTACAGTTTAGGACTTACTTGAGTACATTTTTTGTTTGACGCATGAAAAAGTTTGTTTACTTTTTATTTATTAAACGTTCCCTACAACTAACCACTTGCATGCCTTTATATAATCCATTGATTGTCTACCCACTTACTGTATCCTGCATTCAGGGTCGAGTGATTCACTAACTCATTCAGGACAATCGTTCCCAATTTTTTTTTCATATTAACCTGCTGCATGTTTTTGAACTGTAGGAGGAAACACAGGAATAAACTCCAAACACAAAGGTTGCCTTGTCAGAATTGAACCAGGGTTTTTCATGCTGTGTGGCTGAAGCGCAACCATACCACCCTTTATATAATATAATGTAATGTAATATAATATTACACAACATCAGTTTACATCAAACTAAGGTGCTGCTTTATATCTCTGTGCGTCTCTATAACTCTCTCCTGCTACCTCAACTGGTTGAGACAGAAAGCTGCCCGCATTCAGATTGGATCTATCTGTTTCTGACTGAAAAAAAAAAATCTTCATAGCAATCAAGTGTTAAGTTGGATTTCTGGACATCATTTGAAAGAGTGCTATCCAGATTAGTATTGTGATTTGGTGCCATATGAATTATATTTCACTTGAATCTGACTTTGTGTTGTAGTATTGCTGTGTTTCGTGTTTCATCGGCATGATAATGATATGTCCCAGCCTTTTTACTTGACATAGCAAAATGTGTCATCACCGATTGTTCTTTGACTCATCAGGGTGCAAAATAGTCCTGTCACATTCCCTTGAGATCACCTCTCAAGTCATGACGAGTGTTTCTGACAGACAGTGGAAACAGAATGTTCACTGTGTGAGCAGAGCAGATATTTAGCAGTTGAGTTTATAATATTTAATTTGAAATCCTTCGACGCTAAATATATTTGGAGGACTTGAAAATATCAAAATGACTATTTTGGATTTTTATCTATATAGCGCCAATTATGTAGTTCTGCGCTGGACTACACGCTTTGAAATGATTTACAGGTATTGATGGCCTTCTGTCTCAGCTGAGGGGGAGACGTTTGGGTGGTTGATGGTTGAGAGGGATGAGGGGAACAAAAATGATCTCCAATAAAAATAATAAGATTTAGGACTAATAGATACATGGTTATAGCTGAAACAGTAATATCTTTAATATGCATAAAAGAAATAAAGATGGATGCTTCACTGGACCGTAGATCAAGCTATGCCCTCTGGGAAACTGTGAAGCAAGAGAGCTCAGGAAATAGGGAGAAGACGTGAGCTTGCAATCCTTTTCACAAATATATAAAAGAATTTGTGCAACCATACATGACAGAGGCTGGTATTAATCATTGAACCTGTAACTTAGATTTTAAGTTTTTCCATAACCATGATGAAAGAAATACATTTCTGCTGTCAAAGGGTCCCTGAGAGGAGGTCCCACCAGTACCGGTTCCCACCTTTAAACATGACCACACACCATTACATTACATTACATTACATTACATTACATTACATTACATTTGGCAGACGCTTTTATCCAAAGCACTTACACATGTAGATGCACACACACATACACGCACCAAATAATAATACTCCATCATCGCCATGAATGTATGGACCCTAATTGTACAAATTAGATTCTCCTGGAGGATAAGATGCTCTTTAAAAATCAATCCCCGACTGATGCAAATATGTATTTAAATGACACAATAATTTCTTAACAAATTATCTGGACCTGGAATTAAGGTAGCACAGAATTGCTTACCTTTTTTCCATCAGTCAAGTCCATCCTTAATTTGGGCCAGCAAGTTTGTTTCATGTAAACACACACACACACACACACGCACTCCCTCACGCTCACTGTGTGTGTTAATAACAGTTGCTTTTTATCCCCGACAGTGATAATAGAAGCATAACAAAGCTTCTCTCTCTCTCTCCCTTCCCTCGATCTCCTCCATTCTCTCTCTCCAGGTTCTCTCACCCCATCCTGCGTCTCCTCCTCTGCACCTGCTCCTCCCCTCCCGCCAAGATATTCTCAGTCCCGTAGCACCCAAGTGATGTTCGCAGGTGTCCAGCGGCTGGGAAGCCTGTTTTTGTGTGTGTTTTATTTTATATATTTTTGTTTAAATCGATTCATTTTTTTCCCCCCCCATGTTCTAAGGATCTTTCTGGCATGGGAATTATTCCTGGTTTCTTGAAGTGAGCGGCCGAGAAACACTCGGGTCCCATCCAAAAAAAAGGAGGGAGGGGAAGGAGGCTTCGGTGAAACTTGGGGTGCCGGGACGGGCCTGATTTATTTTTAATTTTTTGCCTGGGTTAGGAAAAAAAAATAAAAAATCAATTGATCAATCAGGAGATTTTTACTGACTTGTGAAAGAGCGCGCTCACAGGGGGGAGGAAATAAGGTCTCGCCATGAAATCGGTGATTTTCAACTGCGGTTTATACCTTCTCCCCTGGATCCTCATCGCCATCATTATTAGCTACAGACCAAACAACCGACCCGTCCGGACCCCGCCGACCCTCAGGCGGACCGGCGGCGGCGGCGCGCGGAACCTCTCCGCCCTGCCGGTCATCTACGCCATCACCCCGACTTACAAACGCCCGGTGCAAAAAGCAGAGCTGACCCGGTTGGCTCACGCCTTCCGCCAGGTGCCCCGGTTCCACTGGCTCATCGTGGAGGACTCGACGACGCGCACGGAGCTGGTTACGCGCTTCTTGGCGCGCTGCGGGGTGCCGTATACGCACCTGCATTTCTACACGCCGGTCAGGGTAAAGCGCCCCGGGATGCCACGGGCCACCGAGCAGAGGAATTGGGCTCTTACGTGGCTCCGGGAGCACCGGACCAAACAGGACGCCGGGGTGGTTTTCTTCGCGGACGATGACAACACGTACACCCTGGAGCTGTTCGACGAGGTAAGAAAAAACCCCTTCCACCCCCTCCTGCAGGCTCAGGTGGAGGGGAGCGTGGAGGTGTGTTGAGTCGTATTCTGTAATAACGGTGCATTTTGTAAAAAAACATCCAAAATTAAATAACTTTTTCATTGCATTTTGTAATAAATTGCCCCAATGCATTTTGTAAGAAATTTTGCCGCATTATGTAATAAGTTATTGCATTGCATTTGCATTATTGCAAGTGCATTTTGTAATAATCTTCTCAAAATGTAATAATTTATTTCATAATGCGGCAAAATTTATTTCAAATGAGTTGGGGTATGTTGAGCCGCATTTTGTAATAACAGAGCATTTTGTAATAAACGTCCAAAATGTGGTAACTTTTTCATTTCATTTTGTAATAAAGCCACATTTTGTAATAAACTGCCCTAATGCATTTTTTGATAAATTTTGCCGCAATATGTAATAAGTTATTACATGTTGAGAAGATTTTTTACAAAATGCACTTGCAACTTTTTTATTCTCTAGGAAATGTAATAACATAGTGCATTATGTAATAACAATTCTAAAGCATAGTTTATTTGTTTGTTAATTCACTTATTTTACTTTAAAGTATTTGTAAAAGCTAGGCCTATTATTAGTATCACTGTATTAGCCTAGTAGCAGTACTTAGCAATTACTACCAGTACACTATTCAAAGGTTGCATTAACAGAGAATATTCTATTAATTCCCTGTTATTACATTTCCTAGAGAATAAAAAAGTTGTGAGTGCATTTTGTAATAATCTTCTCAAAATGTAATAACTTATTACATAATGCGGCAAAATTTATTACAAAATGCGTTGGGGTATGTTGAGCCGCATTTTGTAATAACACTGCATTTTGTAGTAAACGTCCAAAATTTAATAACTTTTTCATTTCATTCTGTGATAAAGCAGCATTTTGTAATAAACTGCCACATTTTGTAATAAACTGCCCTAATGCATTTTGTGATAATTTTTTCCGCATTATGTAATAAGTTATTAAATTTTAAGAAGATTTTTACAAAATGCACTTGCAACTTTTTTATTCTCTAGGAAATGTAATAACTGTTATTGCACTGTTATTACAAAATGCGGCTCAACAAGTTTGAGCTGTCAAGGTGATATCCATTTAGGATGGAGCTATGTCTCCAGCGCTCCCCTAGTGGCTATTTCGATAATGGAATGCGAATTGCAAAGCGAGACAACTCAGCCGACCAGTACATTTTTGAAATTTTAGAGCAAGACAATGTTTTGCTTTTTAAGTGGACCCTGAGAGGTCGGCTGAGATTCAAATTTCGGATCGTTCTGCAATAGTTAGAGTATCTCAAAAAAAATCTTGTGTCATCAAGAATTTTAGATCTAATGAGAATGACGGGTCTTTTTAAAATGCACAGAGCATCTGCTTCAGGTTCAAACTTTTTTCAGCTTTTTTAGCACAAATGAGACGGATTCGAATGTGGCACTGATTTTTCAATTTTCAGCTCAAACGATGTAGACATTTCACATCCACTTCACTTTGGACTGTGCAATGTCCTCTTTTTCCTTATGTGTTACTAGTTCAGGCTTTGGGGCCAGAATATGTAGCTATTGTCCTAAAATATCAGCTGGCCAGATTTGTACGGGCCTGAATTGGATCACTTCAAGGTCATGTTTTTTACAACATAATTGTTTTCATTTTCCAGATACAAATGAAGCCTGAAAAAAGTAGTCCATGTATTGATTCCATCTTTGTGTGTCCCTGTTTACCGGTTGCAGAGCAATGGCTAATGCTAAAATTAAAGAAGATGCTGAAACTGATCTCTTGGGCCTTGTCGTGTCACCTGCTTTAAAACGCAATTGTGGTATCTCGTTCAAACATGTGCCTGTATGATCCTGCCCTAAGGTGCATTGTGGCTTTATGCTTGACACCTGCAGGCTGCAGCTCCTTGAGCAATAACTTAGATTCTGAGGGGGGAGTCAATGTGCTTTTTGTGTTAACTGACATAAGATCAGTGTGATACTCGGCTTCTTCTCAAAAGATTTAAAGCTGTTGTTAAAACAGTTTTAAAGGACCGGTGTCAAAATTAAGCATAAATTAATATTCATACAATAGGAGCTGTATGTATAAATGTGATGTCATAAGATAGGCTGTCTCAAAGACAGACCTTATCTTTTCACATTTCTCCCCCCATTGTCTCATTTGACTGATTAATACCCGGTTTAAATCGTATGGTTGTGGTTCGCCTCATCAGAAGAATACAAATGTACCTGTGCTCCTATAGTGCACATGTTTTCTGGCATTCTGGTTTTCTGGCATTCCAACTGCATTTTTGTCAGAGGGTAAATGTGCATGTACAAGGTGTTTCTAGTCTGGGGTGTCAAGCTTTTACCGGGCTCTGAATTTCTCTGCGCGTTTGGTGCTCTGTGCAAAAAGTTATTTCACAAAGATGTCGTGTTGTACAGCTTTGTCTGCCCTTGAATTTTCGTATAGCTGAGCAATTATTCAAAATAAGGTATTATTTATGTACTTTATATGCAGCAAAGTCAGTGCTGCGCTTATCTGTACATCTAACTACTGCCCATTCAAAGTGCACTCTTCCTTGTACTGGTACTTTGTGAGTTGCACACCAAGTTGCACTACTTCTTTTTTTGACTTTTCCCTTCAGGGGTCGCCACAGCAAATCAACTCTCTCCATCTAACACCATTCTCTGTATTCTCCTCTCTCACACCAATTACCTTCATATCTGCTCTCACTACATTCATAAATCTTCTCTTTGGTCTTCCTCTAGACCTCCTGCCTGGCAGCTCCAATTCCAGCATCCGTCTATCAATATGCTCACTATCTCCTCCTCTGTACATGACCGAACCACCTCAGTCTGGCTTCTCTGACCTTCTCTCCAAAACATCTAACATGTGCTGTTCCACTGATAGACTCATTCCTGATCCTATCCATCCTGGTCACTCCCAAAGAGAACCTCAACATCCTCATATCTGCAACCTCTAGTTCTTCCTCCTGTCTTTTCGTCATTGTAACTGTTTCTAGGCCATAATGCATCGCTGGTCTTACCATTGTCTTGTACACCTTTCCTTTCTTTCTAGCCGATAGTCTTCCATCACATAGTACCCCTGACACTTTTCTCCACCCATTCCAACCTGCTTGAACCCGTCTCTTCACCTCCTTTCCCCACTCTCCGTTGCTCTGGACTGTTGACCCAAAGTACCCTAAATCCTCCAGCTTCTTGATCTCCATTCCCTGTAAACTCACTGTTCCATCCAAGTACCTCTTATTCACACACATATATTCTGTCTACTTCAATTAATTTTCCTTCCTCTCCCTTCAGTATAGCTCCACCTCTCTAGATTTTCCTCTATCTGTTTTCTGCTCTCACTACAGATCACAATGTCATTTGCAAACATCATGGTCCATGGACATTCCTGTCGAACGTCATCTATGAGCCTGTCCATCACCACTCCGAACAAGAAGGGGCTCAGAGCTGATCCCTGATGGAGTCCAACCTCCACTTTGAACTTCTCTGTTACCCTTACAGCCCAGTGCACCACTGTCTCACACCTAGCATACATATCCTGCACCAGTTTACCATACTCCTTTGCCACTCCAGACTTCCCCATACACTACCAGTGCTCCTCTCTTGGTACCCTGTCATATACTTTTTCTAGGACTACAAAAGCACAATGCAGCTCCCTCTGACCTTGCCTGTACTTCTCTATTAGCATTCTCAAAGAAAATACTGCATCTATAGTACTCTTTCTAGGCATGAAGTTATACTGTTGTTCACAAATGCTGACTTCTGCTCTCAGTCTAGTTTCCACTTGTCTTTACCATAACTTCATTGTATGGCTCATCAACTTTATCCCTCTATAGTTTCGGCAATTCTTCACACCCCCCTTATTATTGAAAATAGGCACCATCACATTTCATCTCCATTATCCAGGCATCTCCTCACTCTCCAAGATTAATTTAGTCAGAAATTCTACCGCTGCCCCTCCTAGACACTTCCACACCGCCACGGATATATCTTCAGGACCAACTGCTTTTCCACTCTTCATCCTCTTCAATGCCTTCAATCCCTCACTTCACTTTTACTAATTTGTGCTACTTTGTGGTCTACAATAGTCACCTCTTCTACCCTTGCCTCTCTTTCATTTTCCACATTCGTCAGTTTTTCAAAGTACTCTTTCCATCTTCCCATCCCTCTTCTGTCAATACATTTCCCTCTCTATCCCATACCTGTTGTACATCCTTTCCATCATTTTCTCTCTGTTTCGCCAACCTGTATAGATCATTCTCACCCTCCTTACTATCCAACCGAGCATACAGGTCATCATACGCCCTTTGTTTTGCCTTTGCTACCTCTATCTTTACCTTATGTTGTATCTCTGTGTACTCCTGTCTGTTCTCTTCAGTCCTCTCAATATCCCACTTCTTAGCTAAAAGCTTTCTCTGTATATAATCCTGCACTTCCTCATTTCACCACCAGGTCTCCTTATCTACATCCCTTCACGATGACACACCAAGTACTCATCTACCTGTCTCCCTGATAACACTAGCTGTTGTTGTCCAATCATCTGGAAGCTCACACTGACCACCCAGAGCCTTTCTCAACTCCTCCCTGAACACCATACAACATTCCTCCCTTTTCAGCTTCCACTACCTTGTCCTCTGCTCTGCCTTTGTCCTTTTGATCTTCCTTGGTACCAGAGTCATCCTACAAACCACCATCTTATGGGGCATAGCCACTAACAACATTGAGCATCACACCTTCACTTTACAATTTCAGACTCATAAGTCTATCTGATATTCTTTTCAACTCCAGAACATTCCTATCCATCCCCTCCTTCAAGATAACTCCCATTCCGTTTCTCTTCTTGTCAGTACCTAATTAATACAACTTAAAGCCTGCTCCTAAGCTTCTAGCCTTTCTACCTTTCCACCTGGTCTCCTGTACAAACAGTACACACAGGACACTTTCCTTCTCTGCATCATGATGACCAATTCTCTACTTTTTCCCATCAGACCCAATATTCAAATTTCCTATTTTCATTCCCAGACTCCTTCTTTTCTTCTTCTCTCTCTGCTTCTGAACACGCCTTCCTCTTCTCCTTCTTTGACCTACAGTAGTCCAGTTTCCGTTGGTTCCCTCAAGGTCATTGGTGCCAAAGGCGGTTGTTGTTAACCTGGGCCTCGACCAATCCGGTACGATCTGGTTATGTTTTATTTGCATGTTTGGTTTCAGCAAAAGTTTTATATTTATCCAGGCCTTGGACCGGCTCAGGGAGACACTGGCTCGTGCCCCCTCGTGTCTGCAGTCCAAATATGCGGCTGCGCAAAAGCTTGTCATATTAATTCTTAATATATACGTATATATTTATTATTTACATTTATATATAATTTATATACTTATAATTTAAATGTGTTTTTGTGGCTTTATTTATCTGTATTGAACGTTATGATGATTATAATCTCCTGTCAGTATTTACTGCTGTCTCTTACAATGCTGAGTGTCAGGTTAACTTTACACTCACAATACATCATCACATAATTGTTTATGATGAGCAATATCAGCCATTACCAATATTTCTTTTGTTAATGAATGAACGTGAGTTGATTGAGTTCTATCGATCTGAGAGCTGACAGTGTATTATTTTTTTGATTTGGCCACAATTCTAATATTCTTGTCTTGTATTTTAAAATCAATAGATATACTATGGATTGGTTATATGTTTATGTCAAAATTGAGTTTGCTGTAGGAATATATTTTTTTTATTTTTATGTGTATATATCATCTTCTATTTTTTAGCCAAGGCATCACAGCTTTATGTCTTCTTTTATTTAGGGCAGAGAAGCTCGATATGCAATTTTCTTTAGGCAAATGTCATTCAATTAGTGTGCCAAGGGCACTTTACAACCTGTAGCTAAATGGGCAGACATACTGTACTCTTCACTGGGCTGTCAGTCATCCTTTTGCAAAAATATAACCTTTGTTCGAAATATGGATTGGAAATGAATTTGCAACAGTATTGTAACTCCACCTTGGGTATATTTGGATTTGTATAGTATTTATACTGAGCTTCCTGCAGCTCTAAGTGCTACAAGTCAGTGGGATGTCTGGGCGCCATCATGCTTTGCTGATTACTGATGCAGTTTGCCTCTATTGTTTTGTCACGAGTGACTGGCTAGAGGCTGTTTGGATGAGCAATGAGGATGAGGGCAGAGATGCCAGTTAGCCTGTGTAAGAAAATACACTCCCCTAGTCACATAATAAAAGATACTTTCGATCAAGCCCGATATGAGGCCTCTTTGCACCAGGAAACCAGCAGTCACAAAAATATGGGATTCTTCAGACTTGTTTTTGGTGTCTATGTGTACTTTATTTGTCGTATCTCCTCTTTACAGATGCGAAGCACCCCGACTGTGTCTGTGTGGCCCGTGGGATTTGTAGGTAGCAGATTGTACCAGCGCCCGCTGGTGACAGAAGGCAAAGTTGTGGGCTGGTATAGTGGCTGGAGACCCGACCGACCCTTCGCCATCGACATGGCAGGTGAGAAGCATCAAAGATCAGATTGTGGAATACTGATCGACACTCTTCTTTATTTTGTAACAATACAGTTACACTCAAGACAATATTTATTTGTATGTTTGACTTATTTTAAGCTTCTGAGGAATTATCTGTGTTTTGAATTGTACTGTACATACTGTGAAGGTATGAACCCCAAGTGTAGATGTTGAGCATTTGGTAGTTTTGTACGTACATTAGTGCATACATTATCATCAACAACAATTGTTGTTATTTGTGTTTTCTAGAACTAGGTGTGTACTAGTCCAACTATACTGTTAGTATTAAGAAATCTCATAGTTAAAAACAGCTAAGGTTACCTTGTTGGACAGCTGGCTTATCTGTTTGATTACATACAAAATAGCAAGCTGGTCCTCTCAGAGATAATGGGTCAGCAGAGAAAAAATGGGCAAAGAAGCGGCCATTTCAGTCAGGTTTGTTAAACTTCCACGGAGTACGCATTGGTCACGATCCTCCAAGTTAATTTCCAGTTTTATTTTTTTCCCTAATGGTGATTCTTTAAAGCTTCAGTTCTATCGCTCATGTAACTGACGATAGAAAATGTATTTTGTTCCATCAACCTGACCTGGTCTGGACCTTCAGTTGGCATTGTTTGATCATGCAGCCATCAGAAAAAAGGGAACTGCTGCTAGTGAGAGCCAAAGAAGACACTAAAAAATTAAGACCAAAATGTAACATGTAGTTAAATGAGAACATTAATAGTAATACGACATCCACCTAAAAAATCACAGTCTTTTGTAGTTCAAATCTCTTCTTTTTTTATTTTTGAAGTTCCATGGGTAGAAGAGGTGACTATTGTAGACCACAAAGTAGCACAAATTAGTAAAAGTGAAGTGAGGAAGACATTGAAGAGGATGAAGAGGTGAAAGGCAGTTGGTCCTGATGACATAGCTGTGGTGATGTGGAAGTGTCTAGGAGAGGCATCGGTAGAGTTTCTGACTCAATTATTCAAAGGGATCTTAGAGAGTGAGAAGATGCCTGAAGAATGGAGATGAAGTGTGATGGTGCCCATTTTTAAGAATAAGGGGAAGTGCAGAATTGCGGCAACTATAGAGGGATAAAGTCGATGAGCCATACAATGAAGTTATGGGGAAGAGTAGTCAGCATTTGTGAACAGCAGTATGGCTTCATGCCTAGAAAGACTACTACGGATGCAGTATTTCAGAGTGAGCTGCATTGTGTTTTTGTAGACCTAGAAAAGCATATGACAGGATGCCAAGAGAGGAACTCAGGTATTATATGAGGAAATCTGGAGTGGCAGAGAAGTATGTTAGGCTGGTGCAGGACATGTATGCTAGCTGTGAGATGGTGCAGTGAGCTGTAGGGTTAACAAAGAAGTTCAAGTAGGAGGTGGGACTCCTCCAGGGATCAGCTCTGAGCCCCTTCTTGATTGCAGTCGTGATGGGCAGGCTGACAGAATAGGTTAGACACGAATCTCCATGGACCTTGTTGTTTGCAGATGTCATTGTGATCTGTAGTGAGATCAGTGACCAGGTAGAGGAAAATCTAGTAAGGTCGAGGTTTGCACTGGAAAGAAGAGGAATGAAAGTTAGTTGCAGTAAGACAGATTATATGTATGTGAATGAGTGGAACTCGAGGGCAATGGTGAGGCTACAGTTTATGGTGTGTTTACAGGGAGTGGAGATCAAGAAGCTGGAGGATTTCAGGTACTTGGGGTCAACAGTCCAGAGCAGCAGAGAGTGTGGAAAAGAGGTGAAGAGACGGGTTCAAGAAGGTTGGAGTGGGTGGAGCAAAGTGTCAGGGGTACTATGTGATAGAAGACTATTGGCCAGAATGAAGGGAAAGGTGTACAAGACAGTGGTAAGACTAGCGATGCTGTATGGCTTAGAAGCAGCTACAATGACGAAAAGACAGGAGGCAGAACTAGAGGTTGCAGAGATGAAGATGTTGAGGTTCTCTTTGTGAGTGACCAGGATGGATAGGATCAGGAATGAGTCCATCAGAGGAACAACACATCAAAGATGTTTTGGAGAGGGGGTCAGAGAAGCCAGACTGAGATGGTTCAGTCATGCACAGGGGAGTGATAGTGAATATATTGGTAGACGGATGCTGGAATTGGAGCTGCCAGGCAGAAGGTCTCGAGGAAGACCAAAGAAAAGATTTATGGATGTAGTGAGAGAGGATATGAAGGTAGTTGTTGTGACAGAGGAGGATACATCAGCAGGAGCCGATGAAAGAAAAATGATGAGGGGGATAACAGTATAACAGCTTATTGAAGCACTAGTGGTTGTCCATTTTAGCAGTTCAAACTCAGTCCTGAACGGGGACTCAATTCCGGCTTCGGACCCAGCGTTATTTGTTGTTTTGAACTACACATAGGTTGTTCCTTTTCCCCCCGTGAGATGCTACCGCTCCTATTAGCTGGTTGGATGCTTCAGGGAGCTAAGTGGGAGGAACTTAGAGCAGGATTTGGACAATAGCCTCCTGGGCAAACACTGCTCAGACTGATATCTGTATCCGAGGCTTGCTTCGGGGCAGGAGATGTCTATCTTATAATTGCTCACATATCTGTTGGCTCGGTCTCAGCATTTATCTACGTGATTAGTCTACCTTGTTGCACATGATGCATAAGAAGTACAACCCAGCTCACGTTTCTGAGCAGCTAGAGTTCACTGTCTCCTGGGTTGTTCTTTATTTTCTATTTTTTTGGTGTAATGTCTTTAAAAAATTCTCTTGGTCTCACCCTGTACAGTATTATTGTAACCCTCTGCATTTATCTGGGCTTGGAACCGACTCAGGGAGACACTGCTCCGTGCCCCCCGAAGGCAGGCTTGGGTAGACACAGGCCAGTGCTGCACTGAGGCTGCATTTCCAAATTCCAAGAGCATTAGTCAATAAAAAAAAAAAAAAATTAATGTGGCAATAGCAATCCTGGCAAGCACAGTCAAATTATCTGCATGCTGGCAGGAGACCTCAGCACTAAGCAGAGGGACAGGACGAGTATAAAAAAGGGTTGCCAAAATGCCTTTGTCATTTTGCTGAGGAGTTGTTTTTTTTCCATTATTCACTGCTATGTCCTGGAACATTTTCCTTTACCAGCATGGGTAAGCTTCTTGGTATCTTAAAGATGTGAAAGACATTTGTCTTGCATCTCCTCCAGATGGTCTGCAGGAAAGATCCACACATCAGATGTGTGAATAATTCGTATGATCTACGCCTGTTGACAGAAACAAGGTCATAGGTTGTACATTTATATTTAGTCACAATGATTTGAACATTGGCCCTGCGATTGAATGTCGACCAGTCCAGGGTGTACCCCGCCTCTTGCCCGATGGCAGCTGGGATAGGCTCCAGGATAGGTGCAGGATAAGTGGCAGACCACGTATGGATGGATAGATGGATTAATTGATTTTCACATTGTAATGTCAGCATTATTTTTTGTGAATACTAACTAAGCATATAATAGATTGTATTAACTTTAATCATGAGGGGTGTTTGGATGTGGATTAAAGTAAATGAGACAAATAGTCATTTCTGTCTTCATCCACTCAGGCAAAGGAGTGCCAACACAAAGGGTGGTCTCTGTGGTCGATGAAAAATTGTTAGAAACTTTTGAGGGGATGTTGGTGTTTCCGCCTCACAGCAAGAGGGTCTCTGGTTGACAGGATAAGCAGTTTAGGTAATGATTTAGTGAGCAAATGGGGGTAAGTTAACCATCAAGGCCAACAAGAATAAGCAGGGATGTGTCCACACCAACGCACCTGCAAGCATGGAAATGTAAAGAAAATGGCAAAATTCTTTCTATTTAAGTTAGCGGTGTTGGATTGCAGTTGCAGGAGTAGATTCTTTGGAAATTTGGCAAAAATAAAAAAAATAGGTATTATCATTTCATGAAGAATTATTATATTTATATGTTCCTATTTTGGTACATTTGGCAATAAAATACAGTTGTAATTTCATGACAACATGATTATATTTCTTGTGATAAGAGATTCCTGTTAGCTACATTTCAGTGGTTTGGGTGACTAATATTTTGCGTTCCCCTGCAAAATTTGTAAGCGTCTCCACTGAAAGTCGGGTAAAGAGTTCATCGCAGTAATAGAACTGTTGTTCCTCGACGGGCAATCAGGATGACTTTCCAGGTCACAACTGCTGTACTTTTTGCTCCCAGTGTAATTAGATAGTGTCAGTTCTTGCCGACATGTTACCAGTATTTGATCAGATTGATTAAACCTGGTTGCAACCCATCCATTAAATCTCACCTCTGCTTTTTCATCATGAGCATCCTGACTACTCCCTGACTCAGTTCTCAAACACTTCCCTCTATTTATTGCAATTATTAGAGGAGAATTGCAGACCCCTGTGGCAAATGAATTTCCTATCAGTCATATCATAGTCATTAGATGCACCAAGGCATGGTATCATTTTTGTAAAAGATCATAATAGTCTCATAATATGCTTTCACTGCGTGCCAGTTAACCTTTTTTCGCCTACTCTTTGCTTTTCCTCCCCTGCCTGTCGTCTCCCAAAGGCTTCGCCATCAACCTCCAGGTGATCCTGGCCAAACCGCTGGCTAGGTTCAAGAGGTTCGGCTCAGGGCCGGGTATGCAGGAGACGGACTTCCTCAAGCAGATCACTAAGGTCACCGAGCTGGAGCCCAAGGCCAGCAACTGCACTCGGGTCAGTGAAAGTGCACCGTATCGGGAGCTTCTAAAAATTCTTACCGTTTTGAAGTAATACAAGCCATGGGCTTAAGTTCAGCAGCTCAATGCTAAAGTCATAGGCTAGGGAGTTGTCTTTCATATAGTTGGCTGCACCGCTCTCAAGGATCTAAACAAATAGGAATAAATGATCTAACCTGGTTTTGAAAATGGTGCTGTTGGGGGCTGACTTAGTTTTAAAAAAAATGCCAGCAGGGAAAGTTAATCAAGGAGAAGGTTGTCCGTTCGAGGGAAGATTCATTTTCAAGGTAACACATGTCCATTTTTGGATCTTCCTACTATCATGCTATCTGTAGAGCCAGTGATGAAGATTGGGGGGAGAAATTTCAGGATGAGGTGAAATATAGACCGAAAAATTAGTTATCTGTAATTGTAACAAAATGTAACTCATCATTTTGGGTAATTTTAATCTAATGATAATAAATTTTTAGGCGCTTCAGTAAAGACCATCTCAAATGTTCATGCGTCTCTTGGCCTCCCTTTATAATCTTTATCTAGAGCCCCTTTTCGTCACAACAAAGTATGTTTATTATGTGCTCCTTTTGGAAATAACATTAGACTTAAAATACACCTGGTGGTGCAGCCTGGACACATCTTCAGTGACTCTCCCGAGATCAGTGGGTGTTTCGGGTCTTGGTCACACACCCTCACTCAGGTGACCCAGCCAGGGTTGATCAGTCCCCCGACTTGTGTACCGGTAGCACAGGTACAGGTAGTATGAAGCCATACTGCTGTTCATTAATGCTGACTTCTGCTCTCAGACTAGTTTCCACTACTCTTCCCCATAACTTCGTTGTATGGCTCATTAACTTTAACCCTCTATAGTTGCCTCAATTCTGCACATCCCTCTTATTCTTAAAAATGGGCACCATCACTCTTCGTCTCAATTCCTCAGGCATCTTCTCACTGTCTAAGATCCTGTTGAATCTGGTCAGAAACTCTATCGCTGCCTCTCCTAGACACTTCCACACCTCCAAGGGTATATCATAAGGACCAACTGCTTTTCCACCCTTCATCCTCTTCAATTCCTTCCTCACTTCACTTTTACTAATTTGTGGTACTTTGTGGTCTACAATTGTCACCTCTTCTACCCTTGCCTCTCTTTCATTTTCCATATTCATCAGCTTTTCAAAGTACTCTTTCCATCTTCCCATCACTCTTCTAGCATACATTTCCCTCTCTATCCTGAATCACCTGGACCTGTTGGACATCATTATCTCTCTGTTTCGCCAACCTGTATAGATCATTCTCACCCTCCTTAGTGTCCAACCAGGCATACAAGTCATCGTGTGCACTTTGTTTTGCCTTTGCTACCTCTATGTTTACCTCACGTTGTAGCTCCCTGTACTCCTGTCCGTTCTCTTCAGTCCTCTCAGTATCCCACTTCTTTTTTTTCTAACCACTTTCTCTGTATATACTCCTGCACTTCCTCATTCAACCACAGTCTCCTTATCTACTTTCCTTCCAGATGACACACCAAGTACTCATCTACCTGTCTCCCTGATAACACTAGCTGTTGTTGTCCAATCGTTTGGAAGCTCATCTTGACCACCCTGAGCCTTTCTCAACTCCTCCCTAAAAACCCTACAATACTCCTCCCATTTCAGCTTCCACCACTTTGTCCTCTCCTCTGCCTTTGTCCTCTTGATCTTCCTTGTCACCAAAGTCATCCTACTAACCACCCTCCTGTGCTGTCCAGCTACACTCTCAACCACAATTACTTTGCAGTCACTGATCTCTTTTAGGTTACCTCTTCTATACAAGATGTAGTCTTCCTGCATCCCCCTACCTTCGCTCTTACCCTATGTTCCCGTTTTTTTTGGGAAAAAGATGTTCACTCCAGCCATCTCTATCCTTTTTGCAAAATCTACCACCATCTGTCGCTCTGCATTTGTCAGGGTCTCACACCTGGGTCCAATTCGTAATCGGCGCCAGCTGCAGCAGCGGCCGCTAATCAAGATCCCTATAAAGGGCAGCTGCACACTCTGCCTGGCACTGGGGGATTGTGGCCGCCCCGCCCCGCCCCGCCCCGCCCCGCCCCGCCCCGCCCCGCCCCGCCCCGCCCCGCCCCTGTCCGAGATCCAGCCTTCAACCTGCCTGGGGCCCGTCCTGCCTTCCCCCTTCACCCTGCCTGGGGGCCTGTCCTGCCTTCACCCTGCCCGGGGGCCCGTCCTGGTGAGACCCAGCCCTGTGCGACTCTGTCTCGGGGCCAGGGACTTACCAGTGACACCCTACCTGCCATTTCTACTCAAATAAAGCGCTTCAACCCAGATTCCTGCTCCGAGGTGTGGTTCCCTGCCCGAGTCCGCCCCCGTGACAGCATTCCTTTCCTGTATACCAAACCTGCCCATCACTTCTTCATCCCCTCTATCGTCTTCACCAACATGTCCATTGAAGTCTGCACCAATTACCACTCTCTCATTTCTGGGGATATTCTGCATCACTTCATTTAACACATTCCAGAACTTCTCCTTCGCTTCAAATTCACATACCACCTGCAGGGCATAGCCACTAACAACACTGAGCATCACACCTTCAATTTCAAGTTTCAGACTCATCTGACATTCTTTTCACCTCCAGAACATTCTTAACTCCACCTTCAAGATAACTCCCACTCCATTTCTCTTCTTGTCCGTACCATAATAGTACAACTTAAATCCAGCTCCTAAGCTTCTAACCTTACAACCTTTCCACCTGGTCTCCTGGACACACAATATATCCACTTTCCTTCTCTGCATTATGTCGACCAACTCTCTACCTTTTCTTGTCATAGCCCCAATAAAAAAAGTCCTGAATCTCAGTCCCAGACTCTTGCCTTTCCTCTTCTCTCTCTGCTCTGGACTGCACCTTCCTCCTCTCCATCTTCGACCGCCCAGTTTCCATTTGTTCCCTGTAGGTCATCGGCACCAATGGGTTGTTGTCAACCCCGGCCTTGACCAATCTGACCGATCTGTATGATCTGGTTAGGTTTGATTCACATGTTTGGTTTTGGCATTTTAATGTAAATAAATTATCAAATTTTCTATGGAGAAATATATAAGGTAATTTGTATTACATATAAAAAACTGAATCAACCACAAATTGGAAAAAAGCAAAATTTGACAGCACATCTGTTTATCATATGCACAACCATACATACGATAGGTGGATGTGTAATATACTGCTGCGTGCGTGCGTGCGTGTGTGCGTGCGTGCGTGCGTGCGTGCATGTGTGTGTGTGTGTGTGACCTTGTGCAGGATGTTCACAGTAGCAGGGACATATTTCTCAATTTTTTGTGGCACTGTTGCTGTATTTCAGGGTAGATATATATATATATATATATATATATATATATCAATCAATAAGTCACCATACACCCGCGTGCACATACATGTATCAGTTTTTTTCCAGACGAATATATACAATAGTTTAGAAAAAAGGAACAATCATGAGGCTGGTACCTGTTTTTGGATGACAAATTAATAAGGGTTCAGGGTTTGTTCTCCCAGGTGGAGTGGGAGGAAGTCAACTTTTTCATTCCTTTTAAAAGGAATGAATAAAAACACGAGGAAATATCTCCTTTATGTATTATATATGTCATTTGAAGAGAGGATGGGTTGTTTCATGAACAAATATTAATCTCTTTTTCTTGTAGCAACTGAACTTAATTTTCTTGAACTTCAGAAGCCTCTCAGACATATCTTGGTTTCAAGGGAAGAAAATCAAGTCCAGCTGCTACAAAAAGAAGATTTTGACAAGAATCAATCAAATTAATCACAAAATGGATGACTAATGTTAACCTAAATATAAACACCTTGTTCATCTCTCAGCTATTTTGCTTGATTTCCAAGCCATTTGTTCAAACTTTTTTTTTTTTTTATATTCTTGTAAAGATAATAAAAGCAAGTGTACAATCAAAGATTTCACATTTATATATAGGACTTTGCCGTATAGATCAGCTCTTTCACAGGGAAAAAGGAGCAGCACAAGGAAGTCCGGAACAGGAAGAATGTCAGCAACTTAGCACAAGGAATCAGGATTTTCCGGTATCTTCTGATGTAAACTACTTTAAAAGTGGAAACGTCACTTCTGAAGGCATGATTGGCGCGCACTCATCAGAGTGCCATCAATTTCAGATCGTGATAAGCACAGAGGCAGAATATAACTTTTTCTCTTAATATGATATAACCGTAATTGCAGTAAAAGCTCATCGCTAATGCCAAAAGCTTGTCTATTTTGCACTGACACACCACAATTATCTGACATTTTTAACATTATCATTATTGTAATTAGTCTCCGATCATCTGCACCTTTCCCTCCCGACCCTCACACCCCTCCATCTCTTTCATTATCACTCTTTCCTTTTTATCTCTGTCCTTCTCTTTTTAATTCCTCTTCCCTCAGCCGCAGGGAATCTTCAAATCTTTGTACTTAAGACCTTAAAACACTTGATAGCCTTAACCTTGACAATTTATATTTTATTGTATTTCTTATTCTCCCTCCTTCCTACTATTATCTATTATTGTTATGTTTTTGCTTGAAACTCTGGCACAATTTCCTTCGGGATAAATAAAGTTGTTCTTATCTTATCTTATCTCCTCCCCTATGCTCCGTCTCTCTTTCTACTGCAACTTTTCGAGACAGAAGGCTTCCTGCATTGAGCTCAGGTCTGTCCAAATTTTGGTAAATTGGTAGTTTTTCCTCGCCAGTGTAGTAAATGGCTTGCTCATGAGGGGAATGTCGTGTTTTTGTAAATCATTGGTTTTAAGGCGTGTGGTCCAGAAAAGCATCATGAGACAAACGTGTTGTGATCAGTGAACCTAGCATCCCCCTGCATCTCCACAGTGTATTTTCTGACAAATATTTCCTTTTTTTTCCCAATGTCCTGTATCTCTGCTGTCAGCCAATTCATTTTCTGCTTCGTTTGTTCGTTTGTTTGTTTTCCTCCAGGTGCTGGTGTGGCACACGCGCACAGAAAAGCCCCCACTTTCGAAGGAGCCAACAAGCTGGAGGGACAACTTGATCATGGAGGTGTGATTGGATGGGTCTGGCTAAGCGGGAAGCCGACTGCTGACTTTCTACGGCATCCTGCAATTCCTTTTTAGACAGAGACTCCAAGGAGAAGCGTTATCCAGACCAGTGACATCATCATCGTACAAACAGGTCGACAGCGGTCAATGTGGGATTTACAGAGTGAAAAGACTAGGGGAGCCAATTTCTACCATTCATGGCTAGCTGATTAAAAAGAAATCTTCTTCTTCTTCATTTTCTTCTCCTTTCGGCTTTTCCCTCCAGGGGTCGCCACAGTGAATCAACCCTCACCATCGAACCGTATTCTCTATCAATCTTCTTTTTGGTCTTCCTCAAGACCTCCTGCCTGGCAGCTCCAATTCCAGCATCCGTCTACCAATATATTCACTATCCGTCCTCTGTACATGACCGAACCATCTCAGTCTAGTTTCTCTGACCTTCTCCCCAAAACATCTAACATGTGCTGTTCCTCTGATAGTCATTCCTGATCCTATCCATCCTGGTCCCTCCCAAAGAGAACCTTAGCATCTTAATTTCCGCGAACTCCAGCTCTGCCTCCTGTCTTTTCGTCATTGTAACTGTTTCTAGGCAATTCAGCATCGCTGGTCTCACACCTTTCCATTCATTCTGGATACCAGTTTCCATTGGTTCCTTGTAGGTCATCGGTACCAATGGTGGTCGTTCTTAACCCGGGGCCTCGTCCGATCCGGTATGATCTGGTTGTTATGTTTGATTTGCATGTTTGGTTTTGACAAAACCCTCTGCATGTATGGCTTGGGACGTAGTAATTAAAAAAAAAAAGAAATTGTTTAAATAAAGGGATAATCACCATGTCATTTTTACAGATTAATTCTCCACTGGCAGCCAGTGACGCAGTGGTATTACAACAATCAATCTAAACTTGTGAGACAGTCACCACCACTCAAAGATGTACCTAATGTTTTGGGGAATGCACTCATTCACTGTAATTAAGAAAAAAAAAGAAAAAGCATTGGCGCATTCACTTTAGAGCGGATATGCATCAAATGCATCTCCTTCGCTGTTTAATGCGTTCATGCTAAGCTAGGCTAACACATCACTGATACTCTTTACAAAAAGAACATCACTATTTCCATTTCGTGCCTCTCATACAGTTCTTCATTTTACTGGTCACACTAAATTCTTCTCATTATTCTAAGTTTCTCCAAGTCATCCAGTGGGCTTGTGCCAAGGCTTAACTGGATGAGCACTATAATGTTGGCAGTTTTATTTAAAATGAGTAGTATTTATATTTCAAAATGATGTGGAAAGTATTTATAAATGGCTAAATGTGATTTAACCCGAGGTCAGTGTCAAAATTCAGAATGCATCCAAAAGCACAGGAACTAAATTTTCTCATCTTACTGGGTTGTCTTATGCAAAGCATTATTGCCAAGTATAAGCACCATGATAACTCCTCCAATTTTGTGATCAGCTGTAATATATTTTTTATTATTTTGTCTATTTTTGATCACACAAGAGAAAGTGTCTTCTGGTGTAATTTTCTTTTATTGGTGCCAACAGTTACATTACTTTATTTCTGTTTTACGTATATATTTGGGTAATCAGCATGCGCCTCAAGATGTTTGATTTAAAATGCCCTCTAACGGTGTAAGTTGTCTTTGAATTACTTCCAAATCAACCTTTTCACATCATTTGGTCAGAGTTGCTATTTGAAACCTGCTCCTGGAGTTGCTCTAGAATTCTTAGGGTGTGAGAGGAAAGTCACAAGAATTTTGGGGGCGGGGGTTTGGATGCCTCTTGTATACTCTGTATGTGTCCTTGACAACTGAAAACACTTAACATCAGAAATTGCAGTCTTTGTTTGTTTGGGACAGATATTGATCTGGGCCACATGCAATGTTTGCAGGATGAAGCGTACTTGATTTTTCTGTAATACCTATGGTTGAGATTGCTTGTTTCTATAAAACACTGATTTAACACACCGCCAATCTATGATCGCCATGTTGATTTTTTAAATAAATTATTTTAATTTCTTTTCACACAGGGATTCAGAATGCATGGGAAGGACAACAGATGAATGCTGATAAAGACGATGATTTGTATGTTGTGTGCTTTTTCCAATAAAACTTTAAATAATAAGGCAAATTTTTACATATATATATATATATATATATATATAGGCGGACACGAAAGGGTGTTTTCTCTCACCCCACGGGACTAAGGGCTTGGGGGGCGCGTGTTTAAGCCGGGTATGTATGGGCGATCCCGGATGTCCAATTTTGAGTTCTTTGTTGGTGTTTCAGAATTAAAGAGTCAAACTCCTCCACGCCTCTGCCATTATTTCATCACCGAAACGCCACATTGGTGACCCTGAGCTGAAGAGCCTGGTTGACTCTGGGTCGCAGAAGAGCCTACTTCCACCAACACGGGCAGACAATCGGGTCAGAAGCAGCGGCCTGTTGTTGAGTTCTGTGAACGGGTCCGCCATAGACACCTTTGGTTCACGGTCGA